>NC_082696.1:15877344-16188360 GCF_949987515.2 Delphinus delphis
TCCAACTTGCTGACTCCTGATCAGAACTGAGACTGGAAGAATCCAGTCACATTTAGTCCAATACACTTTTAAGGAAGGAAACAAAGCTATGTCAAGACATCGATGCTATGCGTCAGCAACAATTTTCGTATTCTAACCAGACCTTAGCAAATGTGGTATCTAGTCTACTTCCAATCCTAAATATACTTATATATTATTTCCCTGTGTTCTGCGATAATAAATGAAACAGTATTCTTTACTTCAATATTGGGAATAAAATTGTCAGTTTGGGACTAATAATTTTCTATTTCATCTCTCTGCTGTTCCCTAATAGTCTTCCAGTTAAAAACAAAACAAAACGACACCAGTCAGCTTTAATAAGAACCTGAAAACTCTCTAAAGCTGACCTAGATGGACTGCATTTCCATGAGGTGCCTCCATAAGCTGTGGCTAGGAAATAGGACTGCCAGTATCAGTTAGAAAAGAAATCATGGCCCCTTTTAAAGAAACAAGCAACACAGTTATGAATATAGTATAAAGGAGTTTTTTTTTTAAGATGAATAAGTCATACCTCTTGTATGTAATAAGATTTACATTCAAATTGGGGAGATTTGCATCAAAAGAAAATTAGCAACAGGGGGCAAAATATAAGTGCTATTAGTGGTCTAGATATTAAGGGACATGTTTATTTAGATCATCATGGGCTGGAGTAACAGGAAAAGATAGAGGAAAGAACGGGTGCTTGAAAGATGGGCAGGATTCTAAGAGGAATTTTTTTAAAAGCAGGGGAGAGTGTATCATAGGTCTAATCAAAAGCACGAAGGAACCTAAGGCTCTGATTCCTGAGCTGTCGACGTCACAATTAAAAATCATTCTTAATTATATACATAAATGAATTGAGGATGGTCACAGAGGCAATGGGAGTCCAAATTAGAACTGGGGTCCTCAGAATTGCAACCCCAGTTTCTGACAGTGTGTATTAACAACGTTGAAGAAAAGGATTTGTTTGGGGGACGGGGAGGGAGAGGTTTTGAATAACAAATTGGTACGTTGACGGACGTACTTCCAGGAGAATTTATGAATTTTGAATATTTTCTATGCGCGGTGAAATGCAAGACAATGTTTAGGTGTGGCTACTAGGTCGTTTCTCTTGCATTGATTTTGTTTTGGTTTTGCTCTTAAATTTGTCTTACATTGCAAAGTTATTGCACAAATGTATTGTCTCGGTGTTTCTATATCGTTTGCAGATTAGGAGCAGGTCCTACAGCACAAGAACGGGAAACACCCTTGCCTGGGTTCAGAGCCTCCTGGGTGGGGCAGGGCGTCCCAGCTACCTCCCACTTGAGGGTTGGTGGTTCGTTCCCGCACTGCCTACAGAGGAGAATTGGCTCTCTGCAGCCACCGTCCCTCGTACGGTCCGTTCCAATCAGGGCTCAGCGGGAAGGGGCGGGATTGAGTGGCGCGCTCTGTGCCTCTTGCTGTCCCTGGCCTGGTTGCTTTCGGCATGGAGGAAATTTATGCTAAGTTTGTGTCACAGAAAATCAGCAAGACCCGCTGGCGACCGGTACCTCCGGGGAGCCTGCAGACCGTGGAGACTTTCGCCACGGGCTCTTGGGACAATGAGGTACCCCCGCTCCCGGCCCGGGAAGCCCCTTCCTCCTCCTTCCCTCCTGGAACCGAGCCCCCGGCCGCCGGCGCGCGAACTCTCTCGTCTTCTGGCTCCTCTCGCCCTTCTCTGTCCCCCAAATGCACGTTTCGGGCTCGGTTGCCTTGTACCTCAGAGCCATCGATGGCCCCGTATCTCCTCTTTTTTAATGATTATCATTCCATTTGCCTGGGATGCTTTTAAAGCAAGGTTGATTGAAGGCAGGGCAAATTTTAATTTCGGAGAGTTTGACATATATTTCATCTCAAGATAAAATTTTCTGCTTTACAGGAAAATTATGTTTCACTGTGGTCTATTGGAGATTTTGGGAACTTGGACTCTGATGGAGGATTTGAAGGAGACCATCAGTTATTGTGTGATATCAGACACCATGGTGATGTAATGGATTTACAAGTAAGTCTGTGTAATATCCAAAAGCTAACTTTTAAAAAACTGAGAGTGATCTTTACACTTAGAGATGTAAAGGACCTTAAAGTTTGTCTAGTCTCACCCCAGGTTTACAAGAAACTGAGTTCCCTATAGGTCATGATTTGCCAACATCATATAGCTGCTTAATGGCAGAATCAGGACTGGGGAAGGGGATGTGGAATTAATCCTAGCTTGTTTGTTTGCCTAATTGACCATCTACTATCTGCCAAGCACCGTTTACATAAGTTAATTTCATTCTCATCGCATGCTTGTTGAATCAAATACTGTTATCTCTGTCTTAATGAGAACACTGAGACTAAGATCTTTGGAGCATGTACTATGTGACAAATACTGTGTAAGGCACTTTACATGTTTTTGCTTTTTGAGTTCTCATAACAGCCTAGCAGGGATTAGTTCTCTGTTTTGCAAGTTTACCAAGGCTTAGAGAACTTAACTTGGCCAGGGTCTCAAAGCTGGTAGTAAGTGGTGGGAATGGAATTTTGACTCTCACATTTTATTTGCTTAGCATTTATAGGCTCTTTGCATTTTAAAATTGTTGTACTACTAATTGAGTCAAACAAATGGCTTCCTCCCTGCTAATATTTATGAATCTATAACAAGCAAGAATTTTCTTAGTTTTTTGACCAGGAAAGAATTGTAGCTGCTTCATCAACAGGATGTGTAACAGTTTTCCTTCACCATCCGAATAACCAGGTAAAGAACTTTTGTTTGAAATCTCAATTTGCATGTTAATTTTTTTTAGGAAGGTTTAAAGAAGACTGTACTTAATAATGACACAAATAATAAAGTTTTATAGTCTTAAAACATGGAGGGGAAAAATCATTGTATTACCCATCTTTTAGTAGATTAATTCTAGAACCATGTTTGTGTGATCCTTCATTCAAATTGGGGATCTCTTATATCCTCTTAGGTTAGATTTAACAATATGGTATTCTGGCAAGTACTTTTCCTGTAATTCTCTTTTAAGATCCTAGTCTGGTCTTTTGAAGAAAGAAAGAACATTTTCTAGCTCAAGCATCATGAGAGAGAACAGAAACAGCTACTTTGCTTCAGATAGAACCTAGGTTTCAATTGAAAGAGAGGATATACTATATGAAGGCTTGACATTTTTTACAATGCCTTTCTTGTGTGTGCCAAAGCCTGACTGCTGATCTTCAGAGCACAGTGGTAAGGGCAGTCCTTTAAAATAGGCCCCCTTGAAGTAAAAGTTTTAAGTTGCGAGAAGAGAATGCTTACTTAGATTTGGGGATTAATCAAGGTCATCTTACTAATAGGCATGCCTAGTAAATACAAGAGCCAGGTCTAGTTAAATATTTTTCTTTTTTTTTTTTTACTGTTTATTTCAGCAATGCTTTTATTTTTTATTTATTTCTTTTTTTGGCTGCGTTGGGTCTTTTGTTGCTGCGCGCGTGCTTTCTCTAGTTGCAGCGAGCGGGGGCTACTCTTTCGTTGTGTTGCGCAGGCTTCTCATTGCGGTGGCTTCTCTTGTTGCAGAGCACGGGCTCTAGGTGCATGGGCTTCAGTAGTTGCAGCACACGGGTTCAGTAGTTGTGGCTCTCGGGCTCTAGAGTGCAGGCTCAGTAGTTGTGGCGCACGGGCTTAGTAGCTCCACGGCATGTGGGATCTTCCCGGACCAGGGCTCGAACCCGTGTCCTCTGCATTGGCAGGTGGATTCTTAACCACTGTGCCACCAGGGAAGTCTTAACTATTTTTCTTAATGGAGTCATTTGGAAAGCACTACAAGATTTTCTCTTAAATGTAGGCCAGCCCCCTTAAGAATTTAGAGTTGCCTTTGAACACATAATTACCTGATACCTAAAAACCATTTCTTTAGTTTGAGATAAGTTTGGGATGTTATTAAAAAGCGTTTCTTTTGAATCCAATCCGGTATATACAGAGCTTTAATGGAAGTAGTTTCTAGACCTTAATGCTTGGAAATACAAAGGGAAAAGAGTTACTATGTTTCTAGAAAGGTGTGAGACACAGTTTTAGTTGGGGAAAGCTCTAGTTTTTTGGAGCTTTGCTTTGATTAATCATAGCCTCATTTGTGACCTGTAGACTCTGTCAGTCAGCCAGCAGTGGACAACAGCTCATTACCACACGGGTCCAGGCAGTCCTTCCTGTAGCAGTGCACCATGCACAGGTGTTGTGTGCAGCAACCCAGAAATTGTCACAGTTGGAGAAGATGGTCGAATAAATCTCTTCAGAGCTGATCACAAGGAAGCTATAAGAACTATAGGTAAGAAAAATCCTATTTCTTTAGTCTATTGCATAGTAATTGAGCAGCTACCATGTGCTAAGTAAATGCAATGCTAGGTGTTTGAGGGATTTAAATATATACAAAGCAGGATCCCTTTATCAAGACAGTATGTTGATAAGGCCTGTATGAAGGAGTGACTAGAAGAAAAAGAAATTTGTGGAGAGGAGAGCCAGAGGGGATTAACAGATAAAGAATTGAGGGGCAGGTGGCAATCCATTTAATCTAGGTTCCAAACCATAAATAATACTAAAAGGTGGCACACCAGATAAAGGGAACAGCATGGAGGCAGGGTAAGACCATTCAGAGAATGACAGAAAGTGTAGTTTGACCTGACTTTAGATATTTGTATAGGAGAAGTAAGAAATGAAACAAGAAAGGTAAATTGTGGTCAGGTTGTGAAGAATCTAATGCACAGCTGTAGAGGTTACGTTTTGTTAGGTGGGCAACTGCGGAGCCATTGAAAGTTTTTGAGCAAAGGGTGATGTACCCCGTGTCATGCTTTAGAAGGATTATTCTAGTGTAGTAGTTCTCAACCATACTTTGCACAGGCTTGCCTGAGGAGATTTTTAACAGGCCATCACTGTAGACTTCCTAAATCAGAACGTCTGGATTGAGCCCATGAATCAGTGTGTTGTGTTGTTATGATTTTTAGTTCTGAGGAACACTATTTGTTTAGCTTTTAGGGACCACTGCCTGGTGGCAGTTTGGACGAGGGTCACAAAACAATTTAAGTGTATAGTAAATTAAGTGGTATAAGTTTAAACACACTATGAAAAGGAAAAGGACAGTTAAAGCAATCAGGAAGGACTTCATGGAGGAGAAGAGAGCTGATGAGGATAAAGATGTATAGATTTGAGATAAGTCAGCAGAATAATATAGGTCAGAATGAGCTCTGTAGGAAGCAATGGTGTTTGGCTCAATAGAATGGAGGTTCTGTGTTAAGCAGTAGAGGGAAGTAAAGTTGGATATAAAGGAACCTGAACAGCTGTCTCAGAAATGGAGGGTAACAACCTAAAGTGGAAATAGAGAAATAAGTGAAAACTTAGCCCTCCATTTGGAAAACAGTTCAGATGTCCTGTGAGTGATACAATTTTTCTATTAAAGGAGAGTCCATTTTAACATGTATATTATTGCATTTTTCTATAGAAATTAAACTGTGACTTATTTAAAATTTCATTTGTAATATTTCAATCAGTGGAGGGAATGCAGTTTAAAATTTTCATGGAAAAGGGGGACCTGTTAACACACAATGCTGTTTTCTTCATTTGTAGACAATGCAGATAGCAGTACACTCCATGCTGTAACCTTCCTTCGAACTCCTGAGATTCTTACAGTAAATTCAATTGGACAGTTAAAAATATGGGATTTTAGACAACAAGGAAATGAGCCCTCTCAGATATTATCACTGTAAGTTTTGATTTGTAATTTCAGTAGTGTGACGCAAATTTGTTTGACTGTTTATAGCAACTGACTTTAAACCATATTGTATTTTAATTGCATGCTAAGAGAATAATCTCTGACTAAATTTGATAAAGCAAATACAGTTGACCCTTGAACAATGTAGGGGGTTAGAGTTACTGACCCTCTATACACTCGAAAATCCCTGTATAACTTATAGTCAGCCCTCAATATACGTGGAATCCTCTGTATCAGAGGTTCCACATCCGCAGATTCAACCAGCCTCAGCTCATGTAGCGCTGTGGAAAAGTATTCATATGTAAGTGGATCCATGTTGTTCAAGGGTCAGCTGTATAGTTGGATGGGCTTGATAGTACCATGCTGCGTTTGGTAAATATTTGTTGTATTGATTCAGAAGTTTATATTAATCTCTTTGAAGTTTATGTTATTTAATGGGGAACTTCTTTTTGCTCATCAAATGATTCTATTAATAGTGGGAATATTCTATTAATATATTAATAGAATATTCTATTCTACTAATAATACACTCTAGATGTGATTGGGAGAAAAATACAATCCAAGATATTTTTTTGAGCAGAAATCCCCTTTCTATGTGTGCAATCTTCTCTTCTCTAATTAGAAAATAGCATGTGTCAAGCTGGAAAAAAAGTTATATAAACTAAGCATTAAATAAGGTAGAGTAGAAGTAAGGAATATGCTGTTTAGTTGATATATAATGTCTTTCAAAAGCCAAGAAATGGAAATGTTTTGCATATCTTACCATCAAATTATCTTGTTCCTTATGTGTCCAAATTGAAGAGAGAATGAATAACTCTGGCTTTTAATTCCCCCTCAAAATTTTAATATTTAGAGATATATTTAACGTAGTCAGTTTTTTGACATGATTTAAGTTTAGCCAGTAGCTCCAGCCACAAAATTATCGTTTCGTTACTGGAAAGAAACAGGTTTCATAGGTTATTCAAAGATAAATTATACTTTACAACTGTGTGAAGTCATTGTATCTCCCATTAAAGGACTGGTGACCGAGTGCCACTCCACTGTGTTGATAGACATCCCAACCAGCAGCATGTTGTAGCTACCGGTGGTCAGGATGGAATGTTAAGTATTTGGGATGTTAGACAAGGTACAATGCCCGTGTCTCTACTGAAGGCTCATGAAGCTGAAAGTAAGTATTGTGGTGATACATAAGTTTTTGGTGTGTGAGCTATACAATGTATTATAAGCAGCTTTCCATAATGATACCTACGGATCATTCTACAGCAGAGTTTTTTACTGAATTGTATAAATTTATAATAATTAACTAATCCCTTTTTATTTGAAATTTACATTCTTTAACATGTTTGATTATTATACACAAGACCGTAGTGATTATCCTTACATATTCATCTTTATGTGCTTCTTTTCTTAGGATAGTTTTTTAGAAATAGAATTGATGAGTCCAAAAGTTTGCATAATTTTAAAGCTGTGATTCATGTTGTCAAATTGTTCTACATAAAAATAATACGAGTTTATATTGCCACACCAGTATGTGAGAATGCACTTTTCCCATGCAAATGCAGGCTGTTATTTTTTATATTTGCTAATCTGTGTGTTCTTCGATTTATTATTGTACTTTTTTCTTTTTTTCTTTTAACAAGAACAAAAGATATAGGCTCTTGCCTTGTTTTTCATGTTTGTCATTTGATTTTGGTGGAGAGTTTTTGGCTGAACGGAAATTTTTCATTTTATCACCACGTCAGGGTGGATTATAGTTTTAAATTCTGACTTAAGAGAAGTTGGTATTAATGCTTCAGTAAAACTATAGAAGAGCAAACATTATACCAGTATTGCAACTTCTAAGTTTGTTTCACATTATTAATACTTTGGACAGATAAATGATTTTTAAGATTATATTTAAGAAGCAAATAGAAACTTTTTCCCTCTTCCAGGTATGGCTATGTCCAGGTAAAAAGAATAAAAAGAAATAGGTGTGCCCTTAGAGCCTGTTGTTGCTAACCTAGTGGTAGTTAGAATTACAAACTTTCAGATCTCTTCTCACCAGCCCATTTTTAAACGCCAGCCTGTATTGTTCAACAAAACACACAGTATAGTGGCTTGTAGTGTATTTTGAATTCATCTTGACTCTTGGCTAGAAATAAGATGTTTTATAGAGGTTTGTTTTCTAATTTGAAAGTATATAAATACATAAGAATCCAGATTTGGGCAGTCTGCTAATGGCTGTATAGGCTGTTTTATTTTACTTTGTTTTAATGAAACAGTATGAATGTACTTTACACAGGGACTCACCAGCACACATTCCTTTCCGGAGGAAGGTGACCTTTTTGTTTTCTGGCGTGTTTAATTGTGGTAACTGTCAGAATGAAAATGCCAGCTTGCAAACATGTGCCTTGCACTTTTTATGCTACACTCTGAGCACTTTCTATGCTGCCTCTCTAAGGTTACCTAACCCAGAATCACGAAAACCCTTGTTCACAGACTACTGTTTCACCTTCATGCTGCAGCTGTCTTCCTAAGACGTCCTGGGCAGTCCTTGGCTCCCAGATACCTCTTGGCACACAAAGTTCCCTTAAAGTTTAGAGCTTGAGGAGTCCCCAGTCCCAAGCTGGCTTCTTAAGTCTTTCATTTGAAACCGGATCCAGATTTTTGGAGCATTTCCAGGTTTTGGTTTGCTGGGAGCTAGTTGCTATTTCTGTGATACAGGCCAGAAGAATCCAGAGTCTTGGCATGAGCCAAAATTGGACTATGTCTCTTAGAAATTCATTTGTATTCTACTTTTATGGTCTTCTCTCTCTTTCCAATAATATAACCTTCATGTGTTAATGACACAGGAATTGAAAATAAGAGAACTTAACAATTTTCAAAAAATCTTTTCAGAATTATTCCATTGTCATACTTTTCCATAGAAAAATTGTAATAGGTCAAATGACTAGCATTTATTTTCATTCATTTGCTGGCCCAATACACAAGTAGATTTACTTGACTTCTTTATCTTATCTACATGTTTTAGCCATTTGGAGAGTTACGTCTTTTCTTTGATCCTGAAGCCTTTGATTTTTATCACAGGCTTGGAGTTTGAAGGTGTGTGATGGAGGTTAATGGAAGGTGATGCCTAGAGACAGGGTTTTGATGTTTGTTCAACTAATCTACACAAGAATAAGCTCCTTGGTTCTTATCTTTTAGTGTGGGAAGTTCACTTTCACCCATCCAACCCAGATCATCTATTTACTTGTTCTGAAGATGGATCTCTCTGGCATTGGGATGCCTCCACAGATGTACCTGAGAAATCATCACTCTTTCACCAAGGTAAAAAATTTTAATGAAGATTCTTGTGTGTAATTTTATTATATTTTTAAATACCAAATTAGAAATTCTCGTATTTTTAACATTAAGGAATGACAAAATGTTTCCATTCTCTGGCTTCAAGGTAAATTCTAGTATCACAGGGCTTGAAATCTGACTGTCAGCTACTGACCACTGTACTGCTGATGACTAGAAATGCTGTTAGCTGGCTAACTTCGGACAGCCAGGGGTCTTGTTTGTGAGTACATTGTTGTGGGCCCTCATGCCATAGGATAGGCATTGACAGCTCTCTTATACTACATTGTCAAGGGTGTATGGCAAGACCAAAGTTGATCTTTTATGTATTAAGGTACTGGTTTCTCCTCAGACTAAAAGGCCCTGTCTCCTGATTAAAGACAGAGGTAAGTAAAGGTCAGCCAGAAACTATACACTTAAAATCAAGAGGTATTTTTGTTTCTGTTTTTTTGCATTTTCTAACCTTCTTGTTTTTGAGTTTGTCTGTGGTTCCAAAGTTTATTTGTTCATTCATTCAGCAAATGTTTATCAAGTCCCTACCACGTGCTAGGCACTCTTCTAGGTGTTAGAGCCCATGACAGTGAGCAGAAAAGCCTCGAGGCTCATAGAGCAAATATTCCAGTAGACAGTAAGTAAGATAGATAATGTCTCAGTAAAAGTCCCAGCAGAAAAACAGAAACTACCCTGGATTTAGAAGGAATTGGTTTCACGTGTGTTAGAAGGGCTAGCAGAACAAAAGGGAATGGGAGGGATGCTGGAAGAGCAAATAGCAAAAAAAGAGGAATGCCAGAAATCAACAGTTGTTAATACCTCTGCTGTACTGTTGGAAGTGCTGTCCAAGTTGGTTCTGGATCAGCAGAAAAGGTGCCACCTCAGCCGGGGCTGGAATTACAGGCTGTGTTGTCGTTGCCAGGAACCTGGAGCCTTTTCCTTCCCCCACCCGACCCCGTCTGCCTTCCAGTCACCCACAGTAGTGCCTCCCATGGGCAGGGTCTGCCTGGAAGGCAGATGGCAAGGGAGCCTGGAAAAAGGAGTTTGTCCCTGCAAGACACAGTAGAGCACAGCAAAGTAGGAAAGGAGACAGCAAGAAGGAAAAGATCTGGACCAAATACCCTGATGCCTATGAAGAAGAGTGAAGAGAACAGGAGGATGAAGAATTAGTGGAGGAGGGGCCGCTTGGCAGGGAGAACATTTGAGCAGAGACCTGAGGAAGTGGAGGCACGAGTCACAGGAATGCGTGCCAGGTGGAGGAAACAGCCAATTCCAAGGGCCTGAGACAGAACAGCAAGGAGGCCAGTGTGGCTGCAGTTCAGCAGGCCGGGAGTGTGCGGAGGTGGCAGGAGCTGCGGAGGACTCTGCAGACAGGGATGAGGGCTTCAGGTTCTGTTCTGAATGTGACAGAAAGCCACTGGAGAATTTTGAGCAGGGGAGTGGGGTGATCTGTCTTACGTTTCCAAAGAATCACTTAGGCGACTGTGTAGAAAATAGACTGGGGAGAGGGATGGAAAAAGCAGAAGCAGGGAGACCAGGGAGGAGACTTAGCACAGTGGTCTAATGTTAATTTTCACAGTATTCAAGAGTAATATAAAATATAGGAGCAGTAAAAGGTAAACAAAAACTAAGAAGGAAAAATCTGAAACATCTCCAGAAAAATTCTGGAGAAGTGTCGCATGTGTAGAGCATGCAGCACGTCTATGCTAATAACTGCATGTATGGAGAAACTAAGAATATTATTAGTTTCTAATAAATAATAAGGATTAGCTAAGCACTTGGTTTTTTATTTCTTCTTCCCCTACCCCCACTATCTTGCCTTTGAGATTTTACTGTTTGAAGAACCTTGGTTAGACTGGAAAGAGCCATTTACTATATTCTGTGCCTAGTATCGCAAGAACAATATTAGACACTGTGAAAAGGTAAAATAAATATAATCTATACAACCTGCCCTTAAAAAATACTTAATTTAGTTATGGAGAAGGGGGCATGCAAAGTTAAATCATACAAGAAATGTTATAAAGTAGTAAGTTATTAGTGGTGCGTGTAAGTGCTGAGGGTTCCAGAAGGAAGAGAAGCATGAACTAGAGTCATCTTCAAAGGCTTCTTAGAGAAGGAAGTTGAGTTGGGCTTTAAGAATCAGCAAGATTTAAACTCACTAATCTTTAAGCTTCAAGATATGAGGGACTTTGCCTTGTATTCCCAGCACTTAGCACACCGCCTGGCATAGAGTAGGTACTCAGCCATTTATTGAGTAAATGAAATCTGTCTTTATTTGATCTGGCAGAAAGTTGAAAGGAAAGAAAATTTCAAATGAAGGCTAAAACTGAAATATACTGCTTCTGCCCCCACTTAATCCTGCATTAAATGAAGAGCACTGTCAGACATAAAAGTGTATAATCTGGTAGTGTTCTTAAATTCTACTTTTAAGAACATTTACCTGAAATAAAGGCGAAGAATAAAAGGAGATCTAAAGCAAGTTGATTATATTTTTAGACATATAGAAGTAAATATATTTTTAGAAATATTCATGTAGAAATACATCCAGAAATTTTCATTTTTTGATTATCTAAGAACTTTGATTTCCATATATTATCTACATTTATTCTACTTGTCTTCTAGGCATTTTGGTACATTTCTGAGACTTTCCGTTAAAGAATAAACAGGAAGACAGGGTCAAAATGAATCTTGTGCTTTGCTGAAGATTTCAAGTTTCATAGCCATATTATCCCATGGAAATTTGAGTATTTAATATCACTGACTAAGCCTTTAGTCAAAAATGGTGATGTGTTATAATGGAATTATCAGCCAGTTATTCTTGAGAATTAAAACCAATATATATTCATCGCCTTTTTTAAGTATTAGAATTTCAGATGTTTACTAGTATAAAATTAGTCTTGAAAGAAGTTTTCACCTTTTCTTTTCTTTTCCCAGGAGGAAGAAATAGTACTTTTTTGTCTCATAGCATTAGTAACCAAGCTAATGTTCATCAATCTCTTATAAGCTCCTGGCTCATCACTGACCCTGCCAAAGACCGTATTGAAATCACAAGCTTGCTTCCCAACAGGACTTTGTCTGTGAACAGTTTGGATGTTTTAGGTCCTTGTCTTGTTTGTGGAACCGATGCAGAAGCAATTTATGTTACTAGACAACTTTTTTCATGAAGATACTAAAAGAGTTCATGTAAAACATACAGTTATAGCCTTTCAAATTCCAGCTTCTCTATGCAAATTTTTATTATTGGAAATTTGCAGGGGAAGCATCCATAAACTATTGTTAATTTTGATGCCCAGTTTCAGCCTTTGTTAGTTGAATATTCTTCTAATAGTTAGTAGCTAGAGTCTGATTAATGACTGATGGCAAAAGAATTGGACCGTGTGGAAGAACATCAGAGGGATCCTTGTGCTGATAAATGCACTGCCTTCAGCACAATTCTGGACAGCTCATGGAACCAACTCTTCATTGTTGATGTTGCAGGCCTCAAAAATGTCAAACCACCAATGGGTTCCTATCCTTTTTATCAACGGTGTGTGGGGTATACCCCTCCCTGGTGGCCTTAGCTAGTATTTATTCTTTTTTACCACAAGTATTTTCTTCAGTTCTTCCACATTTTATTTACTTAATAATTTTTGTAAACTTTTTTCAGAAAGAATTGAGAACAAAAATGGCAAAATTTTTGTAGTGTTCAAATTTTTTTAAAGGTAAAAATGTTTTGACAGTTTCCTTTACTGGAATGGGTTTGAACAGAACTCCGTCAGCTCCTTAGACCCAACTTTATTTCTCTTGAAAAGAAAAAAAGACAAGTACATTTTTCCTAAGGATTTTTGCTTTTATTTAGTTTTACAACGTAGTTGAAAATTGCTGAATTGGACACTGTGCAATAAGATAGGATTTGACATTGATAAATGAGCTGACTTACAAACGAATTTGATAGGTAACATGCAGAGACTAGTATGATGATGTGGTAGGAGTACAGAGTTTTGCCATCTTTATCTTTAATGTTAATGATGACCTAACATGCAGTGTTTTAAGACAATTTTATGATATTGTCTTTCTAAAGTTTGTTAGATTAAATGCATTATTGAACTGTTAAGACCTTAATGACAAATCACTCCTATTACACAATTGAAGTGTATGTTTATTTACTTTACAATTCCAACAATAATTACTATGAAGTTTTGTCTTTCCGTCCCAATAAATATTTGCAGTTTTTTTATGCCACCTTACCTCAGGGTTTTTTGGATTTTGTTTTTTGTTAACATTTTAAAATGGAATACATATATGCATCTGCTGTTTTATATATATTTGGCTCAAAAATATTTGACTGAATGGACTTGCCTCACGGTCCAGTGGTTAATGCAGGGGGCACAGGTTCGATCCCTGGTCGGGGAACTAAGATCCCACATGCTGCACAGCACAGCCTAAAAAAAAAAATCGACTGAAGATAATTAGTAACTTTGAATTCCAAAGAATCAGAGAAGGAAAGAAAACGTTGCTGATAGGAATTCTTAATCTGTTTATAGTTTTATTGCTGGGGCTAATTTTTAAAACTTTCTGTTATTACAGAAGTCATTCATTGTAGAAAAGACAGTCAAAAGAAAATTGTAAGTACTTAATCTCAAAGAGGGACAATTCTTTTCATACTGTCTTCTATCCATCAATGTATATAGTTTTTCTGTAAAAAAAAAAAAGAAATATACATGTTATATTTGTAGATGCACATTCTCTAGCAGTCAACACGTGAATTCAATAATAAAAATATAGCTAAGAATTTTCCTCTGACTTTATATTTCCCTTTGTATGAATGTCTTGCTGCAGCCTAAGCTACAGTGTCCCTCTCTTCATCCGGTACAGGCATCCTCCCATTCTACTCGGCAGGCTAACATCTTTGCTTTGAATGGCCCAGAGTTGATCTCATCACTGGAAGACCCTAGCTCCCAGGTGGCACATTTTCCGTGTACAGTGAATGGCAAACTTGTTGTGCCTCTGCTTCGATCCGTATTATCTGCTGCTGAAAAGTTTGAAGGTTACATGTACGTTGTTAGCACCCTTCTCAGTTTCCAGCAGCAATGTATACAATTTCCCTTGATCACTACAGTAAGTAATTGGTAGAGGGGGGGAACCAGACATACAGGCTTAGCATACTAGCTTGGAATGGAAACAAGTTTGAAGTTTGAAGCTTTGATTTGATTTAAGGGTATTTGTAACCATAAGTAGAAGGAAGTACATTTGAATAGTGTTACATTTTCTATCAATTGAAGAGTTCTGCCAGGCTTAATAAGAAACATAAGAAACTTCTCTATCCTTATTGATAAATAAAACCCTAATTTATGAATTTGTTAATTCTCACTGCTTTTATTCATGAAACTATCAAATAAAATTTCTTTTGAGGGCTGTAGGATCTCAGAGGTGAAAGATATCTTGGAGGGCATCTCCATACTAAATTTAATCAACACTTCCACAGCACCCCCAACAAATTATCATCCAACCTCTACTTGAAAATATACCATGATAAAGTTTCCCATTTCCCAATGTAGCCTCCTTGTTTGGATAGCTGTAATTGATATTGCATTATAGCAGGGTTTTAGTGTGTGAGTGGGATCCAAAACAATCGTATAAAAAAAGAATCATTATTCTGGGTTAATGAAATGATCATGTGAACCTATGAGATGGAACCAAACACCATTTTATCGAATTTGCATTCTGTTGGGGCACTTTACTATAAGGTTCAACTAAATAAATGAATTTTCACATACTGAACTGAAATTTGCTTCCATTTGTCTTCTTTTCTCAGGAGCCACAAAAAACAAATTTAATTCTTTTCATCATATATTCAAATGTTCAGAACTACGTATTGTAGCTTCTTTGGGGTAAACTTTTAAAATCCCTTCAATGGTTTCTTGTGGGCAAGGTTCCCTTCCCCACCTTTCTTGCCCTTCTTGGCTAAATCCTGCATACCTTTCCGGACTCCTCTTAGGTGTCATTTTCTCAAGAAAGTTCTCCCTGGCCTCTGACAATCTGGGCTAAATTGTACTCGGCATCAAAAGCCCATTGTGCAGAGCTTATATTGTGCTTACAGCCATTTGCTAAGCAGCCTGTCTCCCTCTACTGGACCACAAGTTCAAGAACAGGGCCCATGTCTTAGTGTTGTGTGAACAATGTTTAACACAGTATCTGATACATAGTAAGCCCTGAATTAGCCTGAATTGAACTAAACTCACAATTTTGTTTTCCCTTTAAAAAATAAAGGCCATCATTAAAGGGTGACTTCCAAAATGAATACTTTTCCAGTGGTGTCTGCCTTGCTGAGAGTATGACAGAAATCTGCCATCCTGGTTCTGGGTACAATATTCCTTTGTAATGCTGTCTCAGCTTATTTTACCTATTCTGATATTTGTTCAATTGACTGCTGACTAGTTTAACTTAAACCCTTAATTTTCACACCTGATACTCCCTAAACCATACCTCCCTATTCTTGAGTTAATGCCGATGATTGTGATTCTTACTATAGGTCCTTCCTGTTTAAGAAGACAAATTTTCTTTCACTTTAGGAAAGAGCTAACAATCACCTTTGAATCTTTTCTGCAGAAGCTGATCGTTTTCAGAATTGCCCAGCGTGCTCTCATCCCATTGGTAAGGAGATAGGTTAAATGGACTTAGGCCCACCTCCCAATTATCAGTGACATATGAATCATTGGTATTTGGCTACAGTTGTTGAAATATTTATAAACCAACCTAACTCATTGACATTCTGCCACATTTATCTTGTTCATAAGGCTATGTGAGAAAACACCTGTGCTACAGCTATCATCCTATCAAAATTTTGGCATAATTGAAAAATTCCTTGTCCTTTGTGAATAACACTTTTATTTCACAGTACTGTGGAAACATCCTTTTAATAATCCATTTTAGAATCTTGTCTAAGAAGCATACTAAGTTCATGAGTGTATAGTTTATATCAAGCCTTCATTTAAACTTATGGTATCAATATGATATCTAGCTCAGACTAATTAGATGGTCTGAAGCAGTAGCAGTGCTCTTGTTTTACAGATAATGTAACCTGGGGGGAGCCAAACTATGATACGCAACTATTTAAACTATTTCATTGGTATCATTCTGAACCACAATTAATGTTAAGTGGCAACACAGAATAATTAAATAACAGCCTAGACTACAGACATCTTAGCATCAAAACAATTACAACATTTCACTATATTAGTAGAGGGAGAAAACCACAAAGGGGGTGGGGGTGAGAGGAGAGAAGTAGAATGACTAGAATCTAGCTGATCAGGTAATAAACTTTAATTAATTAAAAATAAACTAATGGTCAATTCCAAACTGTCATGACTACTGGACTTTGGGGGAACAGTAGCTGACAGACCAGCCTAACATAGCCATCAGACATGCATCAACTGTCAAAACAATTTTTGTACAGACCATGGTTATAAGAAGCTAAATTGTAATTAATACTAGACTGTAAAATACTAGCTGCAACAAATCAAAACACAGATCTTACTCCTGCATAGTATGGAATCAACTTATTAGCCAGAGAGATCCTACAAGCAAGGATTCCCCAGTAGCAATGAGCACACCAAGAACCCAGATTTGGTTTCTAATACCATTCTCCAGTAAAAGGAACCAAGGCTCCTTGGAGGGGCAGGAAATAAACCAGATAGTTTGGAACATTTTGTAGTCCCAGAAAGGAAGAAAGTTAAGGAAAAAAAAAAAAAACCACAATGATGGGAGTATGTTATAGGGACACAGAAGCTAACTGGAAGAGCTCCAATAGCCAAAGCTGGAACAATCTGATCAAAAACAATACCCAAACTATTAAATAAATATCCATGAGTCCACATTGATAAGAATACGTGTTTGAAAAAAATGGATGAGAGACAAATCTGCTCAGAATTCCAAATAATTTGTGTAGATTCTCCACTCCCAAGGAGGTGGAACACAATTCACTCCTAAGTGTGGGCTGCTCATAGTTGAGAGCCTTCCCCTAAGACAGTGTGAATTCCTGGGAGAGCCTGTGTTCTCAGGACCACAGTGCTCTCCAAACTTTTTCCATGTGTGCTGCCTCTGTTCCTACAGTCATCCAAGCATGAGACTTGCCCCTTACATCTGTTGATAAAAACAAAAAGAGACAACCTACTATACATAAAATAGATAAGCAACAAGGATTTGCAGTACAGCACATGGAACTACATTCAGTCTCTTGTAATAACCTATAATGGAAAATAATATGAAAAATACATATATTTAGAACTGATTCACTTTGCTGTATACCTGAAGCTAACACAGTATTGTAACTCAACTAACAAAACAAAAACCACACAAGTACAACAAAATCAAAATATCCCTCTTCCATGAAGCACTGAAGAGTTGAACAGGCTGAAGCTGGACCAACGGTTTTCCATCACAGCAACACAAAGACCTCCAAACACAATGGCAGGTATTGCCATTCTCAGACATCAGCACCCTTAGTAGGCATTTTCCTGGTCTTTCACCTCCACCCACTCCCAGTCTCAGCCACGTTTCATCCTGTTGGTTGGTTCTTCTATCCTGAACATTCCTTCTCTCCTTTCCCTGCTCTTTTCTCCCCCTACTTCACAGGAGTAAATCTCTTAATATATAGAGCAATTCACTGAGGTCCTTGAATTATCTAGGAATTCTCCCAAAGACAGTAGTTTTTGGAGATGCCCATCTTTAGGTTTAGAGAGATGAAGAGCTTAAATAAAGAAGTTCTGAGGGTTGGTGACAGAGGTGACAAGGTTTAGGCGGCAGTCTGCTCTTCCAGATACATAATCCATGTACAAAGGACAAGCAAGCCCGTGAACATATTAGATTCATATAATTCATATTAATTTTGAGGCTGAAAGATACCCTGCAGGTTACTTAGTTCTCCAGCTGAACAAAGTAAGACCTAGAGCTATTAAGTCAGCCACTTTGGGCCATGTCTTCTACAGACTCTGTCATTGTGGAATACAAATTTTCAACCAAGGGCTCGTGGAATGTAATCTTTTAACAGGTTTTCACATTTGAACTTCTGGATACAGTAGCCAGCAACTAATTCAACATCAGAAAAAAGTCTTAAAAAAATTGTCTCTAGTAAAAAAGGATGAGATATTTGAAAATACTAAGTATATATTTTCTAGAGGCAGAATTGGCAAAGGCGCTCTTTACAATGGGTGGGCGGTACCTTTAAACATCATAAAACCATTGATCCCATCCCAAACTTCTAATTCAATCTAACAAGAAATAAAACCTCTTCTCGCAGTCACCATTATCCCAATTACGGCAATAACGACTTCCTCTTCTACCGAGTCGGCTGACATTAAAAATCTCTAAACTCCCTAATCTGTCCTGGTTCGAGAATATACTAATCTGGCTGATTCAGAAACTACTTACGGATTTACTCGGGGAAAGAGTGCTAAGCAAAAATCAATTTATTTCAAAGCGTCTAGAAATCCCGAATCCCGATGTCCACAGCGAGGTTCTGAGAATTAAACTCCTCCAAATGCGCATCTTTTATCCTATATTCGTCCATAGAAAGAGTTCAACTGAAAAGAGATAGACAATGAAATAAATGAGTGGGCTTGGGATGGGGGGAACCTGACGCCACCAGCCGGGGCGAGTCACCTGAGCAGCGCAAGACAGGGGCGACGCGGAGCGACGCTCGCAGACACGCAGAGAAACGAGCGACTACGGAAAGCGGGAGGCCGCAGGCGACGCGCTCACTCCCCGTCGCCGGGCGGGCCGAAGCCCCCAGTCCTCGGCCCCCGCGCAAGCGACGCCGGGAAATGCCCACATCCGGGAAACCTGCAGCGGAGTGCGGCGGCGGCGACACCGAGTGGAAGGCAAAATGGCGGCGGCGGCGGCCTGGTGCTAAAGGGAGAGCCAGGTCCCCGCGACCCCCGCGACGGGCCGCGCTGGCCCGCGGCAGTCCCCCGGCGTCTCTGCCCGCCCTGCCCCACCGGGGATACTCGGAGTCCCCGGGACGGCCTCCGGCCGCCTCGCCGCCCGCCCTCGGGCCCGTGGCCGCTGTCCAGGAGCCCCTCTCTCCCCTGCAGGTAGGTCCGAGGCTGGCGTAGCGGGTGGGGCGCACTCTCTTCTCCCGCGCCGGAGTTGGCGGGGCGGTGGCCGCCGGGGCCCACGCCCATCCCCGCTGGCGGGGGTCCAGGGGCTGCTACGGACTGGCGGGCCGGGCCGGCCCGGTGCGGGCCCGACTTGGCTGGTTGCACGGACCTGAGCGGAGCCCTGCCCTGGGGAAGCGAGGGTTGGCCGCGTCCGGGGCTGGAGGAAGAGCCCCGGGCTTTGCGGCCTTGGAGGTTCAGGTTGGGCTAGGAAGAGCCGGTGTCGCCGGAGGCCGTGCGCGGACTCCCTCGCACCTCCACCCTTATCCGCAACACGCACGGGTCAGCGGTGTTCAGGAAGGAGGGAAAAGCGAAGGGTGGGAAAAGCGAAAGGTAGTTCTGAAGGAAATTCGCAGTAACAGAGACGCAGTTCTTTCATCCCAGAGGGACCCGATGCTGGATATACCTTGAAGAAATTCTCGGAATTTCTACTTACAGTCCACTGTAAATAGGGTACTGTTCATAGCTGGAAGGAGTAGGAGAGATGGAGGGATCTCTGTGGAGTAGGCGTGTGTGTGTAAATACAGAAAAGGAAGGAAAGGAAATTAAGGGAACATTGTTTATTATAACTTCAAAAAGAATTTGTATCACAAAGAATGACTCTCAGGTGACTTGATTTAACCCCATTCTCCAATTGAAAGTTCTTTTCTAAGGGAAGAAAATGTAATGTCTGTTGACCCATGTGTTAATATTACTCAAAATATATCGTCATGTAGAAGTTATTCATAAATCTAGTGAGAAATAAGTATAATCTCGCACAAATAATATTGTTTCATTCCGGTTAGGGAAATGAATTTGAATCATGTGAAGCTTGAATTTGAATCATGTGAAGCTTTTCCGGCCTTTATGGATTATATATTGAGGATTAAGAATTTTTTATCAAATTTCCTCCATGTGGAAGAAACGGTAGGACATTATAGTTGGAATGAATGTTCTCTGCTAAGGTGTCCACGTTTGTGATTTAACTCAGGTTATTTCTGTGATAAGTTGACAGACAGGTAAAATGAGCTAGTTGATTCCCTAAGGCAGTGGAGGAATTTGACTGATTTAACAGTAAAAGAAGTAGCATTGTGTTCCTCTGATCGGCTGCTCCTGCAAGAAACTAGATCATGGTACATGCCAGGGAAGGCGCATTTTTTTCTATGCCTGAATATTTATTGAATATGACTTGCCACTCTTCAAAAGCAAATAATAAAATACTTCTGCTACATATTTTTGGTATCATGTGTGGATATCCTTCTGTAGGTTGAGTTTTTGTTTTTGTTTTTAATGCTTCTCCTCGTTACTCTACGTAAATGTAGTCTAGGAACAGTTTCAGTTCTGGTTATTTAGTTTTTGTTCTAGATGTTATATTTACATTAGTGGGGGATTTTTGTAGACCGCAAAAGTTATTTAGTCATTGATCAACATTTTTATCAAGTAGAAATGGCAGTCATTTTTCAGCATGAAGATAAAATATGGTGATTGTTTTCACTTTTGGTAAGTTAATTCTTAGAAACTGAATTGGAGAAGATGTCATCAGTATGCAGAGATTCTTGAATATTGCTGTATGAACAACTAAGACTATGGTGCTAAGACAGTACATATTACTGTTGCTATTCTTATGACTGATTTAGTCAAATTTTGAGACAGGCCATCTTTCTTAAAAACCTAATTCAGGGCTTCCCTGGTGGCGCAGTGGTTGAGAGTCCGCCTGCCGATGCAGGGGACACAGGTTTGTGCCCCGGTCCGGGAAGATCCCACATGCCGTGGAGTGGCTGCGCCCGTGAGCCATGGCCGATAAGCCTGGGCGCCCAGAGCCTGTGCTCTGCAACGGGAGAGGCCACAGCAGTGAGAGGCCCGCGTACTGCCCCCCAAAAAAAAAAAACGTAATTCAACCTAAGGTAACACTGTGAAATCTTCTATTGTAATGGGATCTATTCTTCTTCTAAGCTGGACAGTGATATTTGTTTGGACTCACATTTTCACATTTGATGAAGGTCTGAACTTTCTAAGAAATGGAGGTTTTGTCTTTTCAGTCTAACCAGTTTAAGTATCTCTTCAAAGAATGTGAGTAGTTATAATCCCTTAGGAAAACTCAAGATGTAGGTATGGTAAAAAGAGCCCTGGGCTGGTTCAGGATGTGTCAAGTCCATTCCTAGCATGATGTTGAGATGCCTAAATGGTCTTAGGCAGGACACATTACCTCTCTGGATCCATTTGCTCATCTGAAATTATAAATATATATATGTAGATATATAGGTAGATATACATATATAGAGATAGATATACCTATCAATCTATCTGTCTATATCTATATATCCCCAAGACACCTATGCTCTGTCAATCTGTGATCTAGTAGGAAAAATAAGTTTTATTTGACTGTGCAAAGTGCATTTGGAGTTCAGAGGAGGTTGACAGCTACCAGTTCAATGAAAACTTCAGGAAGGAAGCATTTGAATGGGACCTTAAAGGCTGGGTATAATTTCTACAAGAAGAAATATGGCAGAGGGGCTCTTCCAAGAGTAGTGAACAGGAAGGGTAAGAACATGAAAGTAGAGAAGCACAAAGTACATTAGCTGAGAGCAAGTAATTTGGCTTGGTTAGAATCTGGGTAAGATAGTGGAAAGAGTAAGAAGATAATAACTAACATTTATTGAGTCGGGCACTTATTCTAAACATTTGACATGCATTAAACTTATTTAATGCTTAAAATAACCCTATTTAAATAGGACTATTATTGCGCACATTTGAAGATGAAGGAACTGAGGCACAGCTGAGATCACAAAGCTATTGTAGTTACTGGTAGAACTGGGATTTGTACCCTGCTCTTTGACCCAGATCTCTGACATTAACTAAGTTAAAGGAATCATTGAGGGTTCTGGAGTAGGGAGGTAGCATGATCAAAACTATGTATTAGGAAGACTCATCTGGCACCAGTGTAGCATGGGTTAAAGAGGTAAGCTGTTTAGTGTTGAAGTGTTCTTCTAAAAATTCTCTTTACTTATTAGAGTTTTCACATATCAGTTTCACGTTTGTTAATGCCAGTGTCAACCATACCTTGTTGGAGGGATTGTAAATTAGTATACCTTTCTGGAAGACAACCTGACAATAAGTATCAGAATTTTAAATATGCATTCTCTTTGACCCAGCAATTCCACTTCTCGGAATTTATCTTAAGGGAAATGCTCAATAATGGGTGCACAAGAATTTTTTTTTAATGGATTGTTTAAATGGTTACAACTCTGTAAATATACCAAAAACCATTGAATTATACACTTTATTATTTAGTCAGTTAGTTATTTTTGGCTATACCACCGTGCAGTATGCGGGATCTTAGTTCCCTCACCAGGGATTGAACCCGTGCCGCCTGTAGTGGAAATCCCAGCACAAGAATTTTTATTGCCACAGTTTTTATTAACTAATTTTTATATGTAGAAGGAATATGTGTATACATGTAAGCTATGAAGCATAGTAAAATGAACATCCATGAACTTACCACCCATCCTCAGAACTAGAATATTACCAATACAATTGAAGTTATCACTGTTTAAAACATTATTTATAATAGCAAAAATTGGAAATAACCTAAAGGACCATCAGTAGGGGATAGATAAGTTATGATACGTCTACATGATGTAATTCAATGTATAGTTATTTTAAAAAGATGAGGTTGAATTGTCATATTTCCTCAGTTCCAAGACACCATTAAGTCTAAAACAAGCAATCTGTTTAGTAACAATTTTTCAGGGGAAAGAAAATAAGCATGGTTTTTAACTAACCTTCAATAGAATACATTTATCCATTCAATTGTATACCATTCAGTTTTTTTGAGTCTTAGCTTTATTCACATTCAGAATCTAGAATTCTTCTGATTTACTTTGGGCTTTGGTTAGTTAACAGATAGCATCATGGTGGCGTGCTGCTTTTCATAACCCCAGTTAATTATCGTGAACCTCTTTATTGACTTTATGATTGAGTATACGATTTTGAGGCATGTCGAAGAATACTGGAGTTTTGTCTTCCTTTTCTTTTGCTTAAACTCTTAGTTTTGTTTTTTCTCCTGAGTTGAGTGAGTTATTGTTAGAAATTAAACAGCTTCTTCTGAAGGTAACTCAAAAGGTTTGCCAGGTATTTGAGTGCTTGTACTTCATAAAAGACATTTACCTTTGAAAATTCAGTGCTCTCACCTGAATTTGGCAGTTGTTTATGCCTTTAATTGCATTGTCTTTTTTTTTTTTTTTTTTTTGGCTGCATTGGGTCTTTGTTGCTGAGCCCAAGCTTTCTCTAGTTGTGGTGAGTGAGAGTTACTCTTTGTTGTGGTGTGCAGGCTTCTCATTGCGGTGGCTTCTCTTGTTGTGGAGCATGGGCTCTAGGCATGCGGCCTCAGGAGTTGTGGCTTGCGGGCTTAGTTGCTCCGTGGCATGTGAGATCCTGGACCAGGGATCAAACCCGTGTCCCCTGCGCTGGGAGGTGGATTCCTAACCACTGTGCCACCAGGGAAGTCCTGCATTGTCTATTATATGACAATTTCTGAGTACATAATGCTGCATTATAGTGGAATCTTTTTGAAGACATTTGAGCATTAATCAAGGGTCTAGATTCAACCATGTGGTGCTGCCAGTGAAAATAATACAATTGAAGTGACAAGGAAATTTGGCCTTTTATTTATGGTCAGGTTAGCTATGTGTGTTGTCTGCTATTCCAGAACTCCACTTTGGAGCTGGCAAATTCCTTTTAATACTGATTTTAAGATATACTCAGTTTCAGAAATGTTAAAATGTGGAAAAGCATGTATCTGAGAATCAAGAAAACACTATACTTTATGTCCTAGGAAGACATTCATAGTATTATGTTATTCTTTTGCTAGCATGTTGGGCCCTAATCAGCAGTAGCTAGATTCACAGGTCCTATGGTCCATATGTCCAGTACTCTCTTCATCAGGTCCGGATATAGCTCCTCTTGGCTCAGAGACCTTTGAAGTTATCTTAGCTCTCTGTCTCCCACTCACTCACCACATTACACAATAGTAAAACAGGGACAGGAGGGCATAATAAGCACTACTGTTAGAAAAGGAGAAGAATGAGAAATAGCAATTGCTGATAAAATAGTTTTAAAACCACCATAGGCAGATCTTGTGAAAGCAACCAGCGCTGGAGGAAGGGGAGATTCCTTTACTGGACCTTGATTCAGTTGTCTGGGAGGAACTCCCTCATCCATTGTTTTTTGTAACTGTTGGACATTGCTCTCCAAGAACCTCCTGGGAGTCCTTTTTCCTTAATCATCCTTGGTCACCTATGAAGTGTGAGCTTTGGGGGAATAGTCCGTCTTTGGAAGGTGCAAATCTTTCTTGACTAAGTTACTGCTCGTAGGAGTTGAGAGCCCAAGGGTTTTAAATTTTGAATAGTTGAAGGGTTTTTTAGTTTGAGCTTGAGTGGTTTTTCAAAAAAAAAATTTTTTAACAAAACAGTTTCCTCAATTTAGAAAGCTTCTGATGTGTTTAATTCCAGTCAGTTGCATGTGTCAGTAACCATAACCAAAGTTCACATGTGTTAGTAACCTCATCCAAAGATTTGAGAACTCCCATTTCACTTGTCACTTGGTTATTTGAGGGAAGGCCATACCCTTAACGTTGGTTTTTGTTGTTGTTTTAAACCACTGAGGTACTTTAATCAGCCAAGAAGTTTCAGTGGGCACCTGCGCTCAGAATCTTTTCATCCTACCTCTTCATGTTGGGGTCTAAAAGCGAGCTGCTTTTCCAGTTCTGCAAGACTTTAAATTAATGAACCCTTTCTGTCCCTTTCTATTTTTGTTTGCAAATAAGCTGCTTTTTTTCATGACCTTGTCATTTATTTGTATTGCTTTGCCAAATAGCCAGTAGCAGCCAGCATACGCTTCTAAGATTCTCTTTTCTAAACTCTTGTCATAGAACTACAAGTTCAGTAGGCTGTTTGTTACCTTGTGAGTTATAACAGGCAAACCACTTTATCAAGTATTTTGCCACTGTGAAACATGGTTCTCCGTTTTTCCAGCCTCCAGTATCAGTTCTCTTGAAGCCCTCAACCTGACCACTTGGCCGTACTGGCCTACATTATAGCGGCACCTCACTTCTAGGTACCAATTTCTGTATTAGGGTAATGAGAGACTACGTATACAGATAGACAATGGCTAGATCATATATGAAAGTAGAACTCTGACCCACAGTCTTAGTAGCAATAGTCCCAAACAGTCAAGTCTTGGTCAGTAGATGCCAGCTTCTCTCAGGACCAACAAGAGAAAACCAAATATACTTCCCAAAACAATCACATAGGATGTCCCACTTTTAGTTAGCTGGCCTCCAGCTTCCTCATGACAGCAGCCTACAACTAGAGCATACCTGAAGTCTTTTTCCGCTTCCCTGCCTGCCTTTGAGTCTCTGCTAAACACGAGTGACAGTGGCCAACTCCCTTCCAATAGCAAGCTCTGAATAAATAGACTCTGCTTGTTTTGACGGTCTTTATTGCCACAATAATATTAGGCTGTTTTGTGGTAACAAATCCCAAAATATCAATGACTTAACACAACAGAGATTTCCTATCTTGCTCACACACAGTCCAATGGGGGTCGTTAGTAAGCCATCCAGTGGCTTAGGGACCCACAGTCCCCTATCATGTGAAGCTACCATCTCAAAATGTGACCTGGATTGTCATTGAAGCAGGAAAGCAACAGATGGAGAAGCACAGTGGCTTTTAACTGCCTTGGCCCAGAATGGACACACATTACAGATACCTACTAGCGGGGCTTTGGCAACTAACTGGGAAATAGAGGGCAGTATGTTAGTGTAGTCTCTGCCACAGGTATTAATCAAAAGCAATTGGATGAAGACATGCCACATTTCCTCCATTTCACCATTTCTGACATCAGGTGATGCAGATCATATTACAATTGAAATGAACATTTAAACATAATGTTTCTGTTATTTCCCTTGAAAAGCTAATGTTGAAACAATATTGTTACATAGAATTAATGGTTTCTTTAAAGAAATCCTGTGTGTTTTAGTGTACTTTGTATTTGAATAAGAATAATTTGTAAGGCGGGGAAGGGAAACTGGGATGAAGTAAGAGAGTAGCATTGACATATATACACTACCAAATGTAAAATAGACAGCTATTGGGAAGCAGCTGCATAGCACAGGGAGATCAGCTCAGTGCTTTGTGACCACCTAGAGGGGTGGGATAGGGAGGGTGGGAGGGAGGCTCAAGAGGGAGGGGATATGGGGATATATGTATACATACAGCTGATTCACTTTGTTATACAGCAGAAACTAACACAACATTGTAAAGCAATTATATTCCAGTAAAGATGTAAAAATAAATAAATAAATAATTTGTAGCAGAACCATTCCAAGATACAGAGCGCTATAGTCATTTCATTTTCTTTATTTTTTTGCTTTTGGTTTTGGAAAACTCAAGTATACACAGAAGTAAAGAGAACAGTACAGTGAACTCTCATGTACCCATCACCCGGCTACAACAATCATCAGCTTATCACTTTTGTCTCATCCAAATCTCCATCCACTTCATCACAAAACCAAATTACTTTGAAATACCAGGCATCATATCTTATTCACAAGTATTTCTACATGTATATGAAAGAGCTAAGTGTAAACTAATCATTTATTTAAACCTATAACACATTATCACATGTATCCCAGAACTCAGTCATTTCTGTGACCACTGTGCACTCACTTGGATGTTAGGAATGTTAGTCAAAGTACAGAGTTATAGAATATAGGACTAGAGTGAAACTCACTGGTCCAGCGTTCTCTAAAGTATATTACATAGAGCATGAATCCCATAAAATGCTCTGGGGGAAAAAGTTCTTTGGTCAGAAAAGTTTGGTCAACACGACATTCTCTTCTTGTAAAGTCACATGATAATGTAAAAGAATGACATCATATTTTGTGTGTTACGATCCCATTTTGATTAAGAGTAATATATGTTAGAGTATGAAGTATTAATAGTGATTGTATTAGTTTTCTGTGCCTTATGTAACAAATTACTACAAAATTGAAGGCTTAAAACAACATAAATGTTTTCTCATACAGTTCTGGAGGTTAGAATTCTAAAATCAGTATCACTGGCCCAAAATCAAGTTGTTAGCAAGGCCACTCTCCCTTAGGAGGTTCTAGGAGAAAAGCAGTTCCTTGCCATTTCCATCTTTCTTTTGGCTGCCAGCATTCCTTGGCTTCTGGCTGCACCCTCTAGTCTCTGCCTCCATGGTCACATTGCCTCCTCCTATTCTGTGTATCAAATCTCCCCCGCCTCTCATGCATGTACTGCTCAACTGGATAATTGTTGATAATCTCCCCATTTCAAATTCCTTAATGACATCTGCAAAGTCCCTTTTTCCAAATAAGATAACATTTTCAGATTCTAGGGATTTGGAAGTGATTATCTTTTGGGATGGCATTATTCAGCCTACTACAGTGATTCTCTCTCTGTTGAAGGAGGGACTTATGAGGGACTTCTACTTTACATAATTATATAATATTTGAATTTTTCAGTAAGGTCCATCTTTTTATAATTAGAAAAAAACCAAGATTATATTTTCTTAAGAGTAAAAAGAAGGAATAAATCACCTGCGTTTATTAGTTTAACAGATATTTTTGCACTGCCTGCTGTTTACCAGTTTCTGTTTTAGGGGGATGGAAGGCAAATGTAGTATCTTGACAGAGAGAAACAAAACTATGCTTATTTTGGTTTTTCTTCTCTATCAAGGAGAATGATCTTGGAAGTGGTAAAATAATAATAAAATGATGGCTAGGGGGCTTCCCTGGTGGCGCAGTGGTTAAGAATCTGCCTACCAATGCAGGGGACACAGGTTCAAGCCCTGGTCCAGGAAGATCCCATGTGCCACAGAACAACTAAGCCTGTGCACCACAACTACTGAGCCTGCACTCTAGAGCCCGCGAGCCACAACTACTGAAGCCCTCGTGCCACAACTACTGAAGCCCGTGTGCCTAGAGCCCGTGCTCTGCAACAAGAGAAGCCACCACAATGAGAAGCACGTGTACCACAACGAAGAGTAGCCCCTGTTCACTGCAACTAGAGAGCCCGCACGCAGCAACGAAGACCCAGAGCAGCCAAAAATAAATAAATAAAATTTTTTAAAAATTTTAAAATTAAAAAAAAATAAATAAAATGATGGCTAGGGACTTCCCTGGTGGTCCAGTGGCTAAGACTCCGCACTTCCACTGCAGGGGGCACAGGTTCGGTCGGGGGACTAACATCCCTTATGCCACACCGCCCGGCCCAAAAAAAAAAAAATGATGGCTAACTTGGAGTTGAAACCCAAAATAAGTGAGATATTAAAGGATTGCCTAGATGCTATAAATTAAGTGCAAACCAGATACTGAGAGAACTGACATGTGACATTGCACAACCACTGTTGTTAATCCTTGATGATGGAGAAGTGATAGGTTCTATACTGGAAGTGGAAAATATCTTCCCTTTTAGAAAGGGTAGAGAGTTGATTCTGCAACTTTAGACTGGTGAGCTAAGTGTTAAACCTAGAAAAATTCATTAGTAAGCATTAATATTCTGGGAAGGCTGAGGGGAAAAAATGCTTATCATTAGAGACCAGCTTTCTTCATAAAAGCACAAGATGTATCAGTCCGAATTTCATTTATGAAATAATTATCAGTAGATTGGGTCATGTTGTAGACAGACGTAACAGTGACAAAGTTCATTATTTTTGTTTTTACAAAATGGAGAAATGTGGGCTGCTTGTCAAGTAGAATTTGATTGATTCATAACTAATTTAGCAGTTGTACCACAAAAGTACTGATTATTGAGGTGAAGTCATCAGGAAACTGTGCCTCTAGTGGTCTGCTTCAGGACTTCATCCTGTCTCAGGCCTTCTGCAAATATTCCTGTATGTGTATATATGTAATTAATATCCATAAATATAATTTTTAAAAATAAAAAGGTTTATTTTTAACAGCTGTATGATACAATTTATATACCATAAAGTTTGTTCATCTAAAGTGCATAATTCAGTGTTTTTTGTTTTTTTGTATGTTTACAGACCTGTACAACCATCGTGATAATCTTTTTTGTTTTTTTTTTTTGAAACTGATATGGCTCTTATACTGGGCTGCATTGCCTTTGGGGCTGTTGCAGCCCTCCTGTTCTTTTTTTTTTTTTTTAATTTTTATTGGAGTATAGTTGCTTTACAACGTTTGTGTTAGTTTCTGTACAGCCAAGTGAATCAGTCATACGTATACACATATCCACTCTTTTTTAGATTTCCCTTCCATTTAGGTCACCACAGAGCATTGAGTAGAGTTCCCTTTGCTATATATTAGGTTCTCCATCACAGTAGTCTAATTTTAGAATAGAAATTGGCTTTTATTTTATACGAAGTGTTTTGAAATTTGCCTTTTTTGCTTAAGAATATTAAAGAATATTATGGGTATCTGTTCATAAACTGCATCAGTCTTTTTAACATCTCCTTCATCACGTTATATAGATGTACTATAAATACTCAAACAATTACTGATGAGCATCTAGATTGATGACATCTATATTTGCTCTTATAGATGGTATTGCCAGGAGCATTCTACAGTTTTAAACATTTGTGTGTATATTCCTGTAGTTGTATTGGGTTGTTCCTCTTAATCCTTGTTCAAGCCATAAGGTAAACCTTCTTACTCTAACCATTTTATGCCTCAGGAGGCAATTTTTGAGAGAATTAAATGCCAAAGTTCACATTGCTAATAATTAACAGAACAAATACTTGAATAGTTTTTGTTTGTTTGTTTTTTCATTACAAGTGCTGTGCTTTTCTAGCACCAGTAGGATTTTTACAAACTAGAGTGTATCCAGAAAAGCATGACAAGAATGACAAGAATTGGAGAACAGTTAAAGGAACTGGGATGTTTAGGAGACATGTTTATTTCATTTGTTTAACATGTATATTTATCGAGCACTCAGTATGTGCCAGGCTCTGATATAGGTGGTAGACAGACAGTGTTTATGAGACAAATAAGGTCCTGTACTTTTATGGAGCTTTTATTTCAGTGAGGGGAGGTTGACAACAAGTAAACAAGATAATTTTAGATAGTGGTAAGTATTAACAAGAAAATAAAACAGGGTAATTAGGTAACTGGGGAAAGGGTTTTTGAGGAGGTAACACAGGTTTATTGCCTCTACTTTGTAGATGAGAAAACTGAGGTTCAGAGAGTTTGGGTGAAACAGTTTGTAACTGGAACCATGGGGATATGAAACATTGCTAATTATCACCTATTTCTAGTCTCATTAAGTGTAATCACCACTCACATTACATGATGGTTGTTAAGAATGCAAACAAAGTTGTTTAGCATCAGCCTGTAATAGGCTCTGAATATGCACTGAGTGAGATTTCATGGTGTTGGATCCACATAGAACATTTCTAACAGTTGTTGCAGATCAAAAATGGAATGGCTTTCTTGAGTTAGTGATTTCCCTATCAGTGGGGATATTTAAGTAGATTTTAGGTGACTGTTGCTCCAGTGCATTGTAGAAGCCATTCATGCATTAAGTAAGGAATTAGACAAGTCCTTAGAGGTCCTTTCCTCACCTGTTGTTAATAAGCTTACTGTCTCTAGAGTCCCAGTCCACAGTTTGAGAAATAAATCCAAGCATCTGTTTTTGAAGCATAAAGGTATCTTCTGGACTAGTGATTTAAAAACCTTTTTAAAAGCAGCTGTTCCCTTTCTTTTAAAGCAGTTGTATACTTGAAGTCTGGTAGTAAAACCTAAAGTTGTAGCCACTAGATGAAGAATTTAATAATGGGAGGTTGCCCATTGTATTGTTCACTAGAAATCCTTTGCATTCGTATATACGGTTGACCCTTGAACATCGCGGGTTTGAACTGTGCGGGTCCACTTATACGTGGATTTTTGAATAGTAAATACTACTGTACTACAGGATCCATGGACTTGGAACTGAGGGTACAGAGGACCGATTATAAGTTACACCCAGATTTTCCACTGTGTGGTGGGTTGGTGCCCCAAACCCCTGTGTTGTTCAAGGGTCAGCTGTACTTTATATGCTTCCTAAAGCACTCTTGAAATTATTTTTTATCGTCATAACCAGTACTTTTGTAGATTAGGAAATAGGCACAACTAACATGTCCTGACTCTACAGTAATCCTTAATGGAGCCAGAACTATAACCTAGGTCTTTTAACTTATAAATCAGTGGGGTTCTTTCCCCCCTAATACAGTAGTCTTCCCTTATCCGTGGTTTTGCCTTCCAAGGTTTCAGTTACCCATGGTCACTTGTGGTCTGAAAATATTAAATGGAAAATTCCAGAAATAATTCGTAAGTTTTAAGTTGTGTATCGTTCTGAGTAGCATGGAGGAAATCTTATGCCATCTGGCTCCATCCCACCGAGGAAGTAAATCATCCCTTTGTCCAGTGTATCCCTCTCGTTAGTCACTCAGCAGCCGCCTGGGTTATCAGAATGACTGTCATGATATTGCAGTGCTTGTGTTCAAGCAGCTCATGTTTTACTTAATAATGGCCCTAAGGCGCAAGAGTAGTGATGCTGGCAATTCCGATACGCCGTAAAGTGCTTCCTTAAAGTGAAAGGGTGAACGTTCTTGATTTAATAAGAAAAAAAAAATAGTGTGCCAAGGTTTTAAGATCTACGGTAAGAACGAATCTTCTATACATGAAATTGTGTAGAAGGAAAAAGAAATTTGTGCTAGTTTTGCTGTCACACCTCAAACTGTAAAGGTCATGGCCACAGTATATGATAAGTGCTTAGTTAAGATGGAAAAAGCATTTCATTTATACAGTAAGATATTTTGAGAGAGAAATTATGTTCACATAACTTTTATTACAGTATGTGGTTATAATTGTTCTTTTTTTCTTTTTCTTTTGGCCGCAAGGCTTGTGGGATCTTAGTTCCCTGACCAGGGATTGAACTCTGGGCCCTTGGCAGTGAGAGTATAGAGTTCTAACCACTGTACTGCCAGCGAATTCCCATAATTGTTCTATTTTATTATTAGTTAGTTGCGAATCTTTTACTGTGCCTAATTAATAAATTAAACTTTATCATAAATATGTATGTAAAGGAAAAAACATAGTACACTTGACCCTAGAACAACTTGGGGGTTGGAGTGCCAGCCCTCTGTGCAGTTGAAAACGGGCAGAGATAACTTTACAGTCAGCCTTCCGTTCTGCATCTTCAGGTTCAACCAACCTCCAGGTCGCGTCGTACCGTCTTTTCAACTATTTGTTGAAAAAAGTCCACATATAAATAGACCCATGCAGTTCAAACCCATGTTGTTCAGGGGTCTACTGTATATATAGGGATGGGTACTATCCGAGGTTTCAGGCATCCACTGGTGGTCTCAGAAGGTATACCCCGGAATTAAGGGGGTGCCTGACTACTATACATGGTACTGCTTTATCAGTCACTTTATAGCTTTGTTTGTTTTTTTATTTAGGTCGTAAAAATTTTAACATTCCTGGGGACTTCTACAAAGGATCTTTTTCAGTTTTGCTCAAAGGAAAGCTCTGAATCTATCAAGTAGCTCTTAAAGAAGTCTTTTGTGTGAGTTATATATATAGATGTTTTCATGAAGAGGAGTGAAAAGCCAGAAGGATATAGACAAATGAGGCCTAAGACCTTTCCTGCCAGTAACTACACTGGCAGCAGCCGACAAATGCTGCAAGAAATTCGGGAATCCCTTAGGAATTTATCCAAACCATCAGATGCTGCTAAGGCTGAGCATAACATGAGTAAAATGTCAGCTGAGGATCCGCGACAAGTCAGAAATCCACCCAAGTTTGGGATGCATCATAAAGCCTTGCTGGAAATTCGAAACTCTCTACAACCATTTGCAAATGAAACAAGTCGGAGTACTTCAGACGTTAATCCACAAATGCTTCAAGACTTGCAAGCTGCTGGATTTGATGAGGTAAGAATTTTTAAAAACAAAAGAAAGGGTTTTCCTTACCTTACACTACATAACACTTTTTAGGTGACCTCCTGCCCAGATGTTTCCTTTGAGAGAATTTAACTATGTATAGAAATTTGTATATTCTATCAACAAAGAATGTTGTTTACAATTTCATTAATTATTAAAACAAAATAATTATTATTTCTTTAGTTTTCTCTGTGGTTCTGAGATTAAAAGGTCAAGTCATGAAGTCAGAGTGGAAGTGCAGGTGAGGAAAGCCACAAGTGAGGGCAGGGCAAGGACATCTGTCTGTGTGCGGTAGTTTCCCTGGTGAGGGTGAGCCGAGTGGCTGTTTTAGAAATGAGGGCCCTAAGGGGATGAAGTTTAAGCTTATACTACAGAGAAGGAAGAGCGGCCAGAGACATCATTCAGCACTTAACGCTCACAGACCTCTCAGACTCAAAGCTTAACTTCAGAGAAACTAAAAATTTACTTGTTGATCAGTTTCCAAGAATTTCAAGTTTTTTTGGTGAAATTTCAGTTTATGTCAATTATGCTAAGTCTTTAATATTTACTTTTAAAACTCATTTTTAAAGTTTTCATAGTCTATTATTTAATCATACCCATTTTGTTTAGGTTACTAATAAAATTTATTTTCCATGATTACATAGTTTAGATGAATATTTTAGATAGCAGAAATCATTTTAGGTAAAAATTGGCCATGGAAATTGTAACTAAATGTGAATAATCAAGCATTGATTACATTTTCTTTCAAAATGATAGTAACTTTTTTCCTGATTATAAAAATAATATCTATTCCCTGTTAAAAATTAAACCATATAAGGAAGAAACTAAAAATTAGCTCCACTACACAAAAATAACTACCCTTAAAATTCCTTCACCTTGTTAATATTTTAGTGACCACGTTTTCAGATATCTCTGTATTTAATTTTAAAAATGAGAACGTAAGTATGCATTATAGTAAAGGATTTGAAAAGGGAGATTTACTACTAAACTAGGAAGAAAAAAAGATTATTCTTTCTGGCCCATTCTCTTCACTTGATTATTATTATTTCCTATTAATTTTATATTTAAGTGTTCTAAATATATTGGATTTGCACCAGAAAATATATGGGGGTGGGGGAGGAGAGGAGATCCTGGGATGTTTTCCTGGTTAGTAGTTGGAGGATTAAGGAAATGGCTTGAATGGAGAGTCTCTTAAAGTACTTTCTTCCTAATCCTTTAGCCAAAAGGCAAAGAATAAAGAGAAGGCTGAATCATTGGTCTTATTCTTTCCTCTTACATATTGCTAGGGAAAGGGAGTTTAGAAAATCACATGGCTGTAAAGGCCCTTAAGTGGTAATGTGTATGTCAGATAAATCACATCAGTAAATATGTATTTATGGAGCCCTTACTGTGTGTGAACCTGTCAATCAGGATAGGGAATCATACCAAAGATGGTCTGTACCTTTAAGGAACTTAAAAATTTTTTCTAATGTAGACAGTTTTAAGAAGTGTAAGGCATTGGTCAGTGCCCTGTTCTTTATTTGTTGGCAATAATAACAATAATTGCTTTGCATTACAAAGATATGTTAGCTTTACTGCAATCACACATTTCAAAATTGTTTACCTTTTGACATTAATAGCCCCTTAAGCAAGGTTGCTTTACTAAAAGCATTTAGACATTTATCCAAATAACGAAGGAATGGTATTATATATACTCACAGTGATATAAAGAATATGGCAATTTTACTTCTTCTACCTCCTGAATCACTCATTCTGGTAGCTTCCCATTATGTTGCAGAATTTGTTCAAGATCCTAACTTGATACTTCAAAATTCTTATCTAGTTTTCGCTTTTTTTTGCCGCACCACGCAGCTTATGGGATCTTAGTTCCCTGACCAGGGATTGAACCCGGGCCCTCGGCAGTGGAAGCACACAGTCCTAACCACTGGACCACCAGGGAATTCCTTTCACTTCATTATTTTTATCATTTCATAAACTCTAATCTGTTCTTTAAGTATGCCAAGTTCAAGGCAGTTGAAATTTTTTGAGAATGTTTCTGGTGCTCTATAAAATTAAAACCTTAAATATTTCAAGATTAATTTTCTCGTAGGAATAAATGTTAAAAATTAAGGATTGATGCATTCTTGGGGCACATAAAGCTATAATCACTGCAGTGTATTTTTGTTTCTAAGCCTGAAGAACAAAAACATAGTAATGGGGACATAATGTTTTCTTAGCACATAAGACTTCTATTCCAAAGTTACTGATTTAAGGGTGCTCTTTTTCACACTGGCACTAAGACCCCCACTTAAGGAACACTTGGTTGATATTGCTACCAGTGTAAAAAATATTTTAACATATAGCAATAAAATTAAAAAATCAAAGCCAGTATAATCACCACCAAAATCACAGGCTGAAATTCTAGTGCATTTAACGATATGGTTCCTACAATGTTGAAAAAGAATGGTGGGTGTCAGTTTTCTTACCAACTGAGATAGCGCTGCCATGTGATATTAGCATAAATACAGTTACAGTTAACTTGGTTTAACCACTTTTAAAGTTAAGCACTCCCTGGTGAATTTTAATTTGGATGATTTGTATTATATTAAATTTGCACATAAAGTGAGACTTACTAATCCTTTGTATCTCACTACAAATTTGCAAAGTCTGATTGGCATAAAATGTGACCACACTGTACCTTTTTATCAGTTAAGGATTGAGTTTGGTTGCTTTTAATAAAAATCCAAATAATAATGCTTTAAACAAAATAGTGACTCAGTTTATACAGCTAGTATCGGTTCAGTCTCTTAAAAATATCAAACTGCAACTCTTAACGAATCTCTTGAATTTTCCTTCTTGGTGGCAACATGCTGTAGCACAGGTGTCATATCTATTGTCTAGGAAACAGGGTACAGGAGGGACCAGCACGTAGATCAGGGATAGCAATATTCTTCCAGAAATCCTTGGTTTTTGTCTCATTGGTCAGAATTTTCATGTGGCCACTGTAGCTATAAGGAAAACTTCTTTCAAAAAATCCTAGTAACTTTTTCTAAAAAATGGAGACTAGGTCTTGAGTAGGCAACAAGTCTCTGCCGCAGCCTTTTTTTGCTTGGCCTCAATCATCTCCAGTCATTTTGAGTAAGAGGATCATCTATCAATAGCCTGGTCACCCGTTAGTCTTATTAAGCCATTTCTCATTTAAAAATATTGTTTGAAATACTAAATCCTCTAGGACAAGTAAGTAGCTGCCTCCCCCTTGAAAAATGTGTATCAGTATACTTTTTGCATGTTAGTGTATAATTTATGTTTACATATAAAATAAGGGACACGGAACAGAGCAGGAGGACAACCCATATCTGAGCTCCAGGCGCCGTGCTTTTACATGTTTTCTTGTTTAATCCTCACGTCAACTCTGAGTGTACTACAGATGAAGAAACTGAGCTCTGAAATGTTCAATAAGTTACCAGGGTTCACACAGTTCTAAAGTGGGGCACATAAATCTCCAATCACTGGAGTGTATTTTTGCTTCTAAGCATGACAGACAAAGCATAGTAATGCAGGGCTACTGGAACTCAACCTCTTTGGTTCCATTTGATTCCAAACTCCCTGTTTTTTCTTTCATACCATGTAGCCTCCTAAAGTCTTCATCAAATCATATAAAGTCTTAGTGTTTTTCCTCTACCATTTGTCCTATATTTGTGTCCTCATAAATAAAATTCTGTGAAAATGTAAACTCTAAGAAGGTAGGAACCAGAACTACATAGCTCTTTTACTAGTAAACACAATGATAAAGATGCTTAATAAAATACTTTAACAGTACGAAAGAGTGGTTTCCAGTATGTTGATTGATACCTTTTTAACAATCTGATAGTCTGTTTGTTTATATAAGAATCAAATTAAGAATGAGAAATTCAGAAGCATGTTGTTACGATTGTATCTGGGAAAAAACCCTAGAAGAAAACAGTAATACATTACATAAAGGTGAAAATATTAAAGAAACATTTGAAGAGTTTGAGGGTTTGTTTTCTTTAGTAATTTGAGATTGTATGGATTTTTATAGTTTTACTGTGCTGTATAGTATATCCTTGTAGCTTATTTATTTTATACATAGTAGTTTGTACCTCTTAATCCCCTACCCTTATCTTGCCCCTCCCCGCAAAGTAGTTTTACAAACAGGACATTAAATTTTGGCTTGGGGCCTTGTTCTTCAAAATTATGAATTTCTCCAGTGGAAGTTATAGTGTTGTTTCCTTCTTATTAATTATAAGATTTAAATTTTATTTCTGTTTTTAAAACTTCATACCAGGATATGGTTATACAAGCTCTTCAGAAAACTAATAACAGAAGTATAGAAGCTGCAATTGAATTCATTAGTAAAATGAGTTACCAAGATCCTCGACGGGAACAGATGGCTGCAGCAGCTGCCAGACCTATTAATGCCAACTTAAAGCCAGGTGATTAATCAAATTTTTTTCCTAGTCTCTTATTTTACAATACTTAAAAATATTTAAGTATATAAAGTGTTTTGTCTTAGAAATTGTTAGAAGCATCACGGTAAGTGAAAGCCTCAAGCTAGAAAAATAACATTATAGTGTTACACCAAAATGAATTTGCAGATGGGGCCCTAAAGTTCCATAGGTAACTCTGGTTGCAGTCTAGCAGTCTAGGTTGAGAACTGCTTGATTGCTTATAATGCAACTGAAATATTTTCCTTTTTAACCATAAATATAATTCAGACTATTCCTTTTTTATGTATATAATCTTATTGTAAAACATGTTCATCATAGATATTTGGAAAGTAAGTAAGCGAAAAAAACGCTATTAATACCCACAAGATTTTGGTATGTTTTGTTTCTCAGTCAAAAACTGGAGTGGGTTTATATGTGTGTATTTTGATTCTTATTGTTTAAGCAAAAAATGGGGTCATACTAAAACCTACTTTATTCACTTAGTATACCATGTGTAACTTTCCTTGTTATTAAATGGCCTACAGAATACTTAGCTACAGTAAGGTAGACTTATCACATATGTTATTTAACCAGTCTCATTTTTTGACATTTGCCTTGTTTCCTTTTTTTTTTTTTTTTTTTGCCATTATAGACAGCACTGCAGTAAATTCCCTTGTACCTAAATCTTTGTACATTCCTGATGATTTGGTAAAAGTAAATTTTCAAAGACTTGCAAAAAGTTTTTCTCATAGGCATACCTCATATTATTGTGCTTCACTTTATTGCACTTCGCAGACATTTCAGTTCTTACAAATTGAAGGTTTGTGGCAATCCTGCATCAAGCAAGTCTGTCGGTGCCATTTTTCTTTTTCTTTTTTTTGCGGTATGCGGGCTTCTCACTGCTGTGGCCTCTCCCATTGTGGAGCACAGGCTCCGGACGCGCAGGCTCAGCGGCCATGGCTCACGGTCCCAGCCGCTCTGCGGCATGTGGGATCTTCCCGGACCGGGGCACGAACCCGTGTCCCCTGCATCGGCAGGCGGACTCTCAACCACTGCACCACCAGGGAAGCCCTGTCGGTGCCATTTTTCAAACAGCATTTGCTCACTTCATGTCTCTGTGTCATATTTTGATAAATATCAAAATATTTCAAACCTTCCACCAGTAAAGATTATGACTTGCTGAAGGCTCAGATGATGGTTAGCATTTTTTTAGCAATAAAGTATTTATTAATAAGATATGTACATTGTTTTTTAGATATAATGCTATTGCCCACTTATTAGACTGTAGTATATATATGTGCATATATACATATATTATATATATAAAGTGTAAACATAACTTTTATATGCACTGAGAAACCAAAAAGTTCACATGACTTACTTTATTGCAATATTCACCTAACTGCACCAAACCCGCAACCATCTCCGTCCGAGGTATGCCTGTATTGCTGACCAGAAAGGTGTTGCCAACTTGTTTTGTCCCAGTCAGTTTAATATGAGAATGCCTATATTTGTAAATCCTAGGTATTATCCTTTTTGTATATTTAATGATTGTGAAAATACTATCATTTTACATTCACATTTCTTTGATCACTGGTGAGCTTAAACATTTGTTTATTATTTTTAAATTGACATTTTAATTCTTTCCTAATCTTGTATTTGTCTTTTTTAATTGATTTATAAGAGGCCTAATTTTTTCATTCTTTCAGCAAATTTTTCTTGATCAACCACTATTTCAGGCCCTTTGCTTGGCATTGGATATAAAGTTCTTGCCCTTTCGTGGAGTTGAGATTCTAGTAAGGGAGCTCAAATACACAAATACATGTAGAATTACAACTATGTAAGTATGAATGAAGAGGGGACAGTTATGTGGTACTATGGACTTATATAATAGAGGGATTTTTGACCTGATCAAGGAGATGAGAGAAAACCTTCCTGTGAAACTGATACTAGAGCTGATATCTGAAGAAAGACAAGGGTTAATGGGGATGGGTTTCATGAGGAGGAGTGTTCCTATGCATGGCTTGTTTGGCAGGTTTTGATGTCACATTCGAAGAAATGAAAGTGGCTAGAACGCTGAAAACAAGAGTATAAGATATGAATGGAGAAGTGCATAGGGGCCTGACTATGCAGGACTGTCTATTGATTTTATCCTAAGAGCAGCAGGAAGTTATGGAAACATTTCAAGCAGGGTAATGACATGATTAACTTTGTGTTTCAGAAAGATAGCTGCAATGGATGAGAACGGATTAGAGAGAGCAAAGGAGGGTGTCTGGATAGACTTGATAAGAAATACAATTCACAGGAAATGAAGGTAATTTGGACTAGGGAGATGGTGGTGGAGAAAATTGAATGAAATAAAGAGATAGGAGGAGTAAAATTGACAAGGACATGGCGATAGATTGCATATGGTGGGTGATAATGGAGTGGGATGACTCTTAGGCTTTTGGTGTATAAAAATGGATGGTGATAACTCACATTATGAAAGGGAACGCTAAGGGAGGACAGGATTTGGTGGAGAAAGATCATAAGTCTGGTTTTAGACATAAGGTTTAGTTAGGTTCATTGAGTTATCCAAGCGAGGATGTCCCATTATTTTGCAGAACTTGTTCAGGATTCTAACTTGGTACTTCAAAATTCTTTCCCAGTTTTCGCTTCTTTTTTTTTTTTGCCACGCCGCGCGGCTTGTGGGATCCTAGTTCCCTGACCAGGGATTGAACCCGGAACCAGGGTGATGGATGGTTCGTCCATGTGGATGTTGAAGTTATAGAATGTTGTCAGGGCTTAGGGTAGACTGCCAGAGTTATGGGTGAATGAGGGCAAGCAAGTAGGTGTTTATTGGGTGACCAGTAGAGGAATGAATGTGGCCTCCCACAGATAGCATGAGCTTCCAAAGAACTGGCTTTTTAAAAAGAGTTTGCAGAGCTACAAATAACAATGATCTAGAAGCATAAATGGAGAGCAAAGAAGTGGAGTTCCACCTTTTAGCCCAGTTTATTTTTGAAGAAAACCTTGATTGCAAAGGACTGAAAGGAAAGTAATGTCAGCAGACGATAACCAGCTTTAAGGACGTGGGGGGAAAGCTTGGAGCAGAGGTTAGTGATCGAGGGGCATTTGCTAGTTATAGAACAGAGTGTGTCTAGAGGGCAACAGTGGGAGGGTTTAGGAAGTGGAAGAACACAGAGAACTTTATGGGAGGTGCAGAGCAGTAGGGATGGCAGTGTACTTGAGGGTTGCAGAGATTTCGTCTTACCTGGTAAAAGCTGGGAGAGTGACTTGGTGCATTTGGCCTCAGCTGACTATCCGAGGAAGGTGACACCGAGCCTGTGGTCAGAGGACTTGTCTAGCTTGCCCAGAGTGATGACTTTCCCTGAAGTCATAGACCCAAGATGCTGCCCAGCCTAGATGAAATAGAATGTTAAACTGTACATTCTGAATATTTACCAGGTTTTTTTCATGTGTTATTAAATGTATTTTCTCCCAGGATGATGTTGACCCTTCAGATTTGTGGGTGTTTCTTGTTTTGTTCTGAATGGTGCTAAGTGTTTTATGTATTTAAATCTATCAGTCTGTTACTGTATGTTCTCTACCTTTGTCATACTTGGGAAGACCTTCCCAGGAGGTACAAAGAGGTACCCCAATATTATCGAATGTTCACTGGTTTTCTCCTAGTACTTGTATGGTTTCATCTTTAACATTTAAATGTTTAATCCTTCTGGAATGTATTATTTATATGTATCATATCTTATACGAATGTATTATATATATTTTTTAAATGTATTATACTTTTCTTAGTGACCAGATTATTTTAAATACTTCGGGTTTTTTTGGTATGTTTTCTTGCCTGTTTAATTTATTTGGAAATTCCATTAAATAGAGACTTTGTAAATCTCTACCTTATTTAGTGTTCAGCTAATTATCCCCTACTGCCTTTTTTTGTTTTAAAAGCCATACTGAAATGTATTTAAAATTAGTGTTATATCTATGAAAATTACAAATGGACACATCCTTTGGCTCAATAATGCCATTTCTAATAATTTGTCTACTTAACATATATATGAAATGGTATCTGTACAAAATTCTTCATTGCTTTTTGTGGGGGAGGGGTAAAACAAAAGACTGGAAACAACCTTAACAGCCATCAGTAGGGAAACTGATTAAGTAAATTTGGGTACATCCATATAGTGAAAAACTGTAATAACATTTTTTAAAGGTAAAGAAACACTTTATGTACTACTACAGAATCTTCAGTTTTTTTAATGAAAAGACCCAGGCACAATAGTATATATAGGAGGTATACTTTTTTTTAATTTAAGTGTAGTTGATCTACAGTGTTAGTTTCTGATGTACAACAAAGTGATACAGTTATGCATATACATATTCTTTTCCATGGTTTATTACAGGATATTGAATATAAGTTCCCTGTGCTCTACAGTAGGACCTTGTTTTTTATCCATTCTGTATATAATAGTTTGCATCTGCTCATCCCAACCTCCCAATCCAACCCTTCCCCGCCTCCACCCACCCACCCACCCTTGGCAACCACAAATCTGTTCTTTATGTCTGAGTCTGTTTCTGTTTTTTAGGTAAGTTCATATGTGTCATATTTTAGGTTCCACATATAAGTGATATCATATGGTATTTATCTTTCTTTTTCTGACTTACTTCACTTAGTATGATAATCTCTGGTTGCATCCATGTAGCTACAAATGGCATTATTTCATTCTTCTTTATGGCTGAGTAATATTCCATTGTGTGTGTGTGTGTGTGTGTGTGTGTGTGTGTGTGTGTATTTTATATGTTTTTATATATATATATATAAAATATATATATACCACATCTTCTTTATCCATTCATCTATCAGTGGACATTTAGGTTGTTTCCATGTCTTGGCTATTGTAAATAGTGCTGCTATGAACATAGGGGTGCATGTATCTTTTCAAATTATAGTTTTGTCTAGATATATGCCCAGGAGTGGGATTGCTGGATCATATGGCAACTCTATTTTTAGTTTTTTTGATGAACCTCCATACTGTTCTCCACAGTGGCTGCACCAATTTACATTCCCACCAACAGCATAGGAGGGTTCCCTTTCCCTTTTCTAGTACTGTTTACTTGTGTATTCCTAAAATATCTTACTGATGACATTAGTTACCTTCAGTGACATTGGTTGCCCAAGGGACGGGGTGGGTGTCCTTTTGTACTGCTTGAATTTTGAGCTATGAGAATGTGTTACCCAGTCAAAAATAAATAAAATTTTAAAAGGTAAAATAAAAGCACATACTCAAATTTGATTTTTGTGATTCTTGAAAGAGAATTATCATTTAGTAGTGTTAGAATTCCAAGCTAAATTTTTCGAAAGTAAGAGGTTAAAAAAACATGTTTTTTTTTTGTTTGTTTTTGTTTTATTCCCATAGGGAGTGTGCAACAATCAGTTAACCGCAAACAAAGCTGGAAAGGTTCTAAAGAATCCTTAGTTCCTCAGAGACATGGCCCACCACTAGGAGAAAGTGTGGCCTATCGTTCTGAAAGTCCCAACTCACAGACAGATGTAGGAAGACCTTTGTCAGGATCTGGTATAACAGCATTTACTCAAGCTCACCCTAGCAACGGACAGAGAGTGAACCCCCCCCCACCTCCTCAAGTCAGGAGTGTCACTCCTCCACCACCTCCAAGAGGCCAGACTCCCCCGCCAAGAGGTACAACTCCACCTCCCCCATCATGGGAACCAAACACTCAAACAAAGCGCTATTCTGGGAACATGGAATATGTAATCTCCCGCATCTCTCCTGTTCCACCTGGAGCCTGGCAGGAGGGCTATCCTCCACCACCTCTTAACACGTCCCCAATGAATCCTCCTAATCAGGGACAGAGAGGCATTAATTCTGTTCCTGTTGGCAGGCAACCAATCATCATGCAGAGTGCTAACAAATTTAACTTTCCACCAGGGAGACCTGGAATTCAGAATGGTAGTGGCCAGACTGATTTTATGATACACCAAAATGTTGTCCCTGCTGGCGCTGTGAATCGGCAGCCACCGCCTCCATACCCTCTGACCCCAGCTAATGGACAAAGCCCTTCTGCTTTACAGACAGGAGGATCTGCTGCTCCTTCATCATACACAAATGGGAATATTCCTCAGTCTATGATGGTGCCAAACAGAAATAGTCATAACATGGAACTTTATAACATTAATGTACCTGGACTGCAAACAACTTGGCCTCAGTCATCTTCTGCTCCTGCCCAGTCATCCCCGAGCAGTGGACATGAAATCCCTACATGGCAACCTAACATACCAGTGAGGTCAAATTCTTTTAATAACCCATTAGGAAATAGAACAAGTCATTCTGCTAATTCTCAGCCTTCGGCTACAACAGTCACTGCTATTACACCAGCTCCCATTCAACAGCCTGTGAAAAGTATACGTGTATTGAAACCAGAGCTGCAGACTGCTTTAGCACCTACACACCCTTCTTGGATACCACAGCCAATTCAAACTGTTCAGCCTGGTCCTTTTTCTGAGGGTACCACTTCAAATATGACCGTTATGCCGCCTGTTGCTGAAGCTCCAAACTATCAAGGTCCACCACCACCTTACCCCAAACATCTGCTACACCAAAACCCATCTGTTCCTCCATATGAATCAGTCAATAAATCTAGCAAAGAGGAACAGCCGAGCTTGCCCAAGGAAGATGAGAGTGAGAAAAGTTATGAAAATGTTGATAATGGAGATAAAGAAAAGAAACAGATTACCACTTCACCTATCACCGTTAGGAAAAACAAGAAAGATGAAGAGCGAAGGGAATCTCGTATCCAAAGTTATTCTCCTCAGGCATTTAAATTCTTTATGGAGCAACATGTAGAAAATGTACTCAAATCTCATCAGCAGCGTCTACATCGTAAAAAACAATTAGAGAACGAAATGATGCGGGTAAAACCTCTTTTTAAAAATTTTTTATTTTTATTGGAGTATAGTTGATTTACAATGTTGTGTTAGTTTCAGGTGTACAGCAAAGTGATTCAGTTATACATATACATATATCCACTCTTTTTTAGATTCTTTTCCCATATAGGCCATTACAGAATATTGAGTAGAGTTTTGTGCTATACAGTAGGTCCTTATTAGTTATCTATTTAATATATAGTAGTGTGTATATGTCAATCCCAATCTCCTAATTTATCCCTCCCCCCTCCTTACCCCCCTGGTAACCATCAGTTTGTTTTCTACATCTGTGACTCTATTTCTGTTTTGTAAATAAGTCCATTTGTACCATTTTTTTTTAGATTCCACATATAAGCGATATCATATGATATTTGTCTTTCTCTCTCTGACTTCACTCAGTGTGACAATCTCTAGGTCCATCCATGTTGCTGCAAATGGCATTATTTCATTCTTTTTTTACGGCTGAGTATAAAACCTTTTAAAATGTCTATTTTTATACTTGATTATGTATTTGCTTATTTATTTTAAAATACTGTGGTCCAGTATTTTTCTTTCTTTTTATCCTAAATATATTATCAATTATTTAAAAGTCAGTAAACATTAAGTATTTTTGATTATACCATTTTATTTTAGCATTTCATGATTTACTCAGAATTTTTTATAATAAAGTTGTAATAAATTAAGAAAAGTATAGTTTACAGTGTGTAGTTTAGGTATGCATAATCCCTTCAATGGAAATTGGAGCAAGGGTTTTTTTCTAGAGTTTACACATTATCTTACATTTTAAAATAAACTAGAAATATCTGGGTCCCATCTCTTGATAAACTTATGAAACATTTATTTTTATTTACAGTAGTTTTTGGGCTTGGGGGCTTATTCATCAGATTGGTCTTATTAGAAAGTGTCAGACACATCTCCTTTCAGTTATTTCCCCTTCTGATTTTATTTTTATAATGTACTAGAAAAATATGTTGAAATCATTAAATCAGACTACTAAAAAGGAGATCAGAATAATTAAACACTTTAGATTAATATCTGTTGTTGATTCCATGTAGATCTCTTCACTAGATATTACGGTGGTACTCTCATTATTATTTTTATCCTGTATTTACAGTTCAAAGGTTTGGCTCCTAATCTTACATCTAGTGCTCAAAAGCCAAGAGGCTTAAATTTATGTTAAACTTCCTTATGAAACTTGAGAGAGCCATTCTTTTAAAATGATTTTTCTAAATCTGATTTCACAGTATAGTTACTCCTGCTATAAATTGAATTTTGTGAGGTGAGAAATACCATGATAACCTGTATGACTTATCCATATTTAGCTCTTAGGATTTCTTACTAAAGTCTGTCTGTATGTATTTTCTTAGTTTATTTTTCCTTTTTCCTCTTCACTTTCACTAATAGCTGATTTAAACTTTTATGGTGTTGGAAGCTTTGCTGACTTCTGTAGCCTCCATTACTGTGTAGGCAAGTAAGATTTTTAGAGAAATAGTTCTGTACTAAGTCTGGCATGTCACCCTTAAAAGATTTTGCATGCAAACGCGCATCCTAACAGAAGCATGAGGTTGCTATATTTTAATTAGTCTTGCATTTCTAGAATTATACTCTACTTTTCAAATCAAATTCCTTTTCTATTTAAATTATTTTTTATTTTTTTTTTGCGGTACGCGGGCCTCCCACCGCTGTGGCCTCTCCCGTTGCGGAGCACAGGGTCCGGACACGCCGGCCCAGCGGCCATAGCTCACGGGCCCAGCCACCCTGTGGCACGTGGGACCCTCCCAGACCAGGGCACGAACCCAGATCCCCTGCATTGGCAGGCGGACTCTCAACCACTGCGCCACCAGATAAGCCCTCTATTTAAATTCTTAAGTTAATTCTTCATTAACTAGTCAAAAATGAGCTATTCATTCCTTCTGAATCCAGGTATTCCATGTCTACTTAGACGTTGGTTTTTGTTTTATCTGTTTTTTTGGTATCTTCATAAGTCACACTGACTATTCTTTGAAACATTCCAAAATATCTAAAAGATACCTTGTAATCAAAAAAGTTGTCCCTTTTAAATAAGGTAGGACATACCCTTTGCATTTTGCATTAGTGGTGGCTGTGAGTCCTACCCTTACTCTAATGCCCTGAGAAAGATAAAAGGAAAGACTGACTGTTAATGAGTGGTTAGGTTAGGAAAGACATTCTTTTGTTCTCAATACATCAGTTTTTTAGAATAAATGAACCTGAAGTGGAAGAATTTCTTTTCATGAAGGATAAAATGAAAAGAAGACTATTTGAGGCATAGGCATTCCACAAAGAGATGCATATAATGAAAGCAATCTAATTACGTCGTTTGGGATGAATATGCATGGAGAGATAGATGAGGGTGCATGTTAACATGTTTGGCTATTGCACACTGGGAACGTGTTTTTTGAGTGCATTAGAGAAGAGTAGAAAGCTGAACATTGATATCATCTTCTCCTTGCTCTCTACAGCAGACTTTGCATATACACTCACCTTGTGTATCCTGTGAACTATTTCTTATGCTGCACTTTTGATAATTAATTTTCTCTGAAGTATATTCTAGATTTCTAACATGCTTTATTAAAAATTATTATGCATTTAACCTTTAAATATATGCCTGAATTTTTTCCAAGCGATTTCTTAATATTCAGTATAGAAGATAATTCCTCATTTAATATTTAGTTTATTTGCCTAGGTTGGATTATCTCAAGATGCCCAAGATCAAATGAGAAAGATGCTTTGCCAAAAAGAGTCTAATTACATCCGTCTTAAGAGGGCTAAAATGGACAAGTCTATGTTTGTGAAGATAAAGACATTAGGAATAGGAGCATTTGGTGAAGTCTGTCTAGCAAGAAAAGTAGATACTAAGGCTTTATATGCAACAAAAACTCTTCGAAAGAAAGATGTTCTACTTCGAAATCAAGTTGCTCACGTTAAAGCTGAGAGAGATATCCTGGCCGAAGCTGACAACGAATGGGTAGTTCGTCTTTATTATTCATTCCAAGACAAGGACAATTTATACTTTGTAATGGACTATATTCCTGGGGGTGATATGATGAGCCTATTAATTAGAATGGGCATCTTTCCAGAAAATCTGGCACGATTCTACATAGCAGAACTTACCTGTGCAGTTGAAAGTGTTCATAAAATGGGTTTTATTCATAGAGATATTAAACCTGATAACATTTTGATTGATCGTGATGGTCATATTAAATTGACTGACTTCGGCCTCTGCACTGGCTTCAGATGGACGCATGATTCTAAGTACTATCAGAGTGGTGAGTAAAATCATAAAATTTGTTTGGACATTTGCATATGATTTATAATGCAATAAAATATAAGATGGTATTATCCCTGGATGGGAGCCAGAAGTCCTGGGTCAGGTCTTGACTCCACTGGATAAATGTGGGTGAATCCTTTAGACACTTAGATTTATAAAATGAAAGAGTGTGCTAGAATTAATTATTTCTAAATATCATTAACATTTTTGAGTTAATCTCTTTACATTTTATTAATTTGAAATATGTCAGACAAATAACAATTTGAAAATAATTTTTAAATGAAGCCCCATACCCACCATTCAGCTTAAGAACTAGATTATTAGTACTTTTGAAGACCCTAAACAATCACCTCCTTTTCTTTCTTCCATAGGAGTATTTCAGAACGCCATAATCAGTTCTTTACTTTTCTCTACACTCTTACCACATATGTATATATCCCTAAATAATTTATTATTTCATTTTGCCTTCTCTTGAACCTTTATTTAAATGTAATCATTCTATATGTAGTCTTCGGTGTTGACTTCCTTTATTTGTTTGAGGTTCATCTGTGTTCCTGCATATAACATTTATTTTCACGACTGTTTAGGCTTCTGTTGTATGACTGTTATACAGCTTGTTTAACCTTAAACACTTTATGTACATGATTCTGTTTAATCTTCACAACGTCATTGTGAGGCAGAGTGAAGAAACCGAGGCTAAGTTAGAATAAGAAACTTGCTCGTGGTCAGACAGAAGATAAGTGTAAGGGCTAGGCTTTGAACTGAGGTTTGTCTGCCTACAGGGCCCCTGTTATTTCTTCTATACCACACTGCCTCACCAAAATCCCTCCAAGCACTAATGGAAGTATAAGTCAACCTAACATTTGTTGGATACTCAATATGACTAGGTGCTTTACATATTTTCTGATTTAATGCTTACAGCAATCCTCTGAGGTAAGTATAAGTGGCCTCCAGTGCTTCTTGTGAACACAAGTAGATTGACATTAAATGGATAAAACTGAGATACTACTAGGAGTAGATCCTGAACCTACTTTAATATTCAGCTTAACATAATTTAATGTCTCCCCAGATTCACCTGAATTACTTGGGGTTCATCTTACAAATATGATTCTTAGGCTCTATTCCAGTCTTCTGATTGAAAATCTCCACTGAGGGTAGAAATTGTATTTTAATCAAACATCCTAGATGATTATTACAGTTAGGTTAATTTCAAATATTTTTTTTCCTAGATGGTTTCATCCAGTCATGGCTTTAATTACTAGCTCTACATCAATGACTTCCAAATCTCTCTTCAGAAACAGCCTCTCCCTTTCACAAGGATTCCTAATAGATCTTTCAAACTTAACATTGCCAATCAACAACTCTTACTTTCTCCCCCTCCATATTTGTTCCCCCTCCCTTTTAGTAAATTGTACTACCACCACCCGTCCTTGATTCTTTCTCCATACCCTCCACATCTGATCCCTCAGTAAGTCCTGCTTACTCCACCTCTAAATATATCTTCAATCTGTTCACTTTTCTCCATGTTCACTGTTACCATCACAGTCCAAACTTCACTGTAATAGCCTCTTACCTGATCTCTTTTTCACCCTTGTTCCCCCTATAATCTATTCTCTATACAGCAGTTAAAGTTTTCTTTTTTAAACATTTATCAGACCTTTTCATTCTCTTGCTTCACACTCTCCAGTATCTTCCTGCTGCACTTCGAGGAAAAAGCAGACCATTTCTTTCGCTCGCACACCCTTGTGCACTGGCTCCTGCTCTATTTCCTACCGTTCTCCCCTTACGAACCACACTGCTCTTCTCTCTGGTGCTGTTGGGATTGTGTGGGCGCCTTGCTCTGGTTTTCAGATGGTTGAGTTCCTCTTATTTTTTTACAAATGTCACCTCAGTTGGTCTTCCCAAGACACCCTAGAACATTTGCCATATCACCACCCCATGTTGATTCTCTGTATGCAATGCATCACTATGTTTCTTATATATGTATTTGTTTGTTGTATTTCTCCCCTACCGAGAAGCTGCCTGAGAGAATAGTGTCTTTATTATTATCGTTGTCATTTGCTGAATGAATGAAACACAAATCTAATTTGTTTGAAACTTTGTCCAGAGTAGTATTGCAGAGCAGTCTGAGTACCAAATTCTCAATCCTACCTACTCAAATGATTTTTACCGTCATCACTTAATATTGAGTAAATTACTGCATCTTAGGCTTATTTTTCTTAGTGTAAAACTTATCCTATTGATATTTCAAGAGTGCAGGCTCTAATTATTAATAAACACCATCAGTGATTTGCCATACGTTGTGTCTCACTTTGTCAACAAGGGGAAGCGTTGTTAACTCTGAACTATGACGTCAAAAGGTTAAACAGACTAGGTTTACTCTTGTTGCTTTTATTTATTTTTTTACTGTACAGGTGACCATCCACGGCAAGATAGTATGGATTTCAGTAATGAATGGGGTGACCCCTCTAACTGTCGATGTGGAGATAGACTGAAGCCACTAGAGCGGAGAGCTGCACGCCAGCACCAGCGATGTCTTGCACATTCTTTGGTTGGGACTCCCAATTATATTGCGCCTGAAGTGTTGTTACGAACAGGTAAAACGTTTGTTTCATAAATAATCTCAGTATGCCTTTAGACCAGCTGAAACTTACATTAGAATATGGCTCATTTCAGGCTTATAATAAAAGTATTAATTTTACAGTATAAATTGTTGATTTAATATTAATTTTGATTGTATTAATTCTGAGCACTTTTTAAAAAGTGCTTATGAATAACCATAACTTTGGTATCTTATTTTAGGCTATACACAGTTATGTGACTGGTGGAGTGTTGGTGTCATTCTTTTTGAAATGTTGGTGGGACAACCTCCTTTCTTGGCACAAACACCATTTGAAACACAAGTGAAGGTAAGGTGTAGAATCTATACCAAAAGAATTGTTATGAAGTCCCAATACCATACACCTTTATCAGTCCTTTACTTTGAGCATCTTAATCTAGAATTAAAGAAAGAACTTGTAAGGATACAGGAACCCACTAAAATTCCATGAGTGAACGCTTATCTCCATCATATCACTGTTCCTCATTCATACACTACATTCATATTTCATTCTCATAGAAGTTTTTAGTACCTTTTGAAGATGTATTCCAGTTTACTCTTACTACTGGCTGCTGGCTTTGTTTCCTTTCATGCACATTCTAGCCTCAAACTACTAACAAATGTCTGTATCTCCCTGGCACTTAAATGAAAAGTTGCTCACAATTTTGACCATAAATTGTCCCATTAAAAAACCCTTTAGTGGCCTTGTCTGTGGGTTAAAGTCCAAATTTGTCCTCAGTTCCTTTGTTCGTACCATTCCCTCTGTCTGGAATGTCCTTCTTTCTCTCCCATGTTTCACAACCTTCCCCCTTTCTGGTTCACTCCTGGTCATTTTAATCATTCTCTGAGAATGTCTTAAGATATCATATTTTCTATGATGCTCTCCTCAAGTTACAACTTCTGACATTGCATTTAATACATTATATTTAAAACTTCTTTTAGAATTTCTTTTATTACAGGTCTACTGGTAATGCATTCTTTCAGGTTTGTGTCAGGTTTGTTTGAAAGTGTCTTTATTTCCCCTTCATTTTAATATATATGTATATATGTAAGTATATGCATATGTATAAATACATGTATATTTGTGTGGGTGCTGTGCGTGTAAAAAATTGAATGCTTTCTCCCTAATTTCAAGAACAAGGCAAGGATGTCTATTCTAATGAGTCTTACTCAACAAAGTTCTGGAAGTCTTAGCCAGTGTAATACAGCAACAAAAAAAATAAAAGGCATAAAGATTAGAAAAAAATAAAAACTTGCTTTATTCACAGATGACATAATTTTCTATACTGAAAATCCCAGGGAATCTGTGCAAAACTCCAAAAAACTAATAAGTGAGTTTAGCCAGGTTGTAGAATATAAGGGTACTACGTAAAAATCAATTGTATTTCTATAGTCAAGTAATGAACAAATGGAAAATGAAATTTTAAAACAATACCATTTACAGTAGCTTCCCCAAAATGAAATACTTAGGTATAATATTGGGTCATATTATACCTATAATTCTATTAGGTATAAATCTAATAGAACATGAACAAGATCTGAATGCTAAAAGTTACAGACTCTGATGGAAAAAAACAAGATCTTAATAAATGGAGAATCATACTGTGTTGATGGATTGGAAGACTCAACATAGTAAAGCTATCAGTTCCCCCAAAACTAATCTACAGATTTCACTCAAATCCAATAAAAATTCCCAGCAGGAATTTTTGTAGGTATAGGTGCGCCAATTCTAAAATTGATATGGGTAGACAAAGAAACTGATAACAAAACAGGGTTTTTTTTTAAATTTATTTTTTATTTATTTATTTTTGGCCGTGTTGGGTCTTTGTTGCAGTGCGTGGGCTTCTCATTGTGGTGGCTTCTCTTGTTGCGGAGCACAGGCTCTAGGCGCGTGGGCTTCAGTAGTTGTGGCTCGTGGGTTCTAGAGCGCAGGCTCAGTAGTTGTGGCGCACAGGGCTTAGTTGCTCCGCGGCATTTGGGATCTTCCCGTGTCCCCTGCGTTGGCAGGCGGATTCTTAACTACTGCGCCACCAGGGAAGTCCCACAAAAACAGTTTTTTAAAAGAAGGACAAAGTTTGAGGAATCAACTACTTGATTTTAAGTCTTACTATGAAGTTACAGTAGTCCAGACAGTGTGATATTGGCAAGAGGATACACACACAGATAATGGAACAGGATAGTGAATAGGGAAATAGGACCACACAAATATGGCCATTTGTTCTTTGACAAAGGTACAAATGGAGAAAGGATAGTATTTCAACAAATGGTGATGGAAAGATTGGTCAGCCATATACAAAAAATACTGACTCAACATAAACCTCACACCTTACACAAAGATTACCTCAAAATGAGTCATAGATCTAGATAAAATATAAAGGCTATACTTCTTTTTTTTGCGGTACGCGGGCCTCTCACTGTTGTGCCCTCTCCCGTTGCGGAGCACAGGCTCCGGACGCGCAGGCTCAGCGGCCATGGCTCACGGGCCCAGCCGCTCCGCAGCATGTGGGATCTTCCCAGACCGGGGCACGAACCCGTGTCCCCTGCATTGGCAGGTGGACTCTCAACCACTGCGCCACCAGGGAAGCCCCATAAAGGCTATACTTTTAAAAGAAAATGTAGGAGAAAATCTCTATGGCCTAGGCTTAGGTGAAGAGTTCTTAGAAATGACATCAGAATCATGGTTCATTAAAGAAAAGGTTGAGAATTTGGACTTCATCAAAAATTAAAAACTTTCAGTCTGCCAAAGACATGGTCAAACAATGAAAAGACAAGCTACAGTTTGGGAGAAAATACTTGCAGGTCACATACCCAACAGCAGGCTTATCTCTAGACTATTTAAGAATCAAAAGTTAAAGAAAAACAGCCTAATCCAGTGACTTGATAGAGGTTTCCTTAAATGCCTGTATCAGAAAAGGAAAGCATGTCTGTCTCTTTAAGTATTCCTGAAAGGGTCAAAAGAAAGGCAGGCCTCTGGACTGGTCCCTCAGGGAATCACCAAGACCAACCAAAATGCACAGCCTCAAATTTTTGGAAGGCAGGGTCCTTACTGCCTACCTTGGCACCATACCAGGAAAATGGGCTGCCCTCTCCATAACCACGGTGGGGCTGAGCAATGGTGAATGGTAGTTGGTTCATGCAGACTGCTATCTTACCAAGTTTTAGCAGCTTTTCCCTTCATGAAGCACTCCCCTCGTTGCTCTTAGGGTCAAGTCAGATTCCACAGTACCAAAATGGTTGATTATGATAAGAGTTGAATTTTTTTTTCTCAGTTTAATGATTGTTTTTGTGGAGGGACTGACCACTGAGGCTTCCTATTTGCCATTTTCCATGAGATCTCACTCTACTGTGTTTTTTTTTTTTTCTACTGTGTTTTTGACTATTATCTCTTTATATAGTTCTGTTAGAGGTTGCTCTAGTGATTACAAGATACATACTAAATTTTCATTGTCTACTTAGAATCAGTATCTTGCCACTAAAAGTTCAGTGTAGAACCTTACTACCATATAGGTCCCTTCATTCTCTACCCTTTGTGTCTTAGGGTTTTTTTGTTTGTTTTTTATTTATTTATTTTTGGCTGCACTGGGACCCCGCTGTCGCGCGCGGGCTTTCTCCAGTTGCAGAGAGCAGGGGCCACTCTTTGTTGCGGTGTGTGGGCTTCTCACTGCAGTGGTCTCTCCTGTTGCGGAGCATGGGCTCCAGGCACGCGGGCTTCAGTAGTCGTGGCTCACGGGCTCCAGAGCACAGGCCCAGTAGCCGTGGCGCATGGGCCTAGCTGCTCCACGGCATATGGGATCCTCCCAGACCAGGGCTCGAACCCAAGTCCCCTGCATTGACAGGTGGACTCCCAACCACTGCGCCACCAGGGAAGCCCCGTGTCTTAGTTTTTTATACATCACGTCTACATACATTTAAAACCTCATCCAGGAGTTCCCTGGTGGTCCAGTGGTTAAGACGTCACCTTCCAAAGCATGGGCAGCTGAGATCCCACATGCCTCCTGGCCAAAAAAAAAAAACCAGAACATGAAACAGAAGCAATATTGTAACAAATTCAATAAAGACTTTAAAAATGGTCCACATCAAAAAAAAAAAAGCCTCATCCAACAATGTTACAGTTTTTGTTTTCAACCATCAACTTATTTTAAAGAACTCAAGATGAGAATAGTCATTTGTATTTACGCAGATAGTTAGCATTTTCCTTGCTTTCCTGCATTCCTGATGTTTTATGATTCTTTCTCTATCAATCCCTTCTGTCTGAAGAACTTCCTTTAGCAAATATTTTAGAGCAGGTTTGCTTATAGCAGATCATTTTAGTTTTCCTTCATCTAAGAATGTCTTTATTTCACCTTCCTTAGGATATTATCACTTGGTAATAGAAGTCTGGGTTTCAGTTCTTGCAGCACTTTAAAACGTATCCACTTCTGTCCTCCATAGTTTTCTGATGAGAAATCTACAGTAATTCAAATCATTGTTCCCTCAAGTAATGCATCATTTTTCACTGGATACTTATAAGAAATTTTCTTTAGCTCTCAGTGTTGTAATTAAGATTTGTCTGGGCATGGATTTCTTAGGGCTTGTCCTGTTTGGTGTCTCTTGACACCAAACAGCATCTTTAATTTACAGGTTTGTCTTTTATCAGATTTGGAGAATTTTCAGCCATCATTTCTTCAAATATTTTTTCTGTACCACATATTTTTTCCTTTTGGAACTCTGACACCAACATTAGACCTTTTGGTATAGTCCCGCAGGTTACTGAGGTTCTCATATTTTCAAACTTTTTTCTCTCTGTTGTTCAGATTGTATCATTTCTATCGAGTTTTCTTTAAGTTCACTGATTCTTTCCTCTGACATCTCCATTCTGCTGTTGAGCCCATCCATTGAGTTTTTGTTTTTTGTTTTTTTTAAGTTTTTAAAGTCATGTTTATTCACATTGAATTTACATTCAGTAAAACTCACTCTGAAATTTGACAAATGCAATCACCACCATAATCAAAGTGTAGAACAGTTCTTCAACACCCGCCCCCCACCCCCCCCACCACCCCCGTCCCCGAAACCCTATGCACAAACTCCTCCCTGATCCTTAGGAATCCACTGATCCATTTTCTGTCAAAGGGGTCAAATTTAATCATCAAAATGATCTATTATAGAAAAAAATGTAAGCACAAAAAACCAAGTTTTTAAAAGGATACTTTGAAATATACAATGTTTAGAATAGTCAAAAGAATGGGATTTAGAACTAACCTTTGTAAATTAAAGCAGCTGACAAAGTTGTCTTAAGATAGTTGTATTGCTAGGATAGCTAGTCTAGTTACTATTTTGGGCTTCAGGCTGGGGCTGGTTGGCAGAAAAATGATTTTAAATAGTTTAAATGGAATTGAATTCTACAGAAATTCTCTATGGGGCAGATACATGTTCTTGCAGATATTTGGCACCTTTTCAGAAGTTCTCCCCTGCTACCACCATGAAAGGGACAGTAAGCAAAAACCTCTACTCTGTATATATCAATCATAACATGTTCAAATACATGTTATCTCCTCATAAAGCTTTCAAGCACTAGCCCTGTTTATCAGCATCTTGAACTGGACTGAGCCGAGTTATGCGCCAAGGCCTAAAGGGTCCGTTGAGTTTTTACTTTGGTTATTGAAGAGGGGGTTTAATTTTCTTCCCTACACAGCACTGATAAGCTCATATATGAATAAGGAAGAATGAAGTTCATTTATTTAATAAATATTTATGGAGACCTACCCCTTCTCTCCCTCCCTTCCTTTCTCCCTCCCTCATTCCAGTTTATTCAAAACAATAAGTGTTTATTGAATATCTATTAATTATGTGCCAGGCAATTTGCCAAACACTGGGAAATGCAAAGACAAAACATGGTCTATAGCCTTATGAAATTTTATACTGTAGTAGGACACAGACATAAATAGATACCACAAAGTATTAGAGATATTATGCTACAAGGAAATATATAGAACTGGGGAGGCACAGTAGAAAGTCATTTCTGCCGTAGGTTGAAGGTCTTAACAGGGGAACTAAAACTTACAGTGAGTCATGTAATATGAGTGTAAGTTGTCTAGAGAGGAGGGAATGGAAAGAAAAGTTATTTCCCACCGATTCATTATTAAAGGTGAGGAAAGTGAGGGAATTCCCTGGCGGTCCAGTGGTTAGGACTCACACTTCCACTGCCAAGGGCCTGGGTTCGATCCCTGATGGGGGAATCTAAGATCCCACGAACTGTGCGGCATGGCCAAAAAAATGAAGTAAAATAAAAAGGTAAGGAAGGTGAAATACAATGCAATTTATTTTAAGAAAACACTGATAGTCCAGTAAGATTTTTTCATTTGAAACTTGAAGGAAATTTTTGTTTTTCTTATTTCTTTCCTTCTAATTTTTAAAAATCTTCTTTAAAGGTTATCAACTGGCAAACATCTCTTCATATCCCACCGCAAGCTAAACTGAGTCCTGAAGCCTCTGATCTTATTATTAAACTCTGCAGAGGACCAGAAGATCGCTTAGGCAAGAATGGTGCTGATGAAATAAAAGCTCATCCGTTTTTTAAAACAATTGATTTTTCCAGTGACCTGAGACAGCAGTCTGCTTCATACATTCCTAAAATCACACACCCAACAGATACATCAAATTTTGATCCTGTTGATCCTGATAAGTTACGGAGTGATGATAATGAAGAAGAAAATGTAAATGACACTCTGAACGGATGGTATAAAAATGGAAAGCACCCTGAACATGCTTTCTATGAATTTACCTTTCGGAGGTTTTTTGATGACAATGGCTACCCATATAATTATCCAAAGCCTATTGAATATGAATATATTAATTCACAAGGCTCAGAGCAACAGTCAGATGAAGATGATCAGCACACAGGCTCAGAGATCAAAAGTCGTGACCTAGTGTATGTTTAACACACTAGGAAATAATTGTAATGAGGCTTTGCAATAAGGCCTGAAACGCAGGGGTTTTTGAAGCTCTGAGAGTAAAATTATGCAAATGTAACAGAGCTATGTATGTGTGCTCTGTGTACAATTTTTTATGTTCCTAAATTATGGGAAATCCTTTTGAAATGTTAATTTATTCCAGCCTTTTTAATCAGTAATTTAGAAAAAAATTGTTATAAAGTAAATTATGAGCTGAATATTATAGTCAGTTCTTGGTACTTAAAGTACTTAAAATAAAAAATAGTGCTTTGTTTAAAAGGAGAAGCCTGATATCTATTTGTACATATGCTAAATAATTTTTAAAAAAACAAGCATTTTTGAAAATTTTTTGAAAGACAGTTTTAGTTTTATCTTGCTTTAACCAAATATGAAATATACCCCACATTTACAGAGGTGTTTTTTTTTTTCTTCCCCCATAATTTGTTTTTGGAAAAAAATAAGCTATAGAAATGAAGCCATCATGGTGGTGAGTGTTCCTAGGCTAATGATAATCTGTATAATTCACATTTTGTAACTAAGAAATACAAGGTTGAAACAGTATGCTCATCCAGATGAAAACTAGTGCAGTTTATCTTTTTATCCCATCTGCGGAATACTTAATTTTCTAACATATCTCAGCAAATTACTGGCTTTGAAAGAAGCAAAGCACTACCATTTTTCTTTTCATATTGGTATTTTTAATGCTGCTTTCAGTTTTTAAAGGGAACAAAGCTGCCATAAATTAAAATTTTCAATACTAAAAGCTAATAAGATCTTTCATATTTTTACTTTGAAATTAAAAAAAAGTTCCACATCCTAAGCAGAGAGATCATTTTCAGCTTCATATGAAACTTTAATTAAAAATTATTTGTGAGTACTTACTAGAAAAGTACTTTTTCTATATAGTGACAGTTTTGATTATGTCATCAGTAATGTTATATAGTTTTCCTCTTTCAGAACAGAGATGCATACACAGATTGTTACTGGCAAAAGAAAATGTGGCTATTTGGCAATATTTTACCTGTAGGCAGAGATTAATTGGTGAAAAAAACATTATTTAATTCCTAATTAAGGTGGCCATTAGTAATTAGGAAAAAATACATAGTGTTCTTAGGAAAATTCAAAACCTCCTAACTTATTAAGGTTAAACAGTATGTTTTTCAGCATTACTGTTATATATAATACTTAGGTATAAGGACAACTTGTGGTTTCATACCAAAATACATTTAGCTTAACTTTTAGGAAGGGGGAAAGGGCTCTATTCTCACATTAGTAAAATTTGTATTTTATTTCCTGAAGCTCCACTGATAGGGAATTGTTTCATCAAAACAATATTTGTGGAGAAGAAGCATAATTTTAGTGATTTTTCAGACTTACAGCTTTCTTCAAATAAAAGCTAATGGAATCATGTATGCAAGTAAAATTAAAGGCAAAGCTGTTCTGGTTGAATTGGGGAGAGCAAAAAAGATTTATTAGCTCACACTTCCCTCCTTTCTATAGGTGGCCTTTCTATAGTTGGTCTTCTCAGCTTGTAAACCAGTGCATTAGCCACTATGTAATGGTAGGTCTTTGGGAGTCATTGGCCCTTCCAAGAATCTGATGAAAGCTGTGGCTTCTCTTCCCAGAAAAATGCACATCAACACATACGCACAAAATGTTGCATGCAGTTTAGCGATTTTGGATGTGTTGAAACCTGTCACAAACTCTTCGTTAGGGACCTCTGTCCTGCAAGAACACTGATATATTAAACTAGGAACTTTGCTGTAAGTTTACTAATTAGTACTCAGATTAGCACATCTTGTATAAACACTGATAATTTATGGTGTGAAAGGTCTGTACCATGTGATAAGATATCCTTAGGACTGCCTCTCTTGCTGGTACAGCACCAAGACATTTTAAACACACTCTTTTGAGGGCACTGAAATACATGTTTGGCTTGTTACAAGCTTAATAAATATTTCTGAAGGACTTCTACTCAGAGGATTGTAGGAAAATGCACTATATAAGATGGCAGTCTTCACTTCATGGAACGTTTGATTAGTCCTGTAAAATTCTATGCAAAACAAATTAGTTCAAGAACTTTCTAGCTCAGTACTCAAATTTTTAAGTTATCCCCCTTGTTCTTCAGGCTTTCTCAGTCAGATTTATTGCAATTTCCATTTAGTTGTTTTATTTCTGGACTATGGTGCAATACAGAATAAAACCAACTTTGTTACATTTACATTGTAGGAAAACTAAGGTGCTGTCTTCTCCCCCTCCCTCCCCCCAAAATCTGTGTTGCCCTTATTCCTCAAATGTAACAGACACTACAAATTTTGTATTCTTTTAAATTTCCTCTGACAGTATAAGCTTTTTGTGTTTATCTGAAGCAGTGTACAAGCCTTTCGTATCTGCATTTTTAGCAGTTTGGATATACTTATTAGCTGTCTTATTCCCAAACTATATCCAGATCTTCCAGTATAGAATCTGGTGCTTCCTGACCAAAAAGATGAGAACGATGTCAAAAATCTATATGCTCTCAATTGAAATGGAGTGAAAACATTGATCATGTTTTCTTTTTAAAATAATTTTCCCACTCATTAAAAAAAAAAACTTGCTGTCTTTCTTATACTCACCCCTTTTATGCATATCAGTGGTATTTATGAAATGTGTTCTATAATTATGTAATTGTAGATACAGTTATGTATTGTCCAGTGACGTCCTAAGGCAGGCCCTGTTGCTGTATCTTTTCTACCTTATTTGTAATAGAAACTATAGAATGTATGACTGAGAAGTCACTTTGAGATTGACTTTTTTAAAAAGTTATTACCTTCTGCTGTTGCAAAGTGCAAAACTGTGAGTGGAAATGTTTTCTTCTGACTTAATAATATGTTGAAATTAGAGAATACAGTGGGAGGATTTTTAGATATTGCTGCTGCTGTTACCTAAGGTACTTTAGAAATTTTTCTTTAATAAACAAAAATCCCTTTGGTATTTAAAGTGAAACATTTAGCCTGTTTGTTTTAATCTAAAACAAAAAGTAATTTGGATCAACATAATGGTGTATTTGTAAAGCGCCTTAATAGATCCCTTTGTGAAGGCACTATACCACAGTTTACTTTTATATTGTATTATGTATATAAGTATTTTGTATTAAAATTGAATCAATACAACACTACAGTTTTATAAGATAATGCTTTGTTAGGAAAAGGAGTTACAGCATTGCAATATAACTAAATTGTTTTGCATACTTCTGAATGTAGTAGATACGAATAATCAGCCTGTGTTCTTAATGAATCTATTTGTATTTCCCCAATCATTTTCTCTAGTGTAACATTTGCTGGGATCATAATAAAAAAAAAGCAAAATTCAAATCTTTAAATTATGTGTGGAAGGCTGACTTTTAGGCTGCTTAGTTAAGTAAGTTGATTTTTTAATTCAAAAATTTAATCTTTTTATTCTCAGAGAAAATTTATGATTAAAAATTTAAGGACTTCCCTGGTGGCACACTGGTAAAGAATCTGCTTGCCAATGCATGGGACACAGGTTCCATCCCTGGTCCGGGAAGATCCCACAGGCTGCAGAGCAACTAAGCCCATGCACCAAAACTACTGAAGCCCACACGCCCTAGAGCCTGCGCGCCTCAACTGCTGAAGCCTGCGCATACTAGGGCCTGCGTGCCGCAACTACTGAAGCCCGCGTGCCTAGAGCCCGTGCCCTGCAACAAGAGAAGCCACCGCAATGAGAGGCCTGTGCACCACAACGAAGAGTAGCCCCCGCTCACCACAACTAGAAGAAAGCCGGCGCACAGCAACGAAGACCCAACGCAGACAAAGATAAAAAATAAAAAAAGTACTAAAGTTCTTTAAAAAAAAAATTTGATGCTTTGAAATTAAAACATATATAGCTAATGATAATCCCTACTTAAATTAAGGCAAACTAAAGTTAGTGTAGCCCAGTAAAGTTTTCGTTTTGCCCAGTATAAGTACAATAAATATTTCATGTTAAAGGCTCCCTTTAGATCACAGATTTAAACCTTTTTTAATTATTGAACTCTGCATTTAGTATCATTTGAGCCCAGTTAGTAATTTTTAAAATGTGAAGTTATTAGCTAATCTCTTTTCCTTTATTTATAATCTTTTTACTTTATCACATGAACTGCCTACCAAATAAAGTATATATGTTGATGTTACATCTTAAATCAACTTTACAAAGATGAACAAATATTTAGGGTTTTTCTCCCCCTTTTTCAAGCATTACCATCATTTTTTTTTTAATTTATTTATTTTTGGCTGCGTTGGGTCTTCATTGCTGCACCTGGGCTTTCTCTAGTTGCAGGGAGCGGGGGCTACTCTTCATTGCAGTGCACATGCTTCTTATTGTAGTGGCTTCTCTTGTTGCGGAGCACAGGCTCTAGGTGCAAGGACTTCAGTAGTTGTGGCGCATGGGCTCAGCAGTTGTGGCACACGGGCTTAGTTGCTCCAGAGCATGTGAGATCCTCCTGGACCAGGGCTCAAACCCATGTCCCCTGCATTGGCAGGCAAATTCTTAACCACTGTGCCCCCAGGGAAGTCCCTACCATCATTCTTAGGTCTCCTTTTATCCTCTTGTTTGCACTCACTTGTAAAAAAATTTTTTTAATATTTATTTATTTGGCTGCGCTGGCTCTTAGTTGCAGCATGCGGGATCTAGTTCCCTGACCGGGGCTCGAACCCAGGCCCCCTGCGTTGGGAGCGCAGAGTCTTAACCACTGGACCTATAGGGAAGTCCCACTTGTAAATTTATATTTGGTCTATATGAGGCTGTTGTATAGCTCATGCAAACTGCATTATGCTTATGATTCATTTTACTACATTTTTTTAAGATTTCCAATTAATGTATTTATTTGTCCTTTTAGTTAGCATATTTTTGGTGGGTGAGAAGTGATAAGGACTCCATGGAATCCAATTTCCTTTTTAATTCTGATGATATGTTCCAGAGAAAATGTCTCTAATACATTGTGTTTGCCTTCATATGTCATCATCGTCGTCCAGGAGCTCTCAGCCAGGTTAGCTGTGGTTTCAGCAGACCTGCATCACAATTTAATTTCTTTCTTTGCCCAAGCTACTTTTCCGTGACTTCCACACCATCTTCTAGCAGATGACTGAATGGTGGACATACACTCCTGGTCCTGGAGAGTCTCCTGTTGAGGTGGGAGGCAGCTGCGGCTCACCCTGGGAACATAGACACTGGTGGCAGCCATTCTTTGGAGCTTGTTCTACTGCGTGGACCCTGGTGCTGACGGGTGCCATTGTGGGACCCTCCGTCTAGCTCATAGGCTCTCTCATTTTACTGCATTTTGGATCCATGTTTGGCATGCTTAAAATTGTGACCATACCTTGTTATGCCAAAGGCAAATACACAGAAAATGTATCTGCTTTTGTGTGAAGGCAAAAGGGAGGATATCAAATTTATGTTTGAGACATAGGCAGTTGTCCTCCCAAATATCCAGTCTTTCCTTCTCCCTTACATAAAGTCACACAGAGATCCGGGACATTTTGGTGGATTCACAGTCTGGGTGGGACTTTGTTTTCCCTGGAGGAGGGTTAAATTTGTTCTGTAGTGAAAAGGGGGATTCTCAAGAGTTCCTAGCTCCCAGAGGGGTTGACTAATGACACAGGCTGCTCTTGTTCTCCAGCTTCCATTCTCTCAGTTTTCCTTTTACTAATAGAGCCCCCATCCCTGTTCATGTTTCAACTGTCCCACTAGAGCCCATGTTTCTCATATTCCCTTGTAATTAGTTGTGGCCACATGACTAGGTTTTGGCCACTGGGATATGAGCAGATGTGACACATGCAAATTCTACTTCAGGGCTTCCCTGGTGGCGCAGTGGTGGGGAGTCCGCCTGCCAACGCAGGGGACACGGGTTCGTGCCTCGGTCCGGGAGGATCCCACATGCCACAGAGCGGCTGGGCCCGTGGGCCATGGCCGCTGGGCCTGTGCGTCCGGAGCTTGTGCTCCACAGCGGGAGAGACCACAACAGTGAGAGGCCCGTGTACCACAAAAAAAAAACAAAAAACTACTTCATACACCTAAAGTTGATATTGTTTGCCCTTCACTTGCTCCTTCCCTCTTCCCACAGGATGGAACATAGAATCATGACTTTATATTGACCCATAAAATCCAGGAAAATACCCTAGTGATGGTGGATTAACAAAATGAATAAAACCTGGCTACCTGAAAGATGGCATGAAGCAGGGCTGTCTGTCCAACTGCAGAATATTAAAAGGAAAAAAATTCATATATATATATATATATACCATTTGTTACTGTTGCTGAACTTGTACCCCAACTAACGTGTACTTTGTGTTCGTGTATAATCTGATTTGCAAAACAATTTGAGGTCATTTTATACTTTGTCTGTCTCCCATGCAATGATTCATGAAATTCGGTTATTTACCTGGTGCATTTTTCTCTAATTCATCATCTTCATCCCCATTGTTTGGTTAAACTAATTTGGTTAAGGCCCTCATCAACACTTTTTTTTAAAAAAAAAAAAACATCTTTATTGGAGTATAATTGCTTTACAATGATGTGTTAGTTTTTGCTGTATAACAGAGTGAATCAGCTATATGTATACATATATCCCCATATCCCCTCCCTCTTGTGTCTCCCTCCCACCCTCCCTATCCCACCCCTCTAGGGGGACACAAAGCACCAAGCTGATCTCCCTGTGCTGTGCAGCTGCTTCCCACTAGCTATCTGTTTTACATTTGGTAGTGTATATATGTCCATGCCACTCTCTCACTTAGTCCCACCTTACCCTTCCCCCTCCCCGTGTCCTCAAGTCCATTCTCTACGTCTGCGTCTTTATTCCTGTCCTGCCCCTAGATTCTTCAGAGCCAATTTTTTTTTTTTAGATTCCATATATATGTGTGTTAGCATATGGTATTTTTCTGTTTCTGACTTACTTCACTCTGTATGACAGTCTCTAAGTCCATCCACCTCACTGCAGATAACTCAATTTTGTTTCTTTTTATGGCTGAGTAATATTCCATTGTATATATGTGCCACATCTTCTTTATCCATTCATCTGTCAGTGGACACTTAGGTTGCTTCCATGACCTGGCTATTGTAAAGAGAGCTGCAATGAACATTGTGGTACATGACTCTTTTTGAATTATGGTTTTCTCAGGGTATATGCCCAGTAGTGGGATTGCTGGGTGGTATGGTAGTTCTATTTTTAGCTTTTTAAGGAACCTCCATACTGTTCTCCATAGTGACTGTATCAATTTACATTCCCACCAACAGTGTAAGAGGGTTCCCTTTTCTCCACACCCTCTCCAGCATTTATTGTTTGTAGATTTTTTGATGATGGCCATTCTGACCGGTGAAGGTCTTCATCAACCCTTGACTGAATTATTGTAATAACTTCCTAACTGGAGTCTTTGACTTCATTCTGGTCCTTCAAGTTTATTATCCAACTGTCAACCAAATGACATACTTGAAAGATAATTCTAGATTCTGCTTCTAGTATGACCAAGTAAGCTCCTGATGGATTGACTTTATCATATGTAACAACTATAAATTCAGGGGGAAAAGAACTAAAGATACAGAAGTGGAACCAAGAGCAGGCAGATTCTGGGTGGAAGTCAACACTTGGGAGAGAGGAATGGCATTAGATGAGTGTCTCATTTTTATGATATCTTGCCTGAGAATGGCCCAAATCTCTAGCTGAATCACGAACCACATACGTGTGGGGAGGAATCCAAGCATCCTAAGAATCAAAGAACTAAACTGACATTTGAGATGCTGCCCAACAGAAAGAAAATTAAACCAAGTTAATTGCTTAACCAAGCAGAACACCTCCAGAGGCATATCCCAGAATCCAGAGTGTAACTTAATATATCCAACATCCATGATACAATCCAAACTTACCTGGCATACAAAGAAATATAAAAATATGACCTAGTCTCAAGAGAAAACACAATCACTGGAGGCTGACCCCAAGATCTTATTTCCAACATCTGGAATTGGCAAAGATATTACAATGGCTCTTATAACTATGCATGAAAATGTAAAGAAAAACGTTCTCATAAATGTACAAATAGGCAATCCCAACAAGAAAATAGAAGCTATAAGAAATTACCAAAAGGAAATTTTCCTTGATTGAAGACATAAACTAGCAAATTATAGAAAGCTCATGAGAGGTCTAATAAATTGCATTATTTAATTGCATGTATAATAAAAGTATCTCTGGAAGGTAGTTAACGAGTTTGATGTTACTGTCTCTGGGGATGGGAACTGGATTTCTAAGGTAGCAAGAATAGTAGAAAGACTTCCCACTATATAAGCTTTTGTATCATTTGAATTTGAACCATGTAAATGCATTGCCTATCCAAATATAAATTCATAAAATGGAAATAAAAAATAAAATCTTTAAGTTCAAGTGGAGGAATGGGGCTTAGACAAAGGAAGATACACTTTCTTTGAGACAGGAGGCAAAACCAAAGGGCAAGAGTGAGGTAGAGACATTTGTTAAGTTGGAGGGTCAAAGTATTGGGATTAGGTTATGCTGCATATGAAACCCAAAACAACGACTGCTTAGACAGACAATATCGAGTTGGCAGTCCACACCTGCTATAACAGCTCCACAAGGTCATTCCAGACTTTGTCTGTTCAGTTCTGCTATCTTCATCACATGGCTTATATCCTAAAGGTCATTTATGGTCAGTAGTGGGCTGCTTATACTCTATCCATTTTTTTCCCTGTTCTAACCTGGTGAAAAGAGGGGATGATGTGACTGGAAGGGGGATTTTCAGGGCCTCTCCCTGTAAGGTACCTTCCTAAAAGTTCTATACAACACGTCCACTGGCCAGAAGATCCACGGCCACGCCTAGCTGCATGAGAGTCTGGAAAATGTAGTCCTTATTCCAGGCAGCCCAATTTAATCAAGCTAGGTTCTGTTACCAAGGAAAATGTGTATTTGGTGGGCAGATGGCAGTCTCTGCCTCACTGAGCAAGTTGAGGGAATTTCAACCTGACAGCTTCTATTTTCTCTGAAGGTGGAGACATAGTGATTTGCTGAAAGGGCAGAAAGGGGTATGTGGCTGGCATGAGGACAGTGGTGAAAGTCTGAAATAACTAATGTGAAGAGTAAGAGAGATAACTGAAGTGGAACATGCAGAAAAATATGTTTCAGGTGGGTTAGACATCATGCAGTTGTGGTGCATCAGTCTTCAAGGTGGTGTGATTTTTTTTTTCCCTATGGCATTCAGCAATCTGGGAGTAGCAGGTCTGTGATGGAAGCTATTATTTAGGAAGAATGTGCATAAGGTTAATGAACAGCACTGAGGATCTGTCTCAGTTTGTTGCTGCAAAAACTGTGACATAATCTAAAAATTCAGCAGATTCTGATCCGCGGCTTGCAGGATCTCAGTTCCCCGACCAGGGGACTTACCTGGGCCACAGCAGTGAAAGCCTGGAATCCTAAGCACTAGGCCACCAAAGAACTCCCTCTTCTTTTTTTTTTTTTTTAGCAGATTCTTAATCATGGTTAGAATTTTCTAGTCTTATACATACTCTGTATCCCAAGAGATGGCTCAAATTTTTGAAGGAGGTAGAGGAGGACTGCCAGTTGCAATAACCAGGTGAGTGAAACTAGTCCTGAAAGTCCTTTTAGATTTCTCTGATGAAATGTAAAAAGTGTCTCCAAATTCTATTTTTTACTGATTTAATGTATTTATTCTACAAATATCTAATTAATGTCTGCAATATGCTAGACATTGCCCTAGTCAAATGGAGGAAGTATCTAACTTCATTAAAGTTTACCTACTGGGGCAAGAGAGACAGCAAATACATAATGTCGAGAAATGGTCTGCATGTCATTCCCTCCTGTGTAATTCCAGGAGTCACAACACTTCTTGCAAGAGTCGCCCAATCTATTCTCTCTCCCCTCCAAACCCTTCTACTCACAGTTGCCAAATCAATCTTCCTATTTCCTATCTAAATTATGCCTTCATTTGAATACCTTCAATGGCTCCTTTGTGCCTATTGAACAAAATTTAAACTCTTTACTGGCACCTACCTTTTTTTTTTTTTAATTTAATTTATTTATTTATGGCTGTGTTGGGTCTTCGTTTCTGTGTGAGGGCTTTCTCTAGTTGTGGCAAGTGGGGGCCATTCACTATCGCGGCCTCTCTTGTCACGGAGCACAGGCTCCGGACGCGCAGGCTCAGTAATTGTGGCTCACGGGCCCAGCTGCTCCGTGGCTTGTGGGATCTTCCCAGGCCAGGGCTCGAACCCTTGTCCCCTGCATCGGCAGGCAGATTCTCAACCATTGCGCCACCAGGGAAGCCCTGGCACCTACCTTTTTACCTACTTTTCATTAACTTCCCGGGATGTGTCCTATGATCCTGCCAAATTACTGTCACCATTCACCAGAAAAAATAATCTCCAATTTTTCTGAGTCCCAGTTTGGACACAATAATTTTAGAGGGATGGTGGTTGTAGAAGCCACACTGTAAAAGAAGAAATGACTAGTGTAGTAGTCATGAGGGCGGTACACAAATATTCTGTTTTTCCTTCAGGGCACACTGTAGAGCTCAGTGTCCCATCTCTTTGAAATCAGGCTTGGCCATATGACTTGCTCTGGCCAATGAAATGTGGACAGAAGTGGCACGTCTTATATCCAGGCAGATGTTATGCAAGTTATCGCATTTTCTTTTTTCCACTGTCCCAGTTTCCACTGTTTCCAGGGTCCCAGTGCGCGCATCCACTCTATCATGAACATATAGAGTAAATAAGAAGAAAAAAATTCTTGGCGTTTGAAACCTCTTCAATTTAGAGAGGTTACTACAGGGTACCCTAGTGTTCCTAGACTAGTACAACTAGTGAAGAAACAGAAGTAGTAAATGTAAGCCACTGTTTGGAGGTTTTTTGTTTTTTAATTTTAAAAATTAACTTCATTGAGGTATAAATTATGTACAATAAAATGCATCCATTTTATGTGCACTGTTCAGTGTTTTAATAAACATATACATCTGCTTAACCACTACTCTAATTGAGATATAGAACATTTCCATCACCTCAAAACATTTCCTCATGCCTTCTTGCAGTCTAGTCCTTCACCTCACTTCTCCCAGCCCCCAATCCAGCCTCAGGCAAACACTGACCACCTTTCTGTTACTGCAGACTACTTTTGCCTGTTCTAGAGTTTCATATAAATGGAGTCATGTAATATGCATTCATTATATGCCCTTTGAGAAGTTTTTAGACTATAAATTGCCTTTATAATTCAACATACCTTTTCACTCATATAAAAAATGAAGGTTGATTCAGTCTAACTAGGGTAATTAACCTGTACCTCCCTGAATTGTTTTTTCATTTCAAAAAGCTATACTAATTATACTTTCCTATACGAATTATACTTTACATTACAATAGAGTTCAAATCCATCATAGCGAAACTATTATTTTCTACTTAGTTGAGAATTTCACAAGACTTTAAGCTTCATGAAACATTCTATTTTGTTGACCACTGTTTACCCAATGCCTACAATGCTGTCTGGCATGTATTAGTTGCTCAGTAAACATCTGTGGACTGAATGGATGTATTTCCCTTGAATTGCCTTTATATAAGTCTGTGTTAAATTAATGGGATGTTTTAAAATCAGAATTTTAATTACCATGCATTCGTAGAGGATAACGTGTCTTAAGTCCCTCTATGCCACCTTAGGTGGAAGTAGAGGATGGAGATCCTGGAGGAAGCATGACCACTAGTACTGTCGAGTAGGTATGTTTCTGTACATCGTGGAACATAATTTTGTTGTCTGGTTGCATTAATACGTTGACCAAAAAAATCAAGAATATAAAATTCCACCATCATTGTGTCCGAATACCTTTGTTTACCCATTCTCTATTTTATTCATGTTATGTCGTGACAAGCGCCTCAGCCAAATTCTGAGTATTTGGTTCTAGAACAGGATTTGTCACAAACGAATTGTTTGACCCTTGACACTCACCTGTAAAATAGACACTCTGACCTCCTAACCTCTGAAGAGAGTGATGAAAATCAAGCGGGAGGAAAAGTGAGGAAGCACCGCGAAAAACATATTGAGGAACACGAGACGGTAGCTCTAGTTTGGGTCATTACTACCCGCCCCTGCCCAGTCCGCGCGGGAGGCTGTGGCGCGGGACTGCGCAGGCGCTCCCCGTCGGCCCCACCCCACCTTCGTCGGCCCCGCCCCACTTCTGTCGACCCCGCCCAACCGGCGCCAGGCGCGCGCACGCCGCCCGGCGTCCTCGCTCCCGGGGCGTAGCCCAGCTTGCGCCGGAGTCACCGAGGTTCCCCTCAACGCCGGAAGTGACCCTGGCGGGTTTGCCTTCAAATTCTCGGAGAGTGGAAGCAGCGCCCCGAGACTGGTGACCAGGCAGTGCTGGGTCCGTGAGCACAAAACAGGGTGGTTGGGACAGGACAGGGCAGGGCCGTCCTTCATCGCTGCCCGGTGCCCCGCTCGGCCCTCCCGCTCCGCCTGCCGCTGGGCGGTTTCCCGAGGAGCCTCGGAGACACAGGTGAGTGTTGGCTCTCTAGGTCTCCTGGGAATCCCCGACCCACGTGGCCGGGTCGGCGAGGGATTCGGGAGCCTGTGATGCGATCCCGCTGCGCATTCTGCTGTGAACTTGCCGGTGCCTGCGCCGAGGTCCTAGGTTCTTGCTGTTGTCGCTGACACCTGTGGCTCGGATGACGGTTCCCCCTACCGGAGGAGTCTTGTCCGGCCGGAGACTTCTGAGGGCTCCTGCCGATCCCACTCTAGGCCTGTCTCCTTAGAGAAGTCTCCGGCCGAGACAACCTGTTTTTATTTCCTCGCGTTTTTGACGGGTCCTCTCCCGAATTCGTCCACGCCCCCGCCCGAAACCCTCTACCCTAAAAAAAACACCAAAAGCCTTGACTTTGGGGATGCAGCTTCCTTTCTTATGTTTTGTTAGGTAGGTGTGCTATTGTTGAGGATGTTCTTTCTTATTTAGTTTATTCTGGAGCCGGGCGTCCTCTGGGAGGCTATGGCCCTTTTTGTTTATAGAGTCGGTACCTTTTACAAAACGTACCCCTCGAAACTTTGTTTCATACTGTATATTATGCGGTGATGAAGTTAGCGATGAACGTGGGTCCTTAATGCTTTGCAGTGGATAGTCTCAGGCCCTTATTTACTCAAAAATAATTTTCTCTTTTAACTGCGAAGTGCCATTTTTATATCAGTTACTAACATTTATATCAGTTACTAACATAGCTCCTCTCTTGAAAGCACTCATTTGTCTTCCTCTTTGAAATCAGACCTTTAGATACTGCTGAGGACATTCCTAACGTTTTAGAATGTGTGCGATAAATCTTTGCCCCATAGTCACAATGCTAGAACACCAAGGTATTGAAAGATTCTTGTGATGTTCATACAGGCCTAAATATCTCAGTGTGCAGCCTTATTTTCTTTTCCAAAGGAGATGGTTTTTGTAATCATTGAGTTCTCACACAAAGAAATAGTGGCAAAACTCTTTGTCTTGTATTAGTATTAATAACTTGTGACTTGTTTCATATCTTAAAAAAAAAAAAGGCAGTGCCAATCGACTTTCCAGCATTCTTAGACTATGAAAAGTTATATAAAGCTCCTTTATGGCATTGGTTATTCAAGACCTTTTTACATTTTATAGATTCAGTATTAGGCATATTATATAGTCTACAACGGATTCTGCATCTTATTTTGAAACTGGTATCACAATTCTGACAAATACTAAGGATTAGAGAATCTTGTAGAATTTACTGTATTAAAAACAATGTTGAATTTCTGTTTACAACAATGGTTCTGGATTGTTTGTTTTTTAGCTGTTTGACTGCCTAAAAAGATACTCTTTGTGGACCACACAGCATCACATTAAGTTTGCTAGAAATTTTGCTGTAATATTGAGTTTTTAGTGTTTAAAAAATTTTGACTGTTATTTGAATTAAAATTTCATGTTGCATCTTACTTAGTTTAAATAAATGAATTTAGTCATTAAGATAAATACTCAGTACACTTAAGCAAAAGGGTGGTTCTGATAGGAAGGATCATGTAAAGGAAAAGCTTGCTGTGAGATAAAGCATGCATCACCTATGCTTATGTTTATTTTTCTCTTTAATAATCTCTTTAAAAACCAACAGTGTGTTTTTGGACAGTCTCAGTTTTTATAATTTTATAATCTCATTTTCTATTAATTGAACCAACAGGTAGTGTTTACAGTTCACTGTGGTTAAACTTTGGTCTACAGACTTTTCTTCACATATATTCATTTCTTCAAGTACTGCCAGATATTGTGTCAGGTAGACCCAAATTCTGTCTTCCTAAAGTGTAATTTTGGCAATGATAAGGATATATTCTTGAAAATTGAAGAATCTCATAAATTTACAGTGTTGACCTTCATTTGAGAAGAAGAATGTGTGATACTAAGAATAGGAAAATTTGTTTTTTGTCTAACATTTATTCATTGCATGGTATTTTGATACATTTTCAGTAAACACATCATTTCTTTGATAACCAAGAATTTTTCAGGTCATTTTTAATGTGGCCTTGGATTGACTTTACATTTGTTTGTTAGAAAATGTCGATTCATTGGCTCCTCAGGAATTTTATCTGACTAGAAAGAAGTATCCATAACACGGAACCTTCAGAGAAGGCCTGGAGTGACTTCTGTGAATTTTGGAACATTGAGCCCTGGCCCTCAGAAATACAAAGGGACAACCTATATATAAGTAACAATTTAGATTTTTTTTTTTTTAGTTGGGGAAAGGGAAGAAAGATCTGGAGGGAGCCTGTTAAGGAAAAGAGAGAGAGAAGGAAGAGACGTTGGAGTCTTGCTATCTGTGCTTATCCAGATCAGCGATATACTGCCAGCAGCCAGCTCCAGCTGTACCCTTATAACATTATTGCTCAGACTAGGCGTCACTGTAGGGCATATATAGCTTCAGAGCAAAAGCAGTCGCACAGTTCTGGTAGGGGTGATTTGAGGATCAAGTAGTGTGAGAGTGCTGAGGGTCAGAAACTGGACAAAAGTAAGAAATCTTAGTAGTTAGACAAAACCTGACAGTATTCATTCATTCGAAGATTTACTGAGTATCTGCTGTGTGAAAGGAAGCATGGTTCTAGATGCTGGGGATATATCCATAAAATAGCAGAGAGCCATGGTCCCTGACCACAGAGCTCTTATTAAGATGGAATATTATGGGCTTCCCTGGTGGCACAGTGGTTGAGAGTCCGCCTGCCGATGCAGGGGACACGGGTTCGTGCCCCGACCCGGGAAGATCCCACATGCCGCGGAACGGCTGGGCCCGTGAGCCATGGCCGCTGAGCCTGCGCGTCCAGGGCCTGTGCTCCACAACGGGAGAGGCCACAACAGTAAGAGGCCCGTGTACAGCAAAAAAAAAAAAAAAAAGATGGAATATTATCAGTGGTCATACTTTTCAGTCACGGGATTTTTTTTGCTTTTCTTTTGGACCCCAGATGCTCAGTCTTGAATTACTTATAGACCTTAGTTCTTAGCTGTATTGCTTCATGACAAATTACCAGAAAACTTAATGGCTTAAAACAATAAACATTCATTGTCTCACGGTTTCTTTGGTCAGGCTCTGGGCATAACTTGGCTAGGTGCTTCTGATTCAGGGTCTTGCACAGGCTATAGTCAAGGTATCAATCAGGGCTGCATTTATCTCAAGGGTCAGCTGAGGGAGGATCCAACTTCCTGCCTCCCTGACATGGTTGTTGGCAGGATTCAGTTCCTCTGGTCTGTTGGACTGGGGGCCTCAGTTCCTCACTGGCTGTTGCCCTTGGGCCTCCATCAGTTCTTTGCCATGTGAGCCTCTGCACTGGGCAACTCACAACATGGTAGCTGGTTTTCCCTTAGAGTAGTCCAACGAGAGAGCAAAAGATAGTAAGCAAGGTGGAAGTCCCAGTCTAATCTCAGAAATGATGTTCCATTATTTTTGTATATTCTGTTTGTTACAAGCTCACATTCAAGGGGAGATGATTACATAAGGGTATGGACACTAGGAAGCAGAGGTCATTGAGGGCCACCTTACAGGGTCTCTGTGATTATTGATGGATATAAGGCCCTTCTTTTGTTGTATTTATTTTTGGTTACTCCCCTACCCTCCATCCTCTTTCTTCATTCATATTTCCCTATCTCACCCTCCACAGACACTGTAATATATTTAATATATGTTCTTCGGTGTGTATGTGTCCTTTAAAAAAAAAAGAGTGTTTTATTCACCATATATATTGGGTTGGCCAAAAAGTTCGTACAGTTTCCATGACATCTTATGGAAAAACTTTTTGGCCAGCCCAATAAATATAGCATAATTTTAAGTTTATAAAATGATCTTGGCACTTAGACCTTGTTCTATGTCTAAGTATTTTTTACACCTAACCCTGTATTTTGATGATCTATCCATGTTGCTATTTGCATATTTTGTTCATTGCTTCCATCTGCTACGTAGTATTCCATAGGGTGCATCCACCATATTTCCTTATCTATTTTCTTAGCAGGGAATAGATAGATTACCTCCAGCTATTGATTTCTCAAACAGTTCTGTCATTAACATCCAAAAACAAGTCCCTTTGTGGATCTGTGTGAAATTTCCTCTGGAATATTTACAGAAAAGTAGGGTTGCAGGGTCGTAGGATATATGCATACAGAATTTCTCTAAGTACTGCCAGATTGCTCTCCAAAATGATTATACCAGTTTCTGCCCACACATTGTATGTGAGAATGTCCTTTTTCCCAAATAATTGCCAATACTTAGTATTATTGGATTTATTAATTTTTTTAATCTGGTAAATGTAAAAGGAGTCTCTCATTGCATTCTTCTATTACTAGTATCTGTACTTGTAACCATTTGGGATTTCCCTTCCATGAATTACGCTTTATGCCGTTCTGTGCTACCCATTTTTTAAAAATTTTATTTATTTATGTGTTGGGTCTTCGTTTCTGTGCGAGAGCTTTCTCCAGTTGCGGCAAGTGGGGGCCACTCTTCATCGTGGTGCGCGGGGCCTCTCACTATCATGGCCTCTCATTGCGGAGCACAGCCTCCAGACGCATAGGCTTAGTAATTGTGGCTCACGGGCCTAGTTGCTCCGCGGCATGTGGGATCTTCCCAGACCAGGGCTCGAACCTGTGTCCCCTGCATTGGCAGGCAGATTCTCAACCACTGCACCACCAGGGAAGCCCGCTACCCATTTTTGTATGATTTTGTATGAAGTTCTTTTGTCCGTTAGTGTGAGGAATTACAAGGATGGATTTTCTCAACTTAGATTATAATTGCATTCCTGTGTTGGTCATGGAGAGAGAGAGAGAGAGAGAGAGAGAGAGAGAGAGTATGCGCGCTGATACATTGTTAGTTAGCTAATCGTTTTTTTCTTTTTTTTAGTTAGCTAATCTTTTATTTAAGATTACCACATCATGTTCATAAGTGAAATAGACTTTTTATTGCTGTTAATTAGTTTTGAAATTGAGGCGATTCTCACCTCATAAAAAGTTGATCAGTTTTCCCCTTGTTTTCTGGGCCAATTTTTATGTAATTGGAATTAGCTTCTGTCTAGAGGGTAGGTAAAAACCCACCTATAAAAACCCCATATCCGTATATCCACATCCTACTAAGTACAAAGACTATGCTTAGTTCTTGTATATGGAAAGTTTCAGGGAAGATGCATTCAGCATTTATTGAAGACCTACTCTTTGCCAAGTACTATGGTAGGGACTCTAAATAGCCATTTATTCCTTCTAGTGCAACTCTTGGAAATAGTTACTATCCCAATTACGGATTTAAAAACTAAGGCTCATTAAAGTTAAGGGGCTTGACAAAGGTGGCAGAATTACAGTTCCAACCAAGATTCTTCTAACCTCAAAACACGTGTGTTTTCTGCTGTGTCACAGTGTCCTCCAAAAAATGATCTAACATTCTACATTTGTTCTGCAGATGTTCAATAAGACTTGTATGTCACGCACTGAAGTTACCATCTCAGACCTTTCCTCTGTAAATCCTGCTCTAAAAGAACTTAGAGATTCAAGGTAGACAAGTGCCTTGAGATGAAGGCCCCAGTAAAGTGCCAGGGGACTTTAGAAGGGGGAGGGCTTATTTTGAACTGGGAAGTTCAGAAGGTTGACATACTGGGAGAATTGCCATCTGAGTGGGGTTTTGACACATAGGTAGGGTTTGACTGTGGGAACCTGAGAAATTTCTTTGAAGGAGTGGAAATTAGCATGAACAAATGTATAGAGATGGAAAGTACATTGTGAGTGTCTTCAGGGATCCTTGGAAAGTATACTTTTAAAAAACTCTTTGTAGTACTTATTTTTAAGAGGTAATATTAAATGTTTCTTTCTTTTTTAGCTTATAATTGAGCATGAGTCTTCTTATGATTAGTGAGAATGTAAAATTGGCCCGTGAATATGCATTGCTGGGAAATTATGACTCTGCAGTGGTCTATTATCAGGGAGTTCTTGATCAAATGAACAAGTATCTATACTCAGTCAAAGATACATACCTCCAGCAGAAATGGCAACAGGTAAGAAACATGACTGATGTTTGTTTTAATAGTTTAAAATACTCAGATGTAAATAGGTAGTGCTTTTGCAGCTTTACGTTAAGAGTGTATAATTTATTACATGGATTTGTATATAATGTTTCTTAAAACTTGATTATTATATTAGTCCATATTCGCCATCATCAGTATGATGAGTTCTCAGTTATTCTAATTTTTGGAATCTAATAGTAATGGTTTTGGCATTTTTTTCTAGATCGCATTTTTACCTGGTAAAATTAGAATTGACTTTATTAAGCCATTATTGAAACTGCAGATGACACCTGAATCTCACAAGTACCATATTCTCTATAGAACATCATAAAGCAGACCATACTTGCATCCCACTTGAGGAACTTCAGTCACTGAGGACCAGTAGAAGTTTATAGGTAGAAACTATAAACAGGTCCAGTTGAATATGGCATTTATAATAGGGTTCAACAATGTCACAGGAGAGAAATATTATAGAAATTAATAGTCTTTTTGTGCTGGTCTTTTAGGTAGAGTATTATCCCTCAGATTCTACTAAACTGCTTTTTTCATAGTATTCCATATTTGTCCTAAATTTCTTTAAAAGAGAGAAATACTCTACTTCTTTGAACTTAACCTCTTTCCTTAAGTCTGCCTCTGCGTATTTTACATTAGAAGGGGAAAACACTTTATTTCATAAAGAGTCTTAAATTTGTCACTGAAAGACTTCTAAGACCTTTTGTTCTTAGGCCAGCAGCTTTTACTTAAAAAGTCTGAGCTTTTTTATAAGGATATTTAAATCATTTAGTTTTAAAACCAAATATTACTAACTTCATTTCAGTGTTTCATGTATGTGTGTGTGTGTGTGTGTATAGTTTTAAAATTGAGTCAAGGCTGCTTTTAAAAAAAATATATTGGTTGTGTGTGGATTGAGCCATTTATCCTCTGAAGCTTTATTTTTCAAACTGTGGGATGCAGTTATGAAATTAGTGGATTCTGATCAGCATTTTTAAAGTCAATTAAGTAGCATAAGAACCATCAAAGCGCAACTTGCAAAAGTATTGTTTTTGCCAAACTTTGAAGTTACAGCTAACTTTTAAATTTGTTATGCATTTTGAATAAGAACCATAAGTCAGTCATGATGGCTTCATTAGCCAGGATACTTAATTCATTTTATCAGAATTAATTTTGCAATTAGAAATAAAGAATTCATGAACCATTATTAAAATTTCAACAGAATATTTTGGTATGGTTTCCTGGATATCTGATGTCAAAATGGAGGCTTCTGACATCTTTAATAAATGGCCCAACTTAATCTTGGCAGTGATTTATTAGTTATAGAAATTTAAAGCGCCATATTCTCCTTTGAAATCAGGTTTGGCAGGAAATAAATGTGGAAGCTAAACACGTTAAGGATATCATGAAAACACTAGAAAGCTTTAAACTAGACAGCACTCCATTAAAAGCTGCACAGCATGAGCTTCCAGCATCCGAGGGAGAAGTCTGGTCCCTGCCTGTGCCTGTTGAACGAAGGTAAGTGGAGACCCTTTAAGAAACACACTGGCACGGAAAACTGATAGCATTGGTTCTACCTAGGAAGAGAACTGGGGACTGAGAGACGGGAATGGGAGAGGGTTTTTTACTGAATACCTTTTGTAACTCTTAAATTGTACATCATGTAACTCTGCCTCATTTCAGTAAGTTAAATTTAGGTAGACATAGACCAAAAATATGCTTTTGTGAATGAGCTTAAAGTAGTGGAGGCACTGTTATCTTATGGAAGGAACATGGGGATGGAGATTGAAATATCTGGGCTCTAGGTCTGTATCATTATTTGTAGCTCTGGGAAAATCATGTAACCTTTCTAGAGCTCAGCTTTTTGTTATGTAAAGTGAGGGAATTAGACTAAAACAGTGGTTCTCAAAAAGCTATCACAGAATACTGCTATTTATCAAGCTATACTGCTGCTAAAATTTAAAAATGGGCTTTTTAGTTCACAGAAAAAAAGAAAAGATAAAATGTTCTCAATTATAGGTTTTTTTCTTTGGTATTTTTATCCCCAGTTTCCTCTTACCTGGTGCCAGCAAATGAACAATTAGTGAAAGTTGATATTTACTGAAATGCAAAAGAGCCAATTATGCTTAGTTCCACTGCATATTTTTTAACTGACGAGTGTGCAAGTGGGTGTCATTTATCTATTTTACTCACATAATAGATTTCCTAGTTTATATTGTGGGTTTAAATACATTAGTGTAAAATAGCATTGTACAAAAAACACCGACTTTCAGGTTCTTTGTCCCTTAACCAGTTTGAGAACCTTGCATTAAAACGTTGCTCAGGTGTTTTTCAGGTGTTTAAGATTCTATCATTATAACTGTTAATTCTCAATTGTATTTTATGATAGGTGCTAGATATTGAGTGCTCACGGAGTTCTGAGCACTAATATGGGACACATGTGTTATTTTATTTATTTCTTACAATAAGCCTTCCAAATAAGTCATATTTTTTCTGTGTTTCAGGTAAGATAGCTGAGGTAGAGGGAAGTTAAGTAACTTTTTCCAGTTATCACAGAGGTAATAACTGGTGGAGCTAGGATTCGAATCCAGATGTGTTTGATTACAAGGCTGGCACTCTGCCATACCAGTCATTCCCAAACTCTAGCATACATAAAGATCTCCTGGGATACTCATTCAGAATGTGGATGCTGGGGCTTCACTCCCAGAGAATCTGGTGTAATAGCAGGTGGAGCCCAGAAGTCTTCAGGTGATTCTGATACAGGTGGTCAATGGATCACACTTCGAGAAGTACCATACCAAAGTGTTCCCCCTCCAGTTTAAAATTAACTGATGGATATTGATTGTTTCTTAGCCACTTTGATTTTCTTCAGCTCCAGATAAAAGTACTAATGTTCTATTATTGACTCTGATACCTTCTGAATATTTACTAAATTTTACCCTTACTCTAAGTACTTTTATGTATATTTTCTGTTTTATTTTAGAATTCACTAAAAATTTAAAAAAAAGTACAGCAATAGGCTCATTAAAGAAAAATAGGAAAATGCATAAAAGTAGGGGGGAGATCATAGAGTCATCCTAGTGCAACTTCTAGTCTTTTATGCATTGTTTATTTCATAGTTGTAGTTGTGCTATATCCATAATATAGAACCTTGTACCCTGTTTTTTTAAAAAAATCCTAAAAGTAGACAACAGTTATCATACACTTACCAAATACTGTGTTAATTGCTTTACATATATTACATATATTACTTAATTCTCAAAACAGTCTTAGAAGGTAGGTACTAAACTTGTAGCCCCAATTTCTGATAAGGACACTTAAGCTTAGATAGGTTAAGTAATTTGCTCTTCATATTGTATACGTTGATAATTTATAAGCCATCTTAGACCTTATTCTCTGCTACTTTTAAAGGGTTGTTTGCTACTCTTTTGAGGGATATAACCTACGTAGTTAATCATGCTCTTATTCATTGTTTCCTCTTTTTTTTTTTTAATTTTATTTATTTTTGGCCACGTTGGATCTTCATTGCTGCACACAGGCTTTCTCTAGTTGCGGCGTGTGGACTTCTCATTACGGTGTTTCTGTTGTTGTGGAGAACGGGCCCTAGGGCACGCGGGCTCAGTAGTTGTGGCGCACAGGCCTAGTTGCTCCGCGGCATGTGGGATCTTCCCAGACCAGAGATCACACCTGTGTCCCCTGCATTGGCAGGCGGATTCTTAACCACTGCGCCACCAGGGAAGTCCTCCCCTTTTTTGTTGTTATAAATAAAGTGAATATTTTTCCACATTTATGATCACTTTTTCTTAATTTCAAAAGTAGAACTAATAATAGATGAGTCAAGTTGTGTTTTTATTTTATTTTACCTATGAATATGTCTTACTCCTACTTTCTTTTTTTTCCCTCCTTCTGGAGAATCATCATTTGGCCCTTGTATTAGTCTACTCTGGCTGCCATAACAAAATACCACAGACTGGGTGGCTTAAGCAACAGGAACTTGTGTCCTCACATGGCAGAGGGAACAGCAAGCTTTCTGGTGTCTCTTAATAAGGATACTAATTCTGAGATCGGCCCCACCCTTTTGATCTTATTTACCTTTTTTTTTCTTTTTTTTTTTTTTTTTTTGCGGTACACGGGCCTCTCACTGTTGTGGCCTCTCCCATTGCGGAGCACAGGCTCCGTACACGCAGGCTCAGCGGCCGTGGCTCACGGGCCCAGCCACTCCACGGTATGTGGGATCTTCCCGGACCGGGGCACGAACCCACGTCCCCTGCATTGGGAGGCAGACTCTCAACCACTGCGCCACCAGGGAAGCCCCTTATTTACCTTTAATTACTTCCTTACTTCAAATGATCACATTGGGGTTTAGGAATTCAACATAATGAATTTTGGAGGGGTACAAACATTCAGTCTATAACAGCCCTGTAACTCCTTTATCAATTACTGGTAAGAACTTTCCAATGAATAGATGTGCCCAGTGATTATTCAGTTGATTTCAAATTTAATGAACTGTTTGGTTGCCACAATCTAATATGTGGAGGCAGGAGGCTTCTCTCTTAGGGGTAATGGAAAGTTGAGTTAAGTGAGTCTTTCCTCTTGAAAAGTCTATGATGATGAACCCTAGTGTCCCTCCTTATTGCTTCTGGCTTTTCTTCAATATTTTTTTCTGTCTCTGATTTTAAATGCCCTGGATTACTATTAACTACAAAGTTCTCCTCTTTGACTTTATTTGCTGCATCTTTCTATTTCTTTCTGTAATTTATTTTACTTGCTTCCTCAACTGAATATCCCTCAAAACTCTTTATTTTTCTGTTGGTCTTAATCTGTACTCATGCTTAAGAGCGCTTATTCTTTCAACTCCCATGGTGATTCTAACCTTGACATTGCCTAAATTTTAATCCCATTTGAAGAACAGATTTAACTGATCCAGCATTCTAGTGCTGTGCACAAATATGTTTGTACAGGAGGTTCATTGAAGCCTTTTAGAGGAAAGATTAGAAATAGAATAAAACTTTTTGGTATGATTCTTTTAAAATGTCTTTTAAAAGTCAGCTGATGTCCCTCAAACATCTTCTCGTCTCACTGAATAAAACCCAAAGTTTTCAGTATGTCCCTCAGTGCCACCCTGTGAGATCTGGTTCCCTGCCGCTTCTGTGACCTAAGTTCTTACAGTTCTCTCCCTCAGCCTTCTTGAACAAGTCAAACACAAATGCTTCAGTTCTCTGCACTTGCCTTTCCTTCAACTCAGATGTTTGATGGCTTGTTCTCTCACTTCTTTCAGGTCTCTACTTAAATATCACCTCAGAAAGGCCATCTCTGATCACCCTACCTATATCATTCCGTAGACCCTACCATTCTTTATTTTCTTAGATAGCATTTAGCATCATCTGATGTACTGTTTATTCCTTCATTGAAACCCCCTCTGCCCACACACACACTTGAATGTGAGCCTGTGAGAGTAAAGGCTTTTATTAAAGTTATTTTAAAAATTTTTTTACTTTAAATGCAGAGTAGTGCCTGTCAGTAGTAATAGTTCAGTAAATTATTTTTCGGATAAATGAATAGCAGTAAGAAGTGGATAAAGGGACTTCCCTGGCAGTCCAGTGGTTAGGATTCCATGCTTCCACTGCTGGTCAGGGAACTAAGATTGTGCAAACCACAAGGCGCGGCCAAAAAAAAAAAAAAAAAAAAGAAGTGGATAAAGTGTGCCACATTTTATGTGACTGACTGCCAGCTAGCCATTAAAAGTCATTTATGAGGTGATGATAGAGGAAAGAATACCGGCAATGCCTCATGATATAATGAGTAGAGAAAAATAAGAGCATATGTGTATATAATGGTTCCAATTTTGTTTAAATGAAAGGCAACCGTAAGAAAATAAACTAATATGTTAAGTGGTTAACTCTGGATAGTGGGGTTAAGGTGACTTTTTCAAATTCTTTATACTTTATTATAATTCAGTGTCTATTTTATATTATTTTTCTTAAGAGGAAAAATAAATATATATTTTAAAGCAGAATCCCTACTTGGCTATCCAAGTTTCTAAATCCAAAATTGAACCCTCATCATTCCTTTCACACATATATTGGTTTGGCTTTATCATCCTCCCAAATTCTCATTCTCAACCTTTCACATCTAAGAGTATCTTTTTTCATAGTGTCTCTTAGATTTTTATCATTACTCCTTGAGCTAGGCCCTCATCTCATGCCTTGATAACATCTCCCTGCTTTTTCTGTTTCCTTCATCAGTGTATCTTATTATTAGACTGATCTTTCTAAAACCTTTTCAGTGGCCGCCAGCTAAAAACCAAGCCTCTTGAACTGGCAGTGTTTAGATCTACTTACTGAACCACCTTATCTGTTGAGTATCATGTTTTAATGTTTACCATTGTCTTCACAGTTAGTAACTTTATAACCTTTACGTAGATTAAGCTCATCTTGCTTTCTTTGCTTTTCTTCACTGATTTTCTTGTCTGCAATTGTACCATCTTGTTTAGGTCAACTTCTGTGTTTCCAGGTCCAATTTACTTTGTCTTTAAGAGGCCACTCCCATTGCCACAGTACTAGATCTCTTTCACACTTTCTAGTATACTTGCCTAGTCTTATGTATCTTCTTCTTTCTTAACTATACTTGAGGTATTTGAGGATAGGACTCCCCTGCCTTTTTTTATTGCTTGTTTTACTGGCCCCAACCAAGTCTAGAAGTGTAGTAGGAGCCTAATAAGTATTTGAGAGGTCTAAATCCTGCCACAGAAATAAAGATGAAGTGATCTACATAGAGGTAAAGCACTGTACATGAGTTCTTGTAACTGTCCATAGCCAGTGCTTATGTCAGGTTTTTTTAATGGGAAAATGATTAAATTTTATTAATTAAAACAGAACTGTGATACATTCTAAATAAAATGGTACCAAATTGCACATATATCAGTACATAAGTGTGAAGTCTACACCTGTGCTTTGTTCTTGCTTTTTCGATAAAACTCCCTTCTCTGATTATTGTTCTCTTTTCAGTTTCCAAGAATCAGACTAATTTTTCATCTAATCCGATATACAATAGCTATTTCCTTTTAAAAGAGAGGTGATGATCAGTTGACTTCTATTATTTCTACCATAAAACCATAGTGCACCACAGACAGCTATGCCCAGTTTAAATGCTAGACCTTAGATTTCAGTGACCTCAAGTTTGTTTTATCTTGTGTTCAGTTATGCCTTTGCTTCTTTAGTTCATAAACTAACTTACACACTATGTGTGTTCATCTATATATGGACCAACTCCAAGAGTTGAGTATGATTTTCATGATCTTGTATTTGATTAGACCCTCACCAGGACCTAGAAAACGCCAGTCGTCTCAGTACAGTGACCCTAAACCACAGGGTAACCGTTCAAGTACAACTGTCAGAGTTCACCGTCCATCCGCACACAGTGTTCACAATGACAGAGGGAAAGCTGTTCGTTGTCGGGAAAAGAAAGAACAGAATAAAGGAAGAGAGGAAAAGGTAAATGTTACTGATATTCATAAATGAAAAAGTTATTTATTAACCTTAAAAATGAAGACTGTACAAATTTTAATAATTTTTAGTAATTAAATCTGCTACTATAATAAAACCATAGTCACACTCCACCTAGGCTAGGATTTTTCCTACTCACTATTCAACAAATAATTTTGTTTTTTTTGTTTGTTTTGTTGTTGTTGTTGTTTTGCGGTACGTGGGCCTCTCACTGCTGTGGCCTCTCCCGTTGCGGAGCACAGGCTCCGGACGCGCAGGCTCAGCGGCCATGGCTCACGGGCCCAGCCGCTCTGCGGCATGTGGGATCTTCCTGGACCGGGGCACGAACCCATGTCCCCTGCATCGGCAGGAGGACTCTCAACCACTGCACCACCAGGGAAGCCCTATTTTGGTTGTTTTTTGTAACTTTCTATCTTGATACAATTTCAGACTTGCAAACAAGTTGCAAGAATGGTATAAAGAACTTCCAGTGTGGTGAATTGGGAGATTGGGATTGACATGTATACACTGATGTGTATAAAATGGATGACTAATAAGAACCTGCTGTATAAAAAAATAAATAAAAGAAAAAAAAAAGAACTTCCATATATTCTTTCCCCAGTTTTACCAGTTATTAATATTATGTCCCTTTTGCTTTATCATTTACTCTCTGTATATACTTTATTTTTCCTGAAGCATTGAGAGTAAGTTGTAGAAATGAAATCATGCCCTTTTACCCTTAGATGTTTTAGAGTCAATTTCCTAAATACTAGGACATTGTTTCACATGAAAACAATGTAGTGATCAAAATTCATAAATTTTGCATTGATACGGTACTGTTATCTAATACATAGACCTTTAGAAAATTTTGCCAGTTATCCCAATAATGTCATTTATAGCTCCCCCTGCCCGCCGTGCCGGGACCCAATATAGAAGCATACATTGCATTTGGTTGTCATGTTTCTTTAGTCTCTTTTATCTTTTTTTATTTTATTTTTTTAATTTATTTATTTTTGGCTGCATTGGGTCTTCGTTGTTGCATGAGGGTTTTCTCTAGTTGCAGTGAGCAGGAGCTACTCTTCGTTGCAGTGCGCAGGCTTCTCATTGCGGTGGCTTCTCTTGTTGTGGAGCACGGGCTCTACGTGCAGGCTCGGTAGTTGTGGCATGCGGGCTCAATAGTTGTGGCTCGCGGGCTCTAGAGCGCAGGCTTAGTAGTTGTGACGCACGGGCTTAGTTGCTCAGCAGCATGTGGGATCTTCCTGGACTGGGGCTCGAACCTGTGTCCCCTGCATTGGCAGGCGGATTCTTACCACTGTGCCACCAGGGAAGCCCTCTTTAGTCTCTTTTAATGTGAACATTTCCTCTGCCTTTATCTTTTTTGGCCTGACTTTTTTAAGAGTTATTTTGTAGAATGTTCCTCGGTTTGGATTTGCCTGATGTTTCCTCATGATTAGATTTAAGGTTGTGCATTTTTGGCAGGAATACCACTGAAGTGAAGTTTTGTTCTTCTCAGTGTATCATATAAGGAGGCACAGGATGTTTATTTGTTCTGTTACTTGTGATAAATTGGATCACTTGGTTAGGGTGGTGCCTGCCAAGTCCCTCCACTATACAGTTACTCTTTTTCCCTTTATAGTAGTTTGTGGGGAGATACTTTGAGGTTATATAAATATTGTATTTCTCATTAAAGTTTCAGTTACTTGCTTTAGCATCCAGTGATTCTTGCCTGAAGCAGTTATTCCTCTGATAATTGAAAAATCATTTTCTAATGCTATTATCTCTTCTACATTAATTACTTGACATTGAACTGTAAGAAAAAACTCTATCTCTTCCCCTTTATTTAATTTTATCAGTATGGACTGGTGGACTCTTATTTTATTCAGTGAATTAAAATCTATTACTATCTTTTTGATGCTTAAATTGTCCAAGAGTTGAGGAGTGGGAGACCCTTGAAGCTGGGTCTTAAGTCTTTTTGACACATACTCACCATTCTCTGAGCATTTCCTCATTTTCTGGCAAAATAGGATGTTCCAGGCTCTTCGTGTATTTACCCCATTTCTCCAAGAAACCCTGGTTCCTATTAGTGAGGAATGAGATTTATAAACCAAGATTTCAGTACCAATTATTATTTGAGGGCCTGTGCTCTCTTACAGTAAGAAATATATGGGACTCTGAGAACCTAGTTTCTGTCCTCTCTACTTCCACCTCCCCAGTCCCTTGCCCCAGGCACATACCTAGTCTATGAAATGGTAAAGTACAGGCTCACTTCTTGGCTTGTTGTACCAAAAGGACCCCTCCACACCACCTGGGCAAAGTGAAAACTGGGTTAAGCAAATGTAAAGCCCCCAGTGCTGCCCATTCAGTCCTTTTCAAAACATCATATCATGGGCTTCCCTGGTGGCGCAGTGGTTGAGAGTCCGCCTGCCGATGCAGGGGACACGGGTTCGTGCCCTGGTCCAGGAATATCCCACATGCCGCAGAGCAGCTGGGCCCGTGAGCCATGGCCGCTGAGCCTGCGCGTCCGGAGCCTGTGCTCCACAACGGGAGAGGCCACAACAGTGAGAGGCCCGCGTACCGCAAAAAAAAAAAAAAAACCATCATATCAGCCCGTACTTCAAGATCTTTTTCCTAAATTTGCAGTCTAACTTTGTAATTCTGCTTGAGAACCTCATCCAGTAACCAGCCAAGCCACACCTTTAAATATAACCTTCCTTGTTGGTATAGATACAGATGTGCTTTTAGCTCTTGATTTTGTGTCATCACCTTTATTCCCCGTCCTCCCCATTTCTGGAGGTCATTTGCCCTTGTACATCTGGATAGTCAGTTCCCTTGAGTCCCTCTCACCATCGTTCCATAGTCCTGTATTTCTGTACTTTCAGCAACAGCAGTGCTATTGTAGTTCCTGAAACAAGGAAGGGTATGCGGAAGGTGGCTAATGCCTCTGGCCTTAGGCAGTATTATCAATACGAAGGTTGCCCTTGCCTATCATCTAGGGTGTGGGTTGTAAGCCTTTTAACCATCTGTGGTTTGTTAGAGCTCAATGTCCTATACCTTTTTCACTTTATATCTATACTTTTATACCCTGAGAAATGATGTGTAGAACCTGAGGTACTATAATCAGCAAATCAGTTGTATAAATTAAATTGAATTAATATGATTTGCTTGTTAAAACAGGAAGATATAAAGCCTTTCAAAAATATAGCATGGTGATTAAGAGCATGGGCTTTGGAATCATGTAGACTTGTATTTCAGCACCATCCCTGCTGTTTCTGGATGTATTACCATAAGCTACTTGGGCTTTCTAAATTTTATCCCCTCATATATAAAATTACTTTAACGCCTGTCTTATAGAGTTTTTGTAGGATAAATAAAATAACTTTTTTTAAAAAATTTTATTTTATTTATTTTTGCTTGCGTTGGGTCTTCGTTGCTGTACACGGGCTTTCCCTAGTTGCGTTGAGCGGGGGCTGCTCTTCGTTGTGGTGCGCGGGCTTCCTCATTGCGGTGGCTTCTCTTGTTGTGGAGCATGGGCTGTAGGCACACGGGCTCAGTAGTTGTGGCTCGTGGGCTCTAGAGCACAGGCTCAGTAGTTGTGGCGCATGGGCTTAGTTGCTCCGCGGCATGTGGGATCTTCCTGGCCCAGGGCTCGAACCCACGTCCCCGGAATTGGCAGGCGGATTCTTAACCACTGCGCCGCCAGGGAAGCCCCAAGATAACTTTTTTTTCTACCTAGTGTGTGCTCAATAAATGTTAGCTATTATTTCCCAAACATTCCAGGTAACTGAGATTTTTGTTACATATGCTATTGACTTGAACAGTTTCACCATTGCATTTTTTAAAATTTTAATGAAATATCTTAGAGGTTGATGACTACATTCAAAATGCTCTTTAATTTATCTAAATGCAAAAGTAGAATTATTAGGTTAAAAGTAGGATAAAAATAAATTCCCCAGAAGGAGGCTCACTTTGAAAAAAAGTTCTTATTTACCAATGGAAGTATTTTAGCCTTCAGTTTAAAACAAATAGTGTTTCTATCACCCTTTGATTCTCTACTGTTTCAAGAATAGGGCAAGAGGACAAAGTATAATAAATAAACATAAAATCAGCTACATTAAGAGGAGATCTTAGGGGCTTCCCTGGTGGCGCAGTGGTTGAGAGTCCGCCTGCCGATGCAGGGGACACGGGTTCGTGCCCCGGTCCTGGAAGATCCCACGTGCCGCGGAGCGGCTAGGCCTGTGAGCCATGGCCGCTGAGCCTGCGCGTCCGGAGCCTGTGCTCCGCAACGGGAGAGGCCAGAACAGTGAGAGGCCCGCGTACTGCAAAAAAAAAGAGGAGATCTTATCTGTGTCTTTGCTGAGTGTAGACATGACTTACGTGCTAAAATCCTCAGGACTTGACAGCCAAAGAACAAGTGTATAGAATAGATTTTCTTCCCAAATCAGCCAGTGTGTCTTTGTTGGTAATATATGCCCAGTGTTGAGAAACTTACATTTGGGGAGATCAGAATAATATATTTCAAACAATTATAGAACAATTAGATGTTAAACTGGTGGTAGCTAGTGACTAAAAATAGCAGAATTCTTAGAAGGAGTTGGTAGTAGTGAGAAAGCTTCATGGAAGAGATAAAGCCATTAAGTCATACAGAATGAATAAATTTTTTTTTCCTATTTAAAACCTTTTGTTACCTATTCACTTAGAAAATCAGAAAATAGAGCAAATGAAAAAAGAAAACTCAGACTCACATTCTTACCCACCCAGAGTTCTGTTAATCTCATGGTCTATGCTTTTAATGCTTTTCTATTGCGTGATTTTTTTTTTTAACCGTAACCGGAATCATAAAGTAGCCTGTTCTTTTTGATTATCAATGTATCCTAACAGTCTTTCTATGTTGAGTTGGTCTATTCCTCTAAATAGTAGCTGTACAAATGACTAAAGAAAAGGAAATAAGAGCACAGAAACAAGTGTCTTCAGTAAAATGTCTCTCTTAAGTCTATTGCCCATTATGCAAATGAGTTTTTTTTTAGTCTTGAGTTTTGAGAGCTCTTTATATAGTCTAGAGACTAGTCCTTTGTCAGTTATGTATTTTGCAGATAGTTTCTTTAAGTGTGTAGCTTGTCTTTTCATTGTTTTAGTAGGATCTTTCACAAGGCAAAAGATTTTAATTTTGGTAAAGTCCAACATTTCCTTTTTATAAATTATGCTTTTGGTGTCAAGTTTGTAATTCTTTGCCTAGCCCTAGATCCCAAAATTTTTTAATTTTTTTCTTAAAAGTTTTATAATTTTATGTTTTACATCTAAGTCCATGATCTGTTTTGAGTTGATTTTTGTGTAACGTGTGAGACTTAGGTCAAGGTTCATTTTTTGCCTATACATGTTCAATTGCTCCAGCACCTTTTGTTGAAAAGGATTTGTTATAGCACAGAGAACTACATTCAATATCCTGTAATAAACTATATGGAAAAAATATGAAAAAGAATATACATGTATATATATATATATATATATATATATATATATAACTGAGTCACTGTACTGTACAGCAGAAATTAATACAACATTGTAAATATACTTCAATAAAATAAATTTTTTACACCTTGATCAAAAATTATTTGGGCATATTTGTGTGGGTCTGTCTATGGGCTCTCTATTACATTTCATTGATACATGTATCTGTCTCTCAACCAATACTCCACACAGTCTTGGTTACTATAGTTATATACTGTGTTATGTACATAGTAAGCTTGAAATTGAGTAGACTAATTCATCCCATTTTATTCTTCCTTTTCAAAGTTATTTTAGCTATTCTAGTTCCTTTTTTTTCATGTAAATTTTGGAATCAGCTTTTCTACATCTACAAAGAATCTTGCTGATATTCTGATAGGAATTATGTTAAACCTATGTATCAGTTTGGGGGAAATTAAGATCTTTGTTACATTGAGTCTTCCAATCCATGAACATGTTATCTCCTTTAGATCTTTGATTTCTTTCATCAGCATTGTGTAGTTTTCAGCATACAGGTCTTGCATATATTTTGTTAGATTTTAAACCTAAGTATTTCACTTTTCTAAGTGATTGTATCAGTGGTATTGTATTTTTTATTTCAGTATCCACGTATTTATTGCTAGTATATAGAAATACAAGTGACTTAAAAAATTCTTTTAGGGCTTCCCTGGTGGCGCAGTGGTTGAGAGTCCGCCTGCCGATGCAGGGGACGCGGGTTCGTGCCCCGGTCCGGGAAGATCCCACATGCCACGGAGTGGCTGGGCCCGTGAGCCATGGCCGCTGAGCCTGCACGTCTGGAGCGCTCCGCAAAAAGCCCACAACAGTAAGAGGCCCGCGTACCGCAAAAAAAAAAAAGAAAAAAAAATTCTTTTAAATTGTGGTTTAAATATGTATAACGTAAAATTTACCATTTTAGCCATTTTTAAGTATGCATTTCTTTCCATTTTTTTTTTTTTTTTTTTTTGCGGTATGCGGGCCTCTCACTGTTGTGGCCTCTCCTGTTGCGGAGCACAGGCTCTGGACGCACAGGCTCAGCAGCCACGGCTCACGGGCCCAGCCGCTCCACAGCATGTGGGATCTTCCTGGACCGGGGCACGAAACCGTGTCCCCTGCATTGGCAGGTGGACTCTCAACCACTGCGCCACCAGGGAAGCCCTAAGTATGCATTTCTTAAAGCGCAACTAAGTACATTCACATTGCTGTGGAACTATCACCACCATACATCCACAGAACGTTTTTAATTTTGCAAAACTGAAACTCTGTGCCCGTTAAACAATAACTCCCTGATAAGGAAAACTCTCTTTTTCTTTCTGCTTGCTACTTGCAAAACACTTCTGTACTCCAAATGTGTAGGATTTTTTTTCCACATCAAGCAATTCTTTGACACCAGTTGTGTGTCCTACAGTCTAACTCAACTGGCATCAGATCCACAGGTTAAGAGTTCAGTTGCACAGGGTGCCTCCACATCACATGCCAGTTGCAAGTCCAGCTTGTCACCTGTGCTTCTGACCAACTGGTATAAATCAGAGGTTACCAAAACAACCCCCTTGGGTTTGATAATTTGTTAGAGCAGCTCACAGAACTCAGGAAAACAGTTTTCTTACTAGATTTACCAGTTTATTACAAAGGATGCAATTCAGCAACAGCTAGATGGAAGAGAAGCCCAGGGCAAGGTACGTGGGAAGGGACGCAGAGCTTCCATGCCTTCTCCAGATACGCCACCCTCCTAGCACCTCCGCATGTTCACCATACCCTATCCTTTTGGGGTTTTGTGGAGGCTTCATTACGTGGGTATGATGGATTAAATCATTGGCCATTGGTGATTCATTGAACCTCCAACCTCTCTTTCTCCCCAGAGGTTGTGTGGTAGCACTGTGAGTTCCAACCCTCTAATCACAAGTTTGGTTCCCCTGACAACAGTCCCCATCCTGTGATTAACTAGGGGCTTTCCAAAAATCACCTCATTAACGTAAACTCAGGTTGAGTTGAAGGGGCTTGTTATGAGTATCAAAAAACACCTCTTTCACCTTTACTGCTCTGGATCTATTTCAGGAGCTGGGAACAAAAACTGCATATTATAACAAAAGATGCTTCCATTGCTCTTATCAGTTAGGAAATCATAAGGGTTTTAGGAGTTATATGCCAGGAATAGGACTAAAACTAAGTATGTATTTCTCGTTATAAATCATAATATTGCATTCCCTGTTCCTTCCCCCTGCCCACAGGCCCTGGCAACCACTATTCTACTTTCTGTCTCTATGAGTTTGATTCCTCTAAGTACCTCACATGAGTGGAATCATACAGTATTTGTTCTTTTGTGACTGGCTTTTCCTACTTAGCATAATGTCTTCAGGGTTCATCCATTTGATAGCATGTGTCAGAATGTCATTCCTTTTTAGGCTCATATTCCATTGCATGTATATACCATATTTTGTTTATCCAGTCATCCATCAAAGGACACTTCGGTTGCTTCCACCTTTTGGCTATTGTAAATAATGCTTCTATGTCACGGGTATATAAATGTCTCTTCAAGACCCTGCTTTCAAGTCTTTTGGAGATATATATATATATATATATATTCATATACAGAAGTATTCGTGTATAATTCTGTTTTTAATTTTTTGAGGAATCACCAAACGTTTCCACAGTGGCTGCATCATTTCACATTTCTACTAACAGTGCACAATGTTCCAATTTCTCCACATCTTTGCCAACACTTGTTATTTTCTTTTTTTAAAAAATAAATTTATTTATTTATTTATTTATTTATGGCTACGTTGGGTCTTCGTTGCTGTGCGCGGGCTTTCTCTAGTTGCAGTGAGCAGGGGTTACTCTTTGTTGTGGTGTGCGGGCTTCTCATTGCAGTGGCTTCTCTTGTTGCGGAGCATGGGCTCTAGGCGCGCGGGCTTCAGTAGTTGTGGCACGTGGGCTCAGTATTTGTGGCACGTGGGCTCAGTATTTGTGGCTCGTGGGCTCTAGAGTGCAGGCTCAGTTGCCCCATGGCATGTGGGATCTTCCCAGACCAGGGATTGAATCCGTGTCTCCTGCATTGGCAGGCAGACTCTTAACCCACCAGGGAAGTCCCTGCCAACACTTGTTATTTTCTGTGTGTGGTTTTTTTAGTTAGTTAGTTAGTTTGTTCTAGTTTTGTAATAGTTTTGTAATAGCCATCCAAATGGTGTGAACTAGTATCTCGCCGAGGTTTTGATTTGCATTTCCCTAATGATAAAATTGACTTTTTACGTATATTTAGTATCCTGCCACCTTGCTGAAGTCATTTATTAATTCTAGGAGAATTTTTGTAGATTCCTTGGAATTCTCTGGGTAAACATCATGCCATCTGAAATAGAACAGTTTTATTTCTTCCTTTTGGATTTGTATGTGTATGTGTCCTTTTCTTGCTCTGTTACACTGGCTACAACTTCTAGCACTATGTTGAATAAGTGTGATGAAAGTGGACATCCTGATCTTAGTGGGGAAAGCATTCAGTGTTTCATCATTAAATATAATGTTAGCTGTAGAATTTTTTTTTTTTTTTTTTTTTTTTTTTTTTTGGTACGCGGACCTCTCACTGCTGTGGCCTCTCCCGTTGCGGAGCACAGGCTCCAGATGCGCAGGCTCAGCGGCCATGGCTCACGGGCCCAGCCGCTCCGCGGCATGTGGGATCTTCCCGGACCGGGGCACGAACCCGCGTGCCCTGGATCGGCAGGCGGACTCTCAACCACTGCGCCACCAGGGAAGCCCGCTGAAGAATTTTTGTGTGTGCTTCTTACCAAGTTGAAGAAATTCGTCTTTACCACGAATGGATGTTGAGTTCTGTCACGTGCTTTTTGGCATCTGTTGCATGATCATGTAGTTTTCCTTCTTTGCCTGTTAATATGTGGATTATATTGATTTATTTATTGTTTGAATTTTGAACTAGCCTTGCATCCTTGGAATAAACCTCACTTGGTCATGGTATATAATTCTCTTTATATCTTACTGAATTCTATTTGGTAATATTTTGTTAAGGATTTTTGCATTTATGAGGGATCTTGGTCTATAATCTTTTTGTTTTGTTTTTTAATTCTCTTTGATTTTGGTATCACAGTAATAGTAACTTCATAAAATGAATTGAAAAATGTTCATTCTTCTGGAAGAGATTGTGTAGAATTGGTAGTTCTTGTTTAAATGTTTGATAAAATTTTCCAATGAAACCATCTGGGCTTGGATATCTTTTTTGGAAGTTTTTAAATTATGAATTCAATTTCCCTAGAAGTTGAAGGGCTGTTTAAATGATCTTTTTCATAATAGTTGAGTTGTAGTAGTTTGTGTTTTTCAAATAGTGATCCATTTTGTCGAAGTTGTCAAATTTATGTCAAATTTATTTTGAGCACCAAAAGGGAGTCTACATTCTTTTTAACCTCTACTGCTTTCTTTTACATCCTGGTAGTTGTTAGTATTTTCCCTTAGAAATGTCAAAATTTGAAATTCCATAGCTCCCCTTGGCCGACCTATTATAGAATTGTTTCTCCTTTCTGCCTGTCTGAAATTTGTTTTGCTTTGTCTGCAAACATTCCCTCAGCACTGTGTTCTATGGGAGAAAATAAGGTGAGAACTGCTGATAAAGTGCCTTATATTTGTGTTTCCCTGGGCTTGCAGTTTAAGTTTCTAATAGGAACAGTGTCTTCTTTCTATCCCCCGCAGCTGCTCGTACAGAATAGATTAGTATCTGTGAATGAATAACAACTTCATAAATACTTAGAAGAAAAGATAACCTCCTCTTTTAAATGTTATACAACACCTCCCTTGAATCTTTAATGTTCCTATTGGATACTAAATATGTAAATTGTGAGACAGGCACTTATTTGGTCATCTAGTGTAAGACTTTGAACGTCATAAATATTGGTTAAGTCTAGACATTAGTACTGACTTTAGACAGCACCAGTGACAAAGAAGTCATCATGTTATGGGCAAAAAAATGTTATGGATTTTGGAGATGGGGGTAACAATCCTAGTACAAGACCAAGTAAATGATTATTTACACCAATATAAAGTTTCATAAATTTTCTTGGCTTATAAAATTCACGACTGTCTCAGCAGTTTTTTCATAGCACCTCTAGGACAAAAAGAATACCCATCCATTTGAAATTTGGTTAAAACAACTCTTTATGTCCCAACAACACCTTTTGGACACTGTACAGTTTCTCAGACCTTGGAGTCACAGTGGCCATTCCACTGTCATTCCTCTTCCACATTGATTTTTCCCGGTATATGTTTTATCACAGCAACTGCCAAAAATCCAGCCTCACAAAAAATACGGGATTATTGAAAGGAATGCAGCAGTCTTCACGGAGAAACTGAACTACCTCGAGCCGGTAGTTCACCCAATGTTCAGACAGGTGTTTTTGTATTTCCCTCAAAAATCTGAAAAATCCTGCAGCGCCCTGTGAGTTCACTGTTGTGCCTTGGAGTGCTTTAGTGTGCATCTTGCGGCCCTAATGACTGTCATCACAGAGGGTGGGAGGGAAAATCTCTCCGAAGGACTGAGGTGTCTTTTGGAGGGATGTGGGAATAGTGAAAAGGGATGTTTTGGGAGCATCAATGGGGACTGAGTACATGTTAAAGATTGACCCATAATCTTAGCTAAATAAACCATCTGTCTATAACCTTATCTCTTCTAAAGTTTTGAGATAAATGCTATACATATCTAATATTCACTACGGACTACAGTTTATCTCAATATTAATTTTTACTATTGTCAGTTCATATGCATAATATTTTTATTTTTCTTTAATACCGTTGTCATACTTTTTATGTAAAAATAAAAATTCTGTATGAAACTCTGATGTTGATGTAGAAGGATGACTTGTAGTCTTTGATTCTGTCCTTATTACTTGGTACTATTACATTAGCTTTTTAAAAAATGTCACCTAAGTCCAATCTTTGTTTCTGACTCATAGAAACAAAATATAATTTTTGAGTCAATCAAAAGCTCTTGTTTTTTCTCTCTGTTTGTGTAGAACAAATCACCTGCTGCAGTTACAGAACCAGAGACAAATAAATTTGATAGTACTGGATACGATAAGGACTTAGTAGAAGCTTTGGAAAGAGATATAATTTCTCAGAATCCCAATGTTCGATGGTAAGTTATATCACAACAAAATAATTGGGTGTTGCTTTTTGGAACAGAAAATGGAACAAATGTGGGCATGTACTGAAGATCAGTCCTTGAGGATAGAACCTGAGGACATACAATGTGAGCATGACACGTAATGAAAAACTTGACTTTGGTTCAGGCTGTACCAGTTTTTGTCTGAGATTTTTTAATTTAATGAAATAATAATAAAATTCTTATTAAATTAAAAATTCTACATACAGAATGGGAACAAGATCACAGAAATTACATCTTTTGGGGACATTCTCCAGTGGTAAAATGGCAGTGATTCTATGCGTGTGTATTGCTTGTTATCTTTAGGTTTATACAATATATGTTGCTTTTATATCCTATTAGAGCAGTGGTTCTCAACTTTATTCCTGTTATATCAAAGGGATAAGTTAGGAGTTTGGGATTAACATACACACACTGCTATATATAAAATAGGTAACCAACAAGGACCTACTATATAGCATAGGGAACTATACTTAATATTTTGTAATAACCTAAAGGGAAAAGAATCCCTTTGGAATAACCTAAGGGAAAAGACTGAAAAAAAAAATAGATGTAGTTGTATGTCTAACTGAATCACCCTGCTGTACACCTGAAACTAATACAAAAGTGTAAATCAACTATACTTCAATTAAAAAAATAAATATTATATCTAATCAAAGAACTGTAATTTATCACAGTGAGTTATAAATCTCCCTTTCCCACAAAGTTAGGTACATTCTGTTATACGTTTTTTGTTAAAACTTTAATTATTTTTAGGTATAGTTTTGAGGGGTATTTTCAAATATATTATCATGTCATATATCATAATATATTATCATGCCACGTGTACCGGTTGTTGTAGTAGTAGTTGTGTTCTAGTGGTTGGAGATGACTTCACGGCAATCTCTATGATACTCTTTATTTATTTTTTATTTTTTTATTTTTAATTTTTTTTCTATGATACTCTTTAATCTTGGTGTCTATCTCTTGATAGGGTTGGGGGCAAAACAGCAGTTTTGCAAGCTGTATCTGCTTTATGCCCTTTTTATTCTTTATGGGTTTTTTTAATGGGCTCATTGTTTCTAAATCATGGAATTTATGGAATGAGCATTTTAAGAGCAGAACTTTAAAATGAAATGGCATAATACTTAAATTGTAGGCCTATAGACCTGTGTTCTCATTCACCAAGCTGAAAATCATTACTCCCAAGAATTGAAGATTCAGGGACTTCCCTGGTGGTCCAGTGGGTAAGACTCTGCGCTCCTAATGCAGGGGGCTCGAGTTCGATCCCTGGTCAGGGAACCGGATCCCACACACTACAACTGAAGATTCCCCACACGGCAACGAAGATCCCACGTGCCGCAACTAAGACCTGATGCGGCCAAATAAATAAATATTTTAAAAAATTAAAAAAGAATCGAAGATTCAGATTGTGCTCTTTCTATATACTGGTTGGTGTGGCAGGCCTCGTCACAGTGTGTTAGTTCACTAGTGCCTAGGAAGAAGCTTAGCATTCTGTCAGCAACGTAAAATCATGTGCTTTCAGTGATTCTCAAGAATGACTACATAGAGTTAGGTTGTTGTAGTTAGTTTGTCAACAACTACAAGGTTGTTGATAAAATATCTTCTCTTTCAGGGATGATATTGCTGATTTAGTAGAAGCTAAAAAGTTGCTTAAGGAAGCTGTGGTGTTACCAATGTGGATGCCAGAATTCTTCAAAGGCATTAGGAGACCATGGAAAGTAAGTGTATTACTGTAACGGCATTGTCAAAGCAAATGGCAAGTGCATTGCTATAGAAAGCCAGTATTTATCTGTGTTGGGGGAAGTGGGAGGAGAAAATAGAGCAGGTAAAGAAAATTATTTTAAACTATGTTGTGTCATTCAGAACTTTGTTTAGACCAAGAGCTACTGCAAGGTTTCCAGAATAAGAAATAGGTACAGGACTTCCCTGGTGGCACAGCGGTTAAGACTCCACCTGCCAATGCAGGGGACATGGGTTCGAGCCCTGGTCCAAGAAGGTCCCACTTGCTGCGGAGCAGCTAAGCCCATGTGCCACAACTACTGAGCCCACTATGGAAGCCTGCGCACCTAGAGCCCGTGCTCTGCAACAAGAGAAGCCACCACAAATGAGAAGCACGCGCACTGCAACGAAGAGTAGCCCCTGCTCACCGCAACTAGAGAAAGCCCGTGCACAGCAACGAAGACCCAATGCAGCATAAATAAATGAATGAATGAATAAATAAATTTACTAAAAAAAAAAGGAATAGGTACAATGTGAATATTTGGAAAGTTGGACACATAGCAGATTTATAATGAGCTTACATTCGCAAATATGAACAGGTCACCTAATGCAAAAATACTCCATTTTACGTGTTGTGTTGCAGAACTTACATCTATATTTCTTGGAATTGTTCTTAAGAAACTAATAAGATATATCTGTATCTAATGAGTACTTTTTAAAAGTCATGTGCTGATATGAAAAGAGACTGTCCAAAAAACTCTTGGATTTGGGAAATGTGCTAATGGCTAACTCTGTACTTATTTTTTAAAATTCTTGAAAGGTTAAGTGATAAGCAAGATACAAATTATGGACATACAGCTATGTAAAAAAAAAAAACTAATTTGAGCAAAAAGACTAGCAGGAAATATATCCAGATACTAATGGTACCTGTGTTAGGGTATGATATTATATCAGTACTATAATATTGATTATATTATTTCTCTCATCTCTTAGTTCCAATTTTTTAATAGTGTGTAGTTCCCCTACTTTTGTAATGGAAAAAGTAAATTTGTGATAAAGTATCCTTCTGTTTATCTTTGTCTTTTACTTGTCTTAATATTATGTGTAAGTTGGTTGAAAATTGATCCTTAGTAACGGAATTCTTGTGAATTAGAACAATGGCACATAAATCCTTTGCTGATGCTATTATATTCCCAACAGGGAGTGTTGATGGTTGGCCCACCTGGCACAGGAAAGACCCTCCTTGCTAAAGCAGTAGCTACTGAATGCAAGACAACATTCTTCAATGTCTCTTCATCAACTCTGACTTCCAAATACAGAGGAGAGTCTGAGAAGCTTGTTCGTCTTCTGTTCGAAATGGTGAGTGCTTGAGCTAACTCTAATGATTCTTTACCTCTAGAAGGGGAGAAAGTGAGTTGTAACTACAGCATGTAGAATCGCTAGGCAGGATGCTTTTGTGCCCAGAGTGTGATTCCTGTGCTCTTGAAGGTAGAAAATTTTTATTCAATACTAACATGAATAACTTGCATTTCTCTTTGACTCCTTTTCTCTGGATGAAAGGCTGTCTCTGTTAGCTTATGGACATGCTCATGTTACGGGATCTGCATTACTGATCTGCTATAGGAATGTGAAATTATTACGGTTTTTAAATCAGGCTTAGTTATCGTAAATGCAGTATTAGAACAAAAATGAGAAAAGGTGAAAATCATAAGTAGATATGGAACTGAGATTACCTCCAATCTATTAACTATATCAAATACCCTGAGTTTAATGACCCAGTCTTTAGATTAAGTTCTTCGCTTCTTTGAGTTTCTTTTTCCTTCTTCCACTGCCACTCATCTGAGTATCAGTAGAAGAAATGTAATTCAACAAGTTCTGCTTGAGTGTTTAGGTTGAATTCAACAGCTTTTTAGACTTCAGACTTTGTTTCACGTACTGTTTCCGTCTTACCTCATTTAAGAAATTGTGTAGTTATATGCATGAGGACAGAGTTATGTTTATTATATAGATAGTGAAAAAGATTTACATTCCTGGTCGTGGTGGACAAAACCTTAGATGACCATGCTAATATTATACCAGAGCTTCCTTCCTAGGCTGAGAATAAACAAACAAAACCCTCACAATTTCATGTTATCTGTTTTCTGTAAAGGCTTCTTCCTGTTTCGGTTCCCATTTTCTTTCTCCTTCAACTTCGATAATTCATAAGGCAGGATGTAAATTCTGACAAGTTCTTATGGATTATTAATAGTCCATCCCACCATAGGAATCTAATGGAGAACCTCTTAGATCCTTTTGAAAAATTAGCTTGCTATTTGCTTCAGGGGAAAAATTATATTGTCAGTATTCCAGAATAACTAGGCCTTTTAAAAATGTAAGCTAGGGGACTTCCCTGGTGGTCCAGTGGGTAAGACTCCACGCTCCCAGTGCCGGGGGCCCGGGTTCGATCCCTCGTCGGGGAACTAGATCCCCCATGCGTGCCACAACTAAGAAGTCTGCATGCCGCAACTGAGACCCGGAGCGGCCAAAATAAATATTTTAAAAATTTTATTTAAAAAAAAAGTAAGCTAAATAGGGTGAATGGGGACTTCCCTGATGGTCCAGTGGTTAAGACTCCACGCTCCCACTGCGGGGTGCACAGGTTCAAACTCTGGTTGGGGAACTAAGATATCCCGCATGCCAAAAAAGAAAAAAAAAAAAGTAAATAGGGTGAATGGCTAAGTGTGGCGTCTTTAGAGTCCGGTGGCCTGGGTTAAGACCCCACTTCTGTCACTTTCCTAGATGGCTAACTGTGGGAAAATTCCTCTCCTGTCCCTCAGTTGCTTTATCTATAAGAGGAGGACAGTAATTTAGGACCTACCTCTGTAATGTTTGGAGGGTGAAATCAGCCAATACATGTAAACTGCTTAATACAGAGCCTGACTCATAAGGACTCATAAATATTAACTGTTACTGTTTAAGAGTTATCTGATTTTTTTTTAATGTAGGGTTTTATATTAAGGAAAAAGGACTATTTTCTTCTATGAGGGAAAGCCTCTTACAAAGTAGTAATTTGCAATATTTTTGTATACTGCGGTTTATAAAGACATATCAAACAACTTATTTTTTACTGCTTCCCTGGTATTGCCCAGGAGAATCTTAACCATCTTTAAACAAGTCCTTGCTTATCTGGAGCGAGCTACTTTGAGTTGCCCACTTGAGCAGGGGCTCAGTCACAAACCAGTGCCTGCAGATGGGAGCTTCTGCCTTTCTGCATTTCGGTTAGGGCTCATTTGAAACCACCTTGATTTGCTTCTGTTCATATGGACTCTCTCGAGTAAAATTGTACTGCCTCTCATATTTTGGTTTTGACTGCTCTACAGATGACTGCCTCTCTCTTGAGTGCCCCTCCCCCTGGACCTCTCAAAGTGAGCATTCCTCAGGGCCTGTATTTTGAATAAGGCCACTTAAATATTATAAAAGTCTGTCCAGGGTTTTTCACATGACATGGTAACAAACACATATAAAAACTTAATTGTATAGTTTTTGTTGTATTGTCAGGAACTTTCATTTTCAAGTGTCAGAAACCTAATCAAGTGAACAACAATCTCAGTTGTTGCAGCAAAATTCCAGAGATTAATGTTTGGTCTCTTTTCAGTCACATGCGTATGCCTGGACCCTCCTGGGACTCCAGCAGAGTTGGTCTCTCTTGAAGTAATGGAATAAGAATGAGAGAGAGATGATTTACAAATGAGAAAGAGAGCTTCTCTTATCATAAGGAGCCATGCTGTGCGGGCAGAAACAATTGGTTTCCTCTCCAAGTCTCTCTACATTACTTTCTCAGGTCATCCAAAGCCAATTTTAAATGTGCCACATAGCCTCTGCTTTAAGTCAGACCTTTCTGCACACCCTCAGTATTTGGGAAGACTCAATCTAGTAATTTTTGCTTGAAATTTAATTTTTGTTGTTGGTTCTGTTGGTAGATGGTTGCTAGCTAGAATTTCAATTATAAATTTTCTTGCATGTTTGCTTTTTTCTTTCTTTCCCTCCATCCAGTTTATTTTTCTCCCTCTGTTTCTTGAAAAGAAAGTACAAAAATGTTTGTACACAGTACCTAAGATCCAAGTAAGGATACCTTATTAAAAATGTATTATTAGGGCTCTTGGTTAAGAATCTGCCTGCCAGTGCAGGGGACACGGGTTCAATCCCTGGTCCGGAAGGATCCCACATGCCACGGAGCAACTAAGCCCTTGCGCCACAACTACTGAGCCTGCACTCTAGAGCCTGCGAGCCACAACTACTGAGCCTGCATGCCACAACTAATGAAGGCTGTGTGCCTAGATCCCGTGCTCTGCAACAAGAGAAGCCACCACAATAAGCCCGCACACTGCAACAAAGACCAAACGCAGCCAAAAATAAATAAATAAAATTTAAAATTATTATTATTATCTTACTATCCCTTTGGAGGCAGTAGATGACTTAGAATTCAAGTTTTTAACTAGAAAAGAAAGTGAGATTTAACTATTAGGATTTCCCAAGTGAACAGACTAAAACGAAATCTATACTTTGGAAGCACTGTGCTTTCAACACAATCGCCTCTTAGAGGATACTGAATTATAACCTCATGGTCCAAAGAATTGATGAACCCAGTACAATTGCGTGTTCAAATCTGTAATGTTCACTTGCCATTGTGGACTTGCATTTTACGTTCAAGCTTTCTTGTGCAGTGATTCTGTAAGTTTGGATATTTTGTTTAAAAAATGATTAACGATAAACATTAGTTACTATAATAAAATGCTTCTTATCAACTATACTCCAATTTTAAAAAGTCTACTAAAAACAAAAAAAAATAAGTAAATAAAATTAAATGCCTCTTCAGTCTCCTTAAGAAACGGGTGATACTGTTGAGTCTTACACAGCTGTTTACTAGATAATACTTGACTAGATCTATTAGTTAAGGGATCAATCTTCCCTGTTCTTTGGTTTGGGGAAGAAATGCATTTAAGGTACAAAAATAAACTTGGGGGATATTATTCAGCCATAAAAAAGAATGAAGTGCTGAGACTTCCTGGTGGCTCAGTGGTTAAGAATCCGCCTGCCAATGCAGGGGACACGGGTTTGATCCCTGGTCCGGGAAGATCCCACATGCCATGGAGCAACTAAGCCCGTGCGGCACAACTACTGAGCCTGCATCCCACAACTACTGAAACCTGCGTGCCTAGAGCCCATGCTCTGCAACAAGAGAAGCGACTGCAATGAGAAGCCCGCACACCGCAACGAAGAATAGACCCCGCTGTCCGCAACTAGAGAAAGCCTGCACACAGCAACGAAGACCCAATGCAGACAAAAAAAAGAGTGAAGTACTGTACATGCTACAATATAGATAAACATTGAAAACATGCTAAATGAAAGAAGGCAGACACAAAAGGCCACATATTGTATGATCCCATTTATTTGAAATGTCCAGAATAGGTAAATGCAAAAGACAGAAAATAGATTTGTGATTACCAGGGGCTAGGGGCAGGGAAGTATGGGTTATTTTTGGAGGCAGTGAAAATGTTCTGGAATTTGATAGTGATGATGGTTGCACAACATTGTTAATATACTAAATACTGAATTGTCACTTTAAAATGGTTTAAATGGTGAATTTTATGGTATATGAATTTTATCTCAAAAAAAAAAAACTAAGGCCATTTAAATTGACCTCTAATTGCCAACTTAAGAGGATAAAAATCAGTTGACCCTTGAACAACGTGAAGGTTAATCTGCATATAACTTATAGTGAGCCCTCTGTATCCACAGTTCTTCCACATCCTTTGGTTCAACCAACCGCAGACTGTGTAGTACCGTAGTATTTACTATGGAAAACTATCCACATATGAGTGGACCCATGCAGTTCAAACCCGAGTTGTTCAAGGGTCAGGTGTACTTGTATTAGTCAAATGAAAAATGGCAATTAAATTAGAATCCCTTAGAGGGAATCTATGTGATTTTATTTAAGGTAATGGTTCTCTTTAACAAAAATTTTTCTAGAACTTTAGAACACGTCAGTATCTGTAAATGTCTTCCCACCATTGTTGTCCATTTTATTGTAGTGTACAGGATAATCCTGTATTTATATGACTCATAAACAAATACATGTTGAAGATAATCAGTTATAGTATTGAATAGTATAAAAAATGGCCATGTAAGATTTAAGTATATGATAGGTCTATATTAGAAGCTGTATTTTAGCTGTTCCAGTTCTATCCTCTCTCCCCAGTATTAGGCAAAGAGGGAGAGATGCACAGGGTGGCAGGCTCCACAGCTCTTTTCTAATTGCTAAACTATGGATGACTTTTCAATGAAATAAAAACCTGGTGTTGCACGCTTTCTCCCTTCAGGCTCGATTTTACTCTCCAGCCACCATATTTATTGATGAGATAGATTCCATTTGTAGCCGCAGAGGGACTTCCGAAGAGCACGAGGCAAGCAGAAGGGTGAAAGCCGAGCTGCTGATTCAGATGGACGGTATGCCTGTGTCTCTGCGTGAGCTGAGCAAGCCCCACTCATAGTGCTGACCCACACAGCCCCAGGGACGCGGGGCTGGCCAGTCGGTCCTGGAGATCGCCAGCGGTAAACTGGGTGCACTGACAGTGGCGACACACCAGCAATTATGGCTGTTTATTCACAGGACACCCTCTGTCATACACACTGATCTCATTTTTAGCCATGAAACTGAAACAAATGCCGATTAATTGGCCTTAGAGAGGGATATGTATGGTTTTGAAGAATTTCTAAATTGCTATGTAGTTGTGCTGAACTAGTCTTTTGATCAAATCTATTTTGAGTCCTATTTTTTGCACACTGCAAAAACTCATTTTTCTTGCACCACAAATTCACATACATACCAGTTAGCTTTGTAAGTCTTAGGGAGGCTTGACGATTACCCTGCTTTTAATGTTGTGCTAAGTATCTGATGATCTTTAAGTAGTTGAGCTTTGCTTTTTATTTTTTTACTGTGTTCTTATCCTTCCTAAAGGTGTTGGAGGTGCTTCTGAAAATGACGACCCTTCCAAAATGGTTATGGTTCTGGCAGCTACTAATTTTCCCTGGGATATTGATGAGGCTTTAAGACGACGTCTTGAAAAAAGAATCTATATTCCATTGCCATCAGGTATCTTTATTTGAATCAGAAAGGTCATGTTAACTCTTAGGTAGTTTTGCTTAGAAATTTTAAAATTTCGTATTAATTAACTTTCCAAGACAAACGTAGGATGTCTTTCCTTATTTTAACTGGTTTGGCTATATTTGGAGCCTAAAGCCTTGATACTAGGAAATTTAAAATTCAATGAAATACTTCAATTTTAAAAAATAAAAATTAATTAAAATTTTAAAATAAATGCAGTAAATTCAGTAAGGAATAGGTCTTAAATTTTTTAAGCAAATGAGCTCGAAGAATTGGAAAACAACTTCTCAAAGTAGACTGGAGAAAAATAAAACATTGTTTATGTTGAAGGCTTACATTTTTAAATTTGTTTCTACCAATAGCAAAAGGCAGGGAGGAGCTATTACGAATAAGTCTACGTGAGCTGGAATTGGCTGATGATGTTGACCTTGCAAGTATAGCAGAAAACATGGAAGGTTATTCAGGTGCGGACATTACCAACGTGTGCAGGTATGAATTATTTTGGAAGCATAGGTGTTTTTTTTCTTTTTTTTTGAAGCATAGGTTTTTGTGGGTATAAGCTTCTATTATGAAGTTTTTATGCTGAATTAAGACAGATGAAGAATAAAGACCCACATTATAATCTAGTCAGAGACACAAGTTTTGGTGTTACGTTAGTGTTAGCTAACAGCCTCTCTCCTGTCTCTGTGATGCTTATTCTTTATATTATGGTACACTTTTAATAAAATTGAATTGCTATCTTATTATATCCTTTTAATTCTTCTTGGGCTTTTTGCTCAGATTCAACTGCTAAAAAAACAAGTCAAAAACAGGCCTTATAGTCCAGTACTGGATTCTATGCAGTACTACATATGTATATGTAATAAGATAATTACAGAATAACATATGCACTGAAACATTTTTTTGTTTACACGTTTTAAAACCTAGGGATGCATCCTTGATGGCAATGAGAAGGCGTATTGAAGGCTTGACCCCAGAAGAAATCAGAAATCTTTCAAGAGAAGAAATGCACATGCCTACAACTATGGAGGATTTTGAAATGGCTTTAAAAAAGGTTTCTAAGTCAGTATCTGCTGCAGACATTGAAAGATATGAGAAGTGGATATTTGAGTTTGGATCATGCTAAATTCTCACATGTAAACTGTGAGAAACCTGCATTAAGTGTTTGAATAATAATTAAAAGTAGTATGTCATTGCACCAAGCGCTATATTTTTTTAAATTTTCATAATGGTAAGAGTGAAAAAAAAGTATGATTCTGAATAAAGGAAATTTTTAAAAGTTACAAGCAAATATGTTTTACTTTAGCATTACTGTATTTCTCTTTCACTGACAACAAATGTTGCGGCACAGATGCCATTACTTAGCTTGGAAAACTGTCTTATATGTACATCTAAGTATACTATCTTCTCTTCCACTGCCTGCGGCTGCTGTTCCTTCTAAAGAATAAGACTGGCTCTAGCTCCACAGGTGCCAGTGGATAGCTGAAAATTCCTGAACATTTTTATACAAGTAGCCATTTGATGCATGGACCACACCCAGTGTGCTTTCCTTCCTGCGTGGTGTTATGGTAACTTCCCTCCTCGTCCTGAGAGAGCTTTAAAGGCCCTTCATTTTACTGTGCATTTAAAAGGAAAAAATATATACATCTATATAAAACCTTGCCTGCCTGACTTTATTCTGCCTGTGTAAGAGGCTGCACTGTAGGCGAGTAGATACTTTTCAGCCCGTGCTGCTCACTGTATTCCAGTGAAACGCATTAACCCATCACTCATGGACACAAAGCATAAATAAAATACGTAATAGTTAATGGTGGAAGTAAAAGTTAATAAATGAAATAAAGGTTAATGGTATAAAATTTTAGGTAAGATTTTTGTTTATAATTACTTGTAAAAAACACTGTGGCATCCCAACCATAGAAAACAGAGCCTCAAGAGGACTGAGTGTCTTGCCGTGGTCCCAAGCCTCACAGGTAAGGAGAGAAGTCAGGATGGGAATTGCTGACTGCAAAGTCTACACTCTCCAACAAAAGCCTCCTACATTGTTCTCCTCACTACAATCTTCAAGCTTATGCTTAATGGATGAAATAAGACCCTGTCATCACTTAAAGTTAGAACTGGTGATTTCTAGCAACTGAGAGAGTGAGGAGGACATAAAAAAATAAAGTGTTACCAGCTGGGTGACTTGAGGATCAAATTGTAAACCGCATACTATGATTTATTCGCCTATAATATGTAGATAGCACATTACAGGGCTGTTATTCCTTATTAAAAGCACCTAGGCAGGACTTGCCTGGTGGCACAGTGGTTAAGAATCCGCCTGCCAATGCAGGGGACACGGGTTCGAGCCCTGGTCTGGGAAGATCCCACGTGCCGTGGAGCAGCAGCCCTGTGCCATAATTACTGCCCGCACGCCTAGAGCCTATGCTCTGCAACAAGAGAAGCCACCACAATGAGAAGCCCGCAACGAAGACTAGCCCCCGCTGACCGCAACTAGAGAAAGCCTGCGTGCGGCAACGAAGACCCAACCCAGCCAAAAATAAATATTAAAAAAAAAAAAAAACAGGCAGAATGAAACATCACTCCTTTACTGCCTTCATCTTTCCTCCACACATACTTCCATTTAGCCAAAATCTAAGGTGGTTGGTCTTAAAAACGAGTCATTTCTTTTTTGAGTAATGTGTTTTAAATGATGGGTTGCAATCAAAAGAAGAATTTTAATAAGTATTATATGTCCTAGATCACATTGTAAAATATACGTCAATTTGGGTGATGGTTAAACACTATTGTAGGGTAAATAAGATTATATTTAGAACCACAAGAGCAAAGGCACGTTGTAATTCCCTGATATTGATGGACTCATTAACTGATGTGAGCCTTGGTTTCAGCCAGTGTTATGTGAAAGCAGCTATTATATATAAGTAACTCGCACGTGAGCAAAATTTTTATTCCAAAAAGATTGTACTTTTTTCTTCAAAAAAATTTATTTTTAGAGTGAGAACATGTCACTGTTTTAAAATCCTGGTTCATTCAAGGTAAGTAGTCTTGGTACAGGATACAATTAAATCATGATATACTTCAGTGATTTTATACTGAGTCACATACTTAATATTAAGGCACATTGTACTCAATAAAAAAATAAGTGTTAAGTTCTTGAGCTTTTAAATTAGAATTTCATAAAGTGCTTTTCATAAAGTCTTATATATTATAGCAATTAAGTGTATATAATTTCATTAACAAAGGCACCTTGAAAAGTATTGGCACATGGCATTTTGTCTTGCCTTTTTTTTTTTTTTGGTAGTTTCAAAGTTTCTTCACATCTTCTCTTCCATTTCATTTAAATTTTCTTTAATAACTCACCATCTGAACAGCCAGCCCCATTAATAAGGTGAACTTTAACTATCACTTTAAAGGTCAAGTTTTAGGCAGTTTTAGGAGTTTAGCAATTTCTTTACTGTACAAACTGATTCCTAACGATTTAAAGAAAATTATATTCGAGTGGCAAATTTGAACCAATAGACTAATTCTGAGTCCATGATTTGAGATGGTGTATTAAACACATGTTTTATCTTCAGGGTTTTCTGCTGTTTTCTCAGTACCATCTGGATATAAGTTGACAGCTGTCACAGGCATAACATTCACTTTATCCAACTGAAGAATTCCTCTGAAATAAAAAATTAAAATTAAAGTAAGATAGGGTTACTTCGAGGTTATAATTAAATATATACCTGATGTTAGGTAATTTTGCTTCATTTAGTTTATGATGGTTATATAAATCCTAAGTCCAAAGTTCACTTTAACCAAACTGATTGAGGGAACAGAAAGGAATAAGAGGAAGTTCTTTACCTGGTACTGTAGGAGATGACAGGGTAAGTTACAGATCTCCAAGGCAAACAGAGTCCTAGATTTGCACAAGTTGGGCAAAAAGACTAGGCCCAAGCATCTTTCTAACCAGTACTCCAGTGGAACGCAACCTTAGATCTTTAGACAGCATTTCTCCTTCTGTTACTAAAATACCTGACCAGGGAGATCTTTGGATTGGATCCAAAACCCTGTATTGCAAGCTCAGTATTACCCTAATTAGAATGTAAACAGAAGTTGTTTATAGACCTGAACAAGCTGATTCTGAAGTTCACAAGGGAGAAACTGCAAGAATAGCTGTCACATTTTTTTTAAAAAGAACAATGCAGAGAAGAGACAGTTGCCCTAACCAGCTAGCAGAGAATTTATTAAAACACTTTATTAAATTAAAACCATACCATGCTACTGAAAAAAAAAAAAAAAAAACTATGCTACTGGCACAGGAATAGACTAGATCATTGGAAGAAGAGAGTCCAGAAACATGGGAATTTAGTTCATAATAAGGTAATATTCCAAGTCAATGGGCAATAGAACAATGGCCTCTCTGGGAAGCAAAATCAACTAGCTCAAACAATACACAAAAGTGATGGTAAAAACTAAGTTTTAAGAAAACAATGTAATTTTAAGATGGGAAAGGTCTATTTGAGAAAAAATTAAATCCTAGAAGCCATAAAGGGAAAACATGAATTGCCCCGACCCCAAATTTAAAATTTCTGTATGACACGGAATACCATAAATAAAAGCAAAAGACAAATCATAGTCTGGGACTTAAAAATATACATAAAGTCTCCCTGGTGGCGCAGTGGTTGAGAGTCTGCCTGCCGATGCAGGGGACGTGGGTTCGTGCCCCGGTCCGGGAGGATCCCACATGCCGCAGAGCGGCTGGGCCCATAAGCCATGGCCGCTGAGCCTGCACGTCCGGAGCCTGTGCTCTGCAACGGGAGGGGCCGCGGCGGTGAGAGGCCCGCGTACCGCAAAAAAAAAAAATAATAAAAATATACATATACATATATCTGCAATACATATTATGTATGTATAACAGACAAAGGAGTCCTACATGTTAATGATTACAAAAGGCAATACAACTGAAAAATGGGCAAAGGTTCTAAACAGGCATGTCACAGGAGAAATATATACAGCTAAGCATCACAAAGATGCTAGACTTAGCTAGACCTAGACTAGTAAAGATGGTAGTAAGAAGAAAATGGAAATTAAAATGAGATTTTTGTCCACAGTATAAAAAGCAAAAAAGATTGCTATCAGGTGTTGAGAAGATGTTAAATACATGTACTCTGACCCAGTAATTTCACCTTTTAGGACTCTATCCTACATAAATATACATGTGCAAAGAGACATATGAACATTTAAGAATATACACTAGAGCATTATTGGAAGTAACATGAAATTGGAAATTACCTAAATGTCTAATGGAGGAATGGTTATATTATGGCATACCCATACTGTGAACACTATGCAGCAATAAAAAGTAAGTCCATATATGTATTGATAGGAAAAGATCTTAAGCCCATGGTTACCAAACTGCACTGAGACCCCTGGCACGGCTCACAGAGGTGCTACAGAATATTTAAAAATTTCAAGACTTCTTCAAACAGAGAAAGAGAAATATCGTATGATATTGCTTATATGCAGAATCTTAAAAGAAATGATACAAATGATCGTATTTACAAAACAGAAACGGACTCACAGACTTAGAGAATGAACTTACGCTTACCGGAGGGGAAGGGTGGAGGGAAGGCACAGTTAGGGAGTTTGGGATTGACATGTACACACGGCTATATTTAAAAAGAATAACCAACAAGGACCTACTGTATAGCACAGGGAACTCTGCTCAATGCTATGTGGCAGCCTGGATGGGAGGGGAGTCTGGGGAGAATGGATACCTGTATATGTATGGCTGAGTCACTTTGCTGTGCACCTGAAACTACCACAACATTGTTAATCGGCTATACTCCAATATAAAAAAAAAAGTTAAAAAAATTCAAGGGCTTCCCTGGTGGCGCAGTGGTTGAGAGTCCGCCTGCCGATGCAGGGGACACAGGTTCGTGCCCCGGTCTAGGAGGATCCCACATGCCGCGGAGCGGCTGGGCCCGTGAGCCATGGTCGCTGGGCCTGTGCGTCCGGAGCCTGTGCTCTGCAACAGGCGAGGCCACGACAGTGAGAGGCCCGCATACCGCAAAAAAAAAAAAAAAAAAAGAAAAAAAAAGAAAATTCTAGACTTTATGTGTAATACTAGCTTGATGGTAGTTCACGATTTTAACATTACATTGTACTACACATTCTTTTTTCAATGAGGTCCCATCTTTGCAAAGCTGGATTTTGGACAGTTATTGTGATAAAAAGCAAATACAGTACAAAAAAACTAATGTTGAATGGGAAATGAGGGTGGCAGTGTCCAATCTGATTCTAAGATATGAGTATTGTGTAGTGCCCTGTAGGTACACAATCCCATTGGTAAGTTAAGAAACAAAAAATATTTTTTCTTTCAATTTTATTTCTGGCCTAGCTAAGGGCACCAAGAAAAAATTCCTGGCACACTTGAGTGCTATGAACCAAGAAAGTTTGGGAACCTCTGTTATAAGTGAGTAATACAATTTGTGGGACAGTTAAGAGTCTAGATTGATAAACAATTATAAGTATCTAGTATACAATTACATCAATACACATAATTTGGATAAAAGATGCATACCCAAACAGTTAACAATTACGACCTCTAGATACAAGAATTAAAGAACAGGGAAGTGAAAAGGTACTTTTAACTTTCTGTATTGATAAAATTTCTACTACCAGAAAGAATCCTCAGTACAATTGCCAATGATAGAGTATACTGAAAATTAGTTTTTAATTTTACATTGCATTTTTTCACACAGAGGAGCCCATGATAAATAAAACATTTGGTAAAAGAACCATTTAAAAATTTACAACACTGTTTTCTATGTAGATTTGCATAATAAAGATAAAAAAAAAAGTCCTGAGCTTCCTGGCAGTCAAAGGAAAAAGGAAGAAACTATTAAGTTATAGAATTTTCATTATCAGGAAGAAATGGGAAATGGGAATTCTCCAGGGGAAACACAAACTAAAAGGTGGGAGGGGCACTAATATTTCTTTACTCTCATTTGCTCTGTTTGTATTATGACTTTGACCTCTAACAATCCTTTAAGGGAGGCATTAGTTCAGTGTTACACATGAAGAAATGGAAATTTTGAAGACCTCTTGACAAGCAAGTGGAAAAAAAGCAAATGTTTAAATTGGGTCTATTTTTTTTTTTTTTTTTTTTTTGCGGTACGCGGGCCTCTCACTGTTGTGGCCTCTCCTGTTGCGGAGCACAGGCTCCGGACGCGCAGGCTCAGCGGCCATGGCTCAGGAGCCCAGCTGCTCCGCGGCACGTGGGATCTTCCCGGACCAGGGCACGAACCCGCGTCCCCTGCATCAGTAGGCGGACTCTCAACCACTGCGCCACCAGGGAAGCCCTGGGTCTATTTTTTTAAAAAAATAAATCCTATGGTCTTCTCCACATAGTCCAATGTAATTTAGCTAAGCCAAAAATTGTGGTCATCAAGCTTCCCTGGTGGTGTAGTGGTTAAGAATCCACCTGCCAATGCAGGGGACATGGGTTCGATAACTGGTCCGGGAAGATCCCACATGCCGCGGAACAAATAAGCCCGTGCGCCACAACTACTGAGCCTGGGCTCTAGAGCCTGCGAGCCACAACTACTGAACCCGTGTGCCACAACTACTGAAGACCGCGCGCCTAGAGCCCGTGCTCCGCAACAAGAGAAGCCACTGCAATGAGAAGGCTGCGCACCGCAATAAGGAGTGGCCCCCGCTCGCTGCAACCAGAGAACAGCTCGCGCGCAGCAAGGAAGACCCAGTGCAGCCAAAAATAAAATAAATAAAAATTTTAAAAAAAATTGTCATCTCTATTGAGATTTACTTCTAGTAAGACTAAAATGACTATTTAACTTGTAAAAATGCCAACAATAAATTCATAAAATAATTTCTTACAGTTAAAAAAAAAATCAAGCTGTACAGAAGGGGAAAAAGGGAAGGTTCTCTCCACTCCTGCTCTCATTCTCACTTATTAGACATAACATCTCCCTTGTCATTCTGGAAATCTTCTGTGCATTTATATACATATACACGTACTTTTTTTTTACCCAAATTGGATGATACCATTAGGCAACCTTTTTCCCCATCTAATACATCTTGGACTTCTTCCTTTTATTTATTTATTTATTTGCGGTACGCGGGCCTCTCACTGCTGTGGCCTCTCCCGTTGTGGAGCACAGGCTCCGGACGTGCAGGCTCAGCGGCCATGGCTCACAGGCCCAGCCGCTCCGCAGCATGTGGGATCTTCCCGGACACGAACTCGTGTCCCCTGCATCGGCAGGCGGACTCTCAACCACTGCGCCACCAGGGAAGCCTGGACTTCTTCCTTTTATAAGCCACACAGAATCCCACTGCATGTGTGAACCATTAGCTATCAACCTCCACCTATAAACAGTTCAGAGGTTTCCTCTTTTGCTTTTGTTTTTTGTTACAAGCAGTGCTGCCGTGAATATCCTGTTAGTCTTCAAAAATTTACTTCATTTTAAATTGATACTTTGAGGTTGAAAATAGTGAAGCCCTCGTTTCATTTCTTTCTTATTATACACATTGCCATTTTCCATTATAGAGATTTGTTTCCTTTCTCTCTCTAATAAACTAAGTTCTTACACAGCAGAGTTTGTCCTATCCACATATGAATTCCCAAGACAAGTGTCTTGACCATAATAGGTATCTAATAAATGTCTTTTAATTTTGCTAACGTTGAAAGATGGGCTAGAACAAAAAACGATGTTATTTTCCCTCCCAATTCTCTTATCCTTCCTAATGTTTATATTTTCCACTCTGAAATAGAGTAAATACAACTACTTTTTAATCATTAAAAATACTGAAATTGATCCAAAATAAGAAATACTTACTTGTATTCACAAACTGGGAAAAGCACCTTTAAGATGGTTATTACTATAACTGCTCCTATAATTCCAACCACCATGACATTCAAAAACATAAAGAATACTGGGAAAACACTACACCAGAATCTGCACAGATCTTTTCTGAACTTTTCCATCCACTGACACATCACCTTTAAAAAAAAAGGGTTTTGATTAGATATGCAAGTTTCATTTGAGCTCTAAGAAACTTTAAAAATTATGTTCTAGTTTTGGGTGATGATAACATTATATACCTTGACTGTGGTGGTGGTTACATGGGCGTCTACACTTGTCAAAACTTATCTAGCTGTACATTTTAAGTGGGTACATTTTATTTTTAAATGTACCTCAGTTATTTACAATTTAAAAAATTATGCAAAACAGGCACAGAAATGTTGCTATACTTTACAATTATTTACACTGCTGTCTAACTGTAAACCAAGTGAAAATAATTGCTAATTGACAAGAAGAAGGCTAGTCCACTTACATAAAATGGACCCGTCATCTATGTGTTTCCAATATTTGGAGGACAAGAGACGGAGAGACAGAGAAACATATCAGTCGCTTTTGAAACAGACGGGGCATTCACTGTGCACAAAACCTATTTCTGTACTTAAACAGTGACAGAAGAAACTCAGGTGTGCTTTGACGGCATGGGCTTTGAAGAGTCTGTTCTTGGGCTTCCTTGCTCTGAAGGAGATGGGGCAGACAGTGAGGGCGCTAGAGTTCAGGCAGCACAAAGTGACCCCACGTAAGCAGTCCTAACCTTCAGTGAGAATCTCTTCAAAGAATCATTTTGACTAACCACAGATCCTGCTCATTTAAATGTAGATTATTCCGAGTGAGGGGCCTAGCTAACATAGAGATTCCAGGATACTCTCTCTGAACCCAGAATATCTTCCCAGTCAGCAGTATAAGGTCACTAAGAATATACAAGTCCCTAACGGTGCCAGCGCGTACTTACATTTGCACCCATCCTATTTCAGTCCTCACAACAACCTGACGAGAAAGGCATCACTTTACGGACCTTTGTTGTACGGATAAAGGAAAAGGTTAGAGAGGCTAGGAACTTGTCCAAGATGACACAACTAGTGAGTGGCAGAAGCAGGATTCAAACCTAGGCAGTCTGATTCCAGAAAGTACACTCTTAACCAAGTGTGCTTAGTCACTGCACACGGTCCTGAGGGGACCATGCATGTGTGTTTGTGTTAGAAGTCACAGAATACTAACAGACAAATGGGGACATGAGAAAGCCTCTGAAACGGAAGATCCCAAACAAAATGAAATCTAATGCCTTAATCATCATTATCTGACTACATTACTAAGTGAAACTTGAAAAGGAAGACAGGAATACCTAAAAATACCACAGTAAAACAGTGCTGAGTTCATTATTAACAACATCCCATGGATCCAATCCTCATGGTTTCCACCTCATTTTAAATGCTGACATTTATTTTCTTTACCATAATCATAAATGCTTGTAGTATGTATAAAGAGAACCCCAAACGCCCGATTTACCTTATACGAAGACGGAGGCTCTGCTCTGAGAGGAGTTTCAGGTAATTTGCCAGGTAAAGCATCTTCATTTACAGTGGTTTCCACATTCCTGATAAGATACTGGCTGGTGGTCTGCAATGAACTAACACTTTCTCCTGAGGAGGAAGAGCCAGGTTACCAAAATGCTAGGCATATGCTGGTGTCCCTCCCACCAGTCCTAAGACTACTACACCAGTAACATTTCAGATAGCAAGAACACACATTTTTCCAGGGGAGAAAAACAAACATTTGATTGTTTAGCTTTAAATGCCAGAAAGGAACCCCAAATTTAGACAGTTAACAGGGAGCTACAGCAGTTATGATTCTGTCACATAGAAAGTCAAATTTTTTCAAGTTCTGTGTTTCAGTGGGAAAAATGGATACTTCCTCCTCTAAATGAACTTAAATGAATGACATTCTTATTATGTATTTTGTGATGATTACCCAGAGTAAGAGTAGATAGATGATTACAGCAAAATGTCACTCTGTAATCAGCATTGATCACATTCTGCAAAGTCCTCAAATGGATATATAAAGCAATACATGTTACAAAGCATTTTTAAGAGAAGCTTACTTCGAAACATATTAATTATGATTAAAAAGTTACCAACTAAAGAAATAATTACCTTAACACTTTAAATAATGGTATTTTAAAGTACCTTTTTTGGAGAGGTTGGGAAGGGTAAATAAAATGTCACTGTCTCGGGAAATCGAGTACAGCATGCTTTCTTCCAAAGGCAGGGTGTAGTTTGAACGTCTGAGTATTCCCTGATTCTTAACTAAAATATCTATTTCAGTAACGTCCTTCTGTTGAGCCTATGAGAAAATATAAGCAACTCTTTACTTTAAATAATGGCACAAGCTGGTAAGAAACTAAGACTGAATTTTCCTCCCTGATTTCTGAAACTAAAAACCTTGTCCTAGTCACACACAATTCCTCTTTCTTCCCCCCCCCCACTTTAAGGCATTTAATTTGCAACTTTAATCACACTCCTGTGTGCTCACTATTAGAGGCTCGCTCTCAGTTCCATTTCATTGACTTAGAGAGACTTAGCCAGAGGAAATGGCAGCAGAGCTACGAACCAAATTCAATCTCTTCACTTACTTGCTCTGTTTAATGATGTTTACTATATTTTAAAGTGATATAAACATGTATGAATAAACATGTATGAATATGATCTTTTTTAAAATTAAGACTTCAAATGCTAAACAAGTAAAAAATTCTGAGTGACTGGATACACGCAACACTAATGTAACTTTGTTCCTTATTAAGTCAGAAATAAATAGTAAAATAACTGAACACATGCATAACACCGAGCACAAATCTTTATAATTTAATTCTCAATTAGTAAGCATACTATCTTACTTGTTTTCCATCAATCTCTACTACCTCTTCTTGAACGACAATTAGTTGCAAACTGGAACCAGATGTCATAGGCCACTCATGAACTAAAATCCTTACACTGACAATTCCAAAATATCCTTTTTCCTCCAAATTTTCCAGATTTTCATTCTTCACTATAAAAAAAAAGTAGTGACAGCTCTGAACAAAAGTTGCCACCAAGTCAGTTGCTGCATTTGATTATTTTGATGACATTTACATGGAACGAGACGGTTGTATACCAATATCTTTGCCTTTCTTCATCTCTGACCTCATATTGATGCTTCAGATCTATGAAAACAAAGACAACTTGACAAATCCTTACAATCTTTATACTCATTTGAAAAGGGGAAAATGCTTGATGGCCTTTAGGTTTTGTACCGAACTCCACACTAGCCACGTCCTTCCTATTCTTTTATATACACTGTCAATGAGGAACCGACAAGGCGTTAACTATTTACAAAGCAGGCCAGAAGACACAGACAATCCGATGTTTTAGCAAAGTGAGCACGTTCATCCATCCAGTCATTCGTTCACAAAATCCAGTGATAGAAGGGGCCCAAGCAGTAAGGACACTTGAGGCTTTTCTCAATCCTGTCTCCAGTAAGCGACTCGTTACTGTTGGAGAGGTCAGGAATGGGGAAGAGGGTGGGAGAGCCCTTAATGACTCTCCACCAATGGACGATGGGGTAGGATCAGCTACCGGCCCTGCTCCTCTCTAGCTCAGAATCCCCGCCCCACCCTGGCAGTGACGGGGTGTAGCAGTTGCAGCTGGCTTATAAAGCCAAGAAAGTGAAAGAGATAGAAAAAGATAAATCAATAGAAACCAACGAAACTGCCGCAAAAGAAGCATTTTGCTTCTGTTCCTCAAATGTTATTGTCTGAGAATTACTTGCCAGAAAGGAACCCAGATGGAAATTCTGCATGCATATCCAGCTATTTAAAGTGATGCTGTGCCTTTGCAGAGCTGTTCCCTTGATCTAGAATGCTCTCCATGGGCTTCCCTGGTGGCGCAGTGGTTAAGAATCCGCCTGCCAATGCAGGGAACACGGGTTCGAGCCCTGGTCCGGGAAGATCCAACATGCTGCGGAGCAAGTAAGCCCGTGCACCACAACTACTGAGCCTGCGTTCCAGAGCCCACGAGCCACAACTCCTGAAGCCCAGGCGCCTACAGCCCGTGCTCTGCAACAAGAGAAACCACCGCAGTGCGAAGCCCGCGCACCGCAATGAAGAGGAGCCCCCGCTCACCGCAACTAGAGAGAAGCCCGCGCGCAGCAACTAAGACCCAACACAGCCAAACATAAATAAATAAATTAAATAAAGTTTTAAAAAATGTTATAGAATGCTCTCCATTATTCACTCTCCTCCCATACATTTTTAATAAACTCCTACTTGGGTAGTTCTAGATACCGTATCGCTACAATGCTGAGTTCATGCCTTTTTTTTTAAGCACTAACTTTCTCGTAGTGTAGCTCTTAGTTTAGAAACCTGTCTCCTCAACTAGGCTGAGTTCTTTGAGAGAATGCATGAAGTTTATTGTTCTACAGCCTTTGTGAATCAGTGATACCACCCAGAATTATAAATACATAATTTAAAGTAAATATCCTATCATAAATTGTCAATAATGTTCAGACACCTGGTTGAGTGGTTCTAAATCCTAACTATGCATCAGAATCACCAGGGAACAGTATAGATGCCAGAGCCTCACTCTAATCTTAATAAATCAAAATCTCTGGGGGGTATAGACTAACATTTGTAATTTTTTAAACAGGTACAGATATTTTTATTGAGAAACAAGTGGCCTAACCCTTGGTCTCAATCTTCCTTGACTTCTCTATTTCTGTTAATAAACCCACCCTTCTCCAACCTACCAAGGACAGGAATTACTAGGTTACCTTTGACTTCTTCACCCTCATCCTCTGTATCCAGTCAGTTGCTTCCTTTGGACCATTCCAAAGTATCTCCTATATTTGTCCTTTCCATCTCCACCTACCTCCCCACCCAATGTCTAGTTCATTAGCTACTTACTATTATGATACTTACCTATTCTCCCCTTCTGTAACCCCTCCCCCCTTCAAACCATTCACACCACAGCACCAGATTAATCTTACCATGACATGGTTTTGATTATAGTCTCCTTGTGCAAACGCCTTCAGCAGCGCCCCCGTGACCTCTTTAGTGGTTCTCTGCCTGGTCCTCCTTCTTCAGGCTCGTTACAGTGTGCCCTCTCTCTAGTCTGCCTAACTTCCCTCACATCATCTGAGGCTCCTAACTGGAAAACGTCCCTTCTCTCATGGTCCATGTCAGTGTTTTCACTGTTTACCCATCAGCCTCCCTCATGGAACAGTGGGCTCCTCGTCAGCCTAGTTGTATGCCCAAAGGCCAGTGCACGAGGACACAGATTCAATGCATGAGAAAATGCAGTCATATAAATACATCAAAGCAGGGACCCTTCAGACTCCAAAGCTGGTACTGCTGCCGTAGAATAAAACTAATAAGAACAAAAGCCCTCCATATTCTGACTTTCCCTACTGAGGTAGACAGCTTTCCCAAAGGGCTCTCAATGACCCTTGCCTTCTGACGTTCACGCCCCTGTGTAACTGCCCCCTGCCGAGTGTGGGCTGGACCTAGTAACTTGTTTCTAACAAACAGAATACAGCAAAAGTGCTGGAACGTCACCTGTGTGATTAGATTATAAAAGACTCTGACTTGTGTCTTGCCGGTGCTCTCTCCCTGACACTGTCTCTCGTACTCTCACTGATAAAGCCAGCTGCCATGTTGTGAGATACTCTACAGAGAGGCCATGTGGCATGGAAATGGGGGAGGCCTCCAGCTAACATCTTGTGAGGAACGGAGGCCTCAGTCCAACAGTTCACAAGCAACTACATCCTGTCAACAACCATGTGAGTGCACTAGGAAGCGGGCCTCGCCAGTCGTGCCAGAGCCAGAGAGCCCGGCTAGGCCAAGCTCAGATTCTTGCCCTGCAAGAACTAGGAGATAATACTGACAAAGACTACTAACTTGGGGGTGAAATTGTTACACAGCAGTATAACTAATGTATCTACAAAGAAGAAATTTTTTTTAAAGAATTAAGCATAGAAGACTTTTTGTTGTAGTTGCATTTAATGTTTTAAAGATTCTTGTAACTGATAAGATAGGCTTTTACTTCCACTTTCAAGGAAACAAACCCTGTGCAACTGGGATGACTAGAAAGATGACTATAACGAATAAAGCAGCCAGACTGCACTCCACGGCAACTTCCTAATAAATATAGCATCAGTGGAATATTCTTCAAGCCAGGAATGGCTCTTCCTCTCCTAGCTATGATGGACTAGCTTGTAGCACACCAAGTCTCTCACTGAGAACCACTAGAAAACATGTAAAAAGATAAACACACAAACAGACACTCAAATCTGCACTAAAAAAATACTAAGGGGAATTCTTTAGGCAGAGGGAAAATAACCCCAGAGGGGAGCACTGATATTCAGGAAGGAATGAAGAACAATGGAAAGGGTAACTGTGAGGGTGAACATAAATGAATACTGGACTACAGAAAACCATTAAGTATAATTATGTTGCTTAGTGCTTAAGAACCCAAAGAGTTAAAATGCATGACAATAGCAACACAAAAGCAAAAAGGGGGTAATTCCCTGGAGGTCCAGTGGTTAGGATTCAGTGCTTTCACTGCCATGGCCTGGGTTCAATTCCTGGTCGGGGAACTAAGATCTTGCAAGCCACGTGGCGCAGCCAAAAAAATAAAAATAAAATTTAGAAAAGCATAAAGGGAATCAATGGACTTTACATTTTCTAAGGGTCCTACATTGGTTGGGAAATGATAAAAGTACTAGTTTACTGATCTCAAGGGTAACCATTAAAAGAATAGTAAAATAATATAAAAACCAACAAGATAGAGGGGAACGATGAAACAAAAAGTAAATAACCCAGAAGAGGGCAAAAAAGGAGAAGAAAAAGAAACAGAACAGGTGAGACACAAATAGGAAACAAATAATTAAGAGAGAAGATCTAAATCCAAATACATTAGTTACTACATTAATGTAAATAAATTAAAATTCCAACTAAAGACAGATTGACAGCCTGGATTAAAAAAAAAAAAAGAAAGAAACCACAAGTATATGCTGCTTGTAAGACATTCACCTCAATTATAAGGACCCAGGAAGACTCCAAGAAGATGGAAAGATACCACAAAGCAATCCACGTCCCTCCCCCATGCCTGGCCAAAAAGCAGTGATTAGTAAAATAATACAGATAAAGCTGATTTTAAGGCAAGAACATCACTAGAGATAAATAAGGACATATTATAATGATAAATGAGTGGATTCACCAGGAAGACATAACAGCTCTAAATATGTATGGATTTAGTAATATTGTGTCACAATATATAAAGCAAACATTGACAAAACTGAAAGAACAGACAAATATACATAGTGGAGATTTAACATACCATTCTCAGTAACTGATAGGGCAAGGAAAGAAATAAACAAAAGAATCAGTAATTCCATAAAGGATTGAACACGATTAACAAATCTGACCTGACATATATAGAACATCATATCCAACTAATTACATAATTAACTTTTTTTCAAGTACACACAGAAAACAACATTTACTAAAACTGACCATCTGCTAAGCCATACAGCAAGTCTCTAACTTCAAAGGGTTAAAATTATACAGATTATATCTCTGATGATAGAGGTGGAATCAGTAAAAAAAAAAAAAAAAAAAATCCCAAAATGTTTGAAAATTAAGCAATATACTTCAAAATGACCCACAGGATAAGGAAATATCACAGCAAATAATTAGAAAACACCATGAATGGAATGATAATAAAGATATATAATGAATTAAGTATGGGATACAACTGCTCAGAGAAACATTTACTGCCTCAAATGCATATATTAAAACAGGTAATAGGAATACTATACAAATTTTTCATATCCTTTATTTCATTCAAATAATGGCACATTCCAATGTAACATATTTGCTTGTTTTTAAACAACTCAAGATTTTAAAAGGTTAAAAAGGAAAACATTATATGGACATAAAGGTGGAAGAATCAGAAAGACAAATCACTTTTCTCTTTATTTTTTACAACTGTGATAAGCACTCCTCTGAAGATTTTGTCTCTTGCTTGTAAATCTCCGTTTACTACCTCCAGGCACATTCTTACATTGTTATCAACCTACCAGACATGAAGTTCCAAGCAATGCCAATCGCATGACAGAGAAAATGTGAATATGCCAGAAATATAAATATAAAGTAGGAAAAGAGTACACACAAGTGTTATTATATACTCTAGTAATGATGTGTAGTATTAATTTGAAATGGAAATATTTAACATCAAAGAATTGTGTTTCACTAATTTAGTATTATTAAAAATAGAACAATTACGGAAGTAATTTAGCAGTACTTACCTATCAAAGTCTGACAGCTTATTCGGGTTACACCACTATTTACAGGGAAGTCATTTACATATACCTGTCCACTCTCATAGGTTATGTTAAGAACAACCTTAAAATAAAGCAGCATATACATTAATTCCAATGGTTTACAAATGATGACAAACTCTTCATGTCAAAAATACATTATCTAACTAAATTGGATATATAGATAAAAAATAAAATAGGCTGCATGATACTTAGCTAAGTGATATAATAAAAACATAACCAAAAGAGACAAACCTGTTCTTTAGATACCTCCCCATCATCTTTCAGGGTAGTTACATTAATTCTGATGCTGTCCTGCAAAACAAATATACAAATTGGGCAGGTATGCGTTTCACAAACTGAGAATAACTCAGTTCTTTTTCTTCTCCCCTCAGTTATACTTATTGTATGATCACTTAAGGCAACATTAAAAGACCACTTTTAAAAACTCATCAATTTCATCCTTACAGCCTTTTAAATACCCTTCACAATTCCAATTTTTTATAAACTATATACTTTTCCACTTAATTGTGAAATATATCACATATCTGAGCATATAAAATGCAAATATAGAGTTTAAAAGAAAAGATTAACACTCACATACTTACTACCTAGCTTAAAAACTAGAATGTCATCCACACCTTAGAAGTCCCCTGCATGACCTTTTCTGTCACATTCCCCTCATGCCCCTCAGAAGGAATCCCTATATTGTCTTCTATGTTAACATTTCTTGCTTTTCTTTATAGTTTAACTAGCTGTATTATCTCTCTCTAAACAACATATTGTTGTTTATATGAGCGGAATAATATAATGTATTCTTCTGGAACTTCTTTCATTTAAAACTGTTATGTATGCAGCTGTAGACATTTATTTACAGCATTGTGTAATATGCCATCAAATTGTTACCGATTTACTTAACTGTCCCCTGTCAGTGGACATTTGAAATGTTTCCAACTCTATTGTTTTCATATACAAAGTTTCTCTAACCCTTCTTACATGTGTCCCCTAGTGCCCAAGGACAAGGTCTTTCAGTGCACAGCTTCAGTGCCTCTCAAGGTATGCTCAAAAGCACTCTGCTCAAATATTTAAGTTTACTCATGACATGCTTACTACAGACAAGAAAGCATTATTCTAAGTAATCAGGGTCACAGGAACTATGATTTGTTATCTGTAAATCAAATTCTTTCCTAAATGTATTCACAGACAGACATTGTTATCATAGAATGAAAACAAGACTCCTCTTAAATACTTTTTTTGTGAGGGTACTCTTAATTTTGAAAAGACAAAAATTATTCTAAACATCAAACCAATATACAAGTGTATTTCTTGGCACTGTGCGCAACTCCAATACTTTATATATTTCTAACAAATGAGAGACCAAGACTGAGTGATTTTATGAGATTGGCTTGATTCCTGGGACAACCTGAGGAACAGGATTCTAACATGTAAATTCATACCATTTATTCAGGATGACTTTGGTACACTTCCCAACTCCCATAGGAGCCCAGGAAGCTTTAGGACTAGTGATTCCTCAGATCCAGCCTGGCTTTCTCCTGGCCCACGCTTATCTAGAATTAAGTGTGGGCTAGAACAAATAAACTCATCTCTAGAACAAACTAACATTCAATAAATCATCAAGTTGGTGGCTATATTGTTTTATGCCCAAATTCCAGCCAAGAATTCATTCCTCTTTTCAAACTAGAGGATCTGTTTGAAAACTGTAGACTATAGTGCTCTTCTAATAGCCCAGAGATAACCGTCCACTCATGGTGTTATGAGAAACCTTTTTATAGCTTCTGCCTTTCAAGTAGAGAACATACACTATATTGTGAGTAATTTATTGCACTTACATACATCATTTGCCCAGTAGAAATATGCGGTTTGTAAAAGACAATTAGCAGACTGTATAGCGCACTATACTTTCCAGAAAACTAACTTCAATTAAATTCCTTTTGACCCTCTTGAATGATTTCATATCAGGGGAAACTCTCATCCCTTACTGCCTCCTGACCCAAAGTTCAGAGCCAGCATATTTCTTGTTCTTCCTGAGAGCCTCTGACTGAACTGAAAGTTCAGGCTTGTCAGCCAGGGCAGTGTATGCTTAGAAAGTGAGTGGCAGAACTGAAGTTTCTCCCCACTCATTTTCAATTCTCCTCTAATTCCTTCACTCACAAGTGCCCATCTGGAACAAAATGGCTTCCTAAGGACAAAGGTAATAGATACTTGGTTTAAAATAAGTCTGAGGGAAATACATGAAATACTTACACATATAAGAAAATAAGTGTCCTCTGGATGCCTCCCTCTCTTTGGGGACCAAGTCATTTTAATACTAGAAGAATGTACTGTAAATTTTTTTTTATTTCACAATCTTTGTAACAACTTTTCCCCAAATTTTTTAAAATTTCACAATCTGTGTAACCTCAACTTCTGACAACTACATGTGTAAACAAAACATAAAATGCGGGACTTCCCTGGCGTCGCAGTAGTTAAGAATTCACCTGCCAATGCAGGGGACACGGGTTCGAGCCCTGGTCTGGGAAGATCCCACATGCTGCGGAGCAACTAAGCCCATGTACCACAACTACTGAGCCTGCGCTCTAGAGCCTGAGAGCCACAACTACTGACCCTGCGTGCCACAGCTACTGAAGCCCGCGTGCCTAGAGCCCGTGCTCCACAACAAGAGAAGCCACTGCAATGCAAAGCCCGTGCACTGCAACGAAGAGTAGTCCCGGCTCACCGCAACAAGAGAAAGCCCGCGCTCAGCAACGAAGACCCAATGCAGCCAAAAATAAATAAATAAATTTATTTTAAAAAAAACACAACAGAAAAATGCTTATAACACAATAAATATGAGTCACTGAAGAGATACAAGGAGAATTTTTCTGACTTCAACCAGTTTTCTTACAGTTAGGTCAGGCTGGATACAAAGATGAACAAATGAACAGATGTGTGTAGTAAAACATAAATGGTAGTTTAAGTTGGCATTATTCAACACGGTATCCACTAACCACATGTGGCTATTTACGTTTAAGTTCATTAAAACTAAATAACATTTTAAAAACTCAGTTCCTCAATCACACTGGCCACATTTCAAATACTCAGTAACCACAGTAGTCTAGTGGCTACTGTAATGGGGAGAGCAGACATACACCATCACTGCACAAAGGTCAACTGGACAGCTCCTATCAAATATGCATGACCACTGTAAAATTCTTTCAAATGTTCTGTACATTAAAAATTTTTCACAGTAAAACTTTGTGAGATCAAGAGGCCTCAGTTTCCCATATACACCTTTCCAAGGAATGAGATTCTCCTTCTAGTTGCACACCATTCATTTAACCTATGAAATTCTGAGTGTAGATCTGGACCTTCCAAAAGTAGAAAGAAGTCATAAGGAGAACTGAAATGATGAACTCACTACGAGCCCCACGGTGTGGTGTATTTTCAGCTTGCAGTCTAAATGCATTTTTTTTCATATTATAGGAACAGACTCAAATGTCTTTCGGGTTCATAAATAACTATGATGAATCTTTAAAATCTGGAAAAGGGAAAAACAATGTCTCTATTTCCAGAACTCTAGGAATTATTTCATTTTTATTTGGTCTCTTGATCTCACAACCATATTTCTGAACAGCTGCAACTGTGGTCCACATACTTCAGATATAAGTGGTTCTTAGAGCTTGGGATGCTGTGGCTTCTTGGAATGTCCCAAGAGAACTGAAACTATGATATGCTATTATTCTACCCAGGAAGGGTAACGTCGTAACCCTCACCCCTGAATTTTGAGCATTCAAGTCTTGATATAGTAAGAAAAGGCGCACCTATGTCGTTTCTTTTCATTCTGGGAAAATCGCATTTTAAAGTCTTCAGACGCTTCCCTACCACACATTGAATTAATGAAAGGCAAATACTGGTTAATTCCACCCGGCCAAAGCAGTAAGAACCAGCCACCCTTCAGGACAAGCATGCAGTGGTCCCTAAACTTTAGCCGACCTCGGGATCACCTGGAGGGCTTGCTGCAACAGACCGCTGGGTCCCCACCCTAGAGCTTCTGATTAGCGCGTTTCTGCCAGGTTCCCAGGGGATGCTGGTGCGGCTGGTTCCACCGCGCTCGAAGATCAACTCCTCTAACAACTCCCGCCAAAGGGACGACGTCGGGGTCAGCGTTGGCCTGCAGCCTCCCTCCCTCCCTCTCTGGCCCAGCGACCCGGCTGGCGTGCACCCGGAGCCCTGCACGCCGGGGGAAGGCAGGCATTCCTTCCCGCCGCCGGCCGGGGCAGACAGGTGGCCCGGAAACGCTCGCGCTCGCTCTCAACTGAGCAACTTCCACGTTTCCCCAGCACTTCAACACTGCCTCGCCCCAGAGCCCGGCTCTTTAGGCGCCATTACAAAAGGCTGAGATCACTAGTGATCCGCTACTTTCGACGGCACACCCCCATCAGGACTGCAACTGCCTGGACTGCCGCAACAATCGGGTTCGCTGCGCCGCGCTGAACCTCAAACTGAAGAGCCTCTTTTGCGCTCTCGCCTCCCCCATCCCCTGCCGCCTCCATTTCCTTGGCTGCTTCTCCCCACTCCCGCTTTGGGGGCCCGGCCCCCAGACCACGGCCTGCCCGCCGGAGGTGGGAGGCGTCGATGGGGACGCCGCAGTCCCACGTCCCCGGTCCCGGCTTCTCCTGAGGATCCCGGCAGAGCCGCGTCCGCCGTGCCCTACCTTCGGGGCTCGGGGCAACAGCGTCGGCTCAAAGGTGCCCGTCGTCAGCCAGCCGGTGACTGGCAGCGCCGCGACGATGAGCAGCCGGAGGGCGAGCGGCGCCCGCGGAGCGCCCTCCATCTTGGACAGGCCGGCGGCGGGCGGCTGGCGTTGGGGGCGGTTCGGGGGCGGCTGGGAGGCAAGGGCCAAGCTGGCCCGAGGGGCGGGGCCTTTACGAGGGGAGGGGATTGGAGGGGCGGGGCGGGGGCGGGGAGAAGGTGGGGCGGGACCCGGAAGGCTCCGAGAGCTGCGGAGGTCTAGGCCTCCGGGCCGCGGAGCAACGTTCCGGGGCGGAATCAAGTCAACAGAAGGTCTGATTCCGTCATTAGACCGGCACTCTGATTTGGAGAGAGTTTCCTCACCTAAAAGAGTGTAAACATTTTCATTGCCATTACTTTTGAATCAGTATATACTGTATGTGTACATAGGTATGTCTCTGTGTGTATATATTTACATATATCTACAAAGTGAAAATAGTGGTAATGTATCAGAACGCTGTTGTACAAGAAAATAAGGTATATCACGTTTAGAGGGGCAGATTTATTAAATCGGTACTTCTCACCATGGTTGCACTTGGTAATTGCCTGAGCACTTTTAAAAATTACTGATTCTGGTATCTTCTGGGACACCTGAGTTTCTGATTTACTTTGGGCAGCTACTTGGGCACTGGTAGTTTTTAAAGTTCCCCAGTGATTTACTGTGACAAGGTTGAGGATCAACCCCACATTAAGTTCAACACTCAGCGGATCGCTGGAGACGCGAGGGAACAACACTCCACTGGAAGCCAGGCCACCTGGGCTCTCAGGACTTTTCTAGTGAGCTTATTAAAATCTATAAATTGAAGATGATAGATTTTCTTCCCTCTTTAAGATTAAAAAAATAATTTTCTTTTTGATGAAACCCTCTAAAGCAAATGTGAAATGAAATGAAAGAAACCCCATTTAAAATAAAGTCTGGGGCGTCCCTGCTGGCGCACTGGTTAAGAATCCGCCTGCCAATGCAGGGGACATGGGTTTGAGCCCTGGTCCGGGAAGATCCCACATGCCGCGGAGCAACTAAGCCCGTGCACCACAACTACTGAGCCTGCGCTCTAGAGTAGGCTAGAAGCCCACATGCCACAACTACTGAAGCCCGCGTGCCTAGAGCCCGTGCTCCGAAGAGTAGACCCCGCTCGCTGCAACTAGAGAAAGCATGCGCACAGCAACGAAGACCCATCGCAGCCAAAATTAAATAAATAAAATAAATTAATTTTTTAAAAAAAGAAAAATAAAGTCTGGGAGATGGGGGGAGGGAGAATAGGATGTAGGCAGTTAAAAGGTACAACATCCAGTTATAAGGTAAATAAGTACTAGGGATGTAATGTAAAACATGATAAATATAGGCAACACTGCTGTCTGTTATATACGAAAGTTGTTAAGAGAGTAAATCCGAGGAGTTCTCATTACAAGAAAAATTTTTTTTCTATTTCTTTAATTTTGTATACATATGAGATGATGGATATTCATTAAACTTGTTGTGATAATCACTTCATGATGTATGTAAGTCAGATCAGTATGCTGTATACCTTAAACTTATACAGTGTTGTATGTCAATGATATCTCAATAAAATTGGAAGAAAAATGACAAAATTAAATTAAAAAGTTAAAAATAAAATGAAATCTGGAAGGACTGGAGGAGCTCTCATGCATGATCACTCCTTGGTCTGCAGACCCCAGACAGAAAGAGAGAGGTACCATGCATGTCCAGAAGGAAGAGGCTTACTGAAATACTCCAGCAGAAGGAAGATTTTATCTTTACCCAGCAGTAGCCTGCCAATGAGAAACTGCCACATTCAGCCAATGAGAAGTTTGAACGTCTGCCCTCTTCCAATGGATTTCTACTCAAAACAGTCCCTCTTAACCTCCCCCCTTTTCTCTATAAGAGCAAGTCCCTCTCCTTTGTCCTCCAACTTAACCTATGGTTCATCTAGTTTTCATGTCCCTTACTGCAGTTGCTCTGCTAGTCCTGAATAGACTCATTTTGCTGGTAAAATAATTGGCTTATTTTTAAGGTTAACACAGAAAATGCCAAGAATTCAGATATTTCAGGTTAACAGGATTGCATATTGATTGAGAAGAACTTGGAGATGTTGCCATTCAGGGCGAGTAAGAAACAGTCTTTCTTTAAAATAAAACTTTTGAAAAAAAATAGTAAAAAAAAATAAAACTTTTGACAAGAAAAAGAAATCTGTTTCTCTCTTAGCTCCTCTTCCTCTTTTATCAACCCCTCCCCCCATGCCTGCGTTTTTAGCTAGAGTAAACTACAAAATCTTTGGTCAAAATTGTTGTATGGTAAACTACAGTCATTCAACTAATTTCTTGCCTACGATGAGATACCCAACAACATTATTAACTGGCAAGTGGTTTCTGCAATGAAGCCTCACCCACTGGTGGGTTTCAACTGCAACCACTGGCCTTTTCATTGTTTCAGACCTCTGGGATTAAAAACAAATCGAATCTGGGACTTCCCTGGTAGTCCAGTGGGTAAGTTTCTGTGCTCCCAATGCAGGGGGCCAGGGTTCGATCCCTGGTCGTGGAACTAGATCCCACATGCATGCCACAACTAAGACCTGGTGCAGCCAAAATAAATAACCAAATCGAATCTAATGGTCAGAACATATGACATATGTGGATCTGTGTAATTTGAATTAGTAATATATGTATAAGTTTCCAAAATACATTTGAAAGAAAGAGTAGTTGGGGAAGGTGAGTGACATAGTCTGTATGTCACTCACAGAGCCCTCCCCTTTTTCTGACCATCCATTATTCTTACACTTGTTCGTCTCCAGAAGAGTTCAGTTTGCCTATAGAAACCCAATGTATTTCTGTGTACATTACATGCTTTATGTTTCTTTCTTTTTTTAAAAAAAAAAGACATTTCTTTTTTTTTTTTTTTTCTTTTTGCGGTATGCAGGCCTCTCACTGCTGTGGCCTCTCCCGCTGCGGAGCACAGGCTCCAGACGCGCAGGCTCCAGACGCGCAGGCTCCAGACGCGCAGGCTCAGCGACCATGGCTCACGGGCCCAGCCGCTCCGCGGCAGGTGGGATCCTCCCAGACGGGGGCACGAACCCGCGTCCCTTGCATCGGCAGGCGGACTCCCAACCACTGCGCCACCAGGGAAGCCCCCTGCTTTATGTTTCTTGAAGATAATCTTTCGTATAGCAGAAGATATTGTTTAAAAAATTTGATACATAGATAACTATATGAGGTATAAAAAATACGTCTTTATTTTCACGCAAAATATTACTCTTTGACTCCTTTGAGGTATTTCCTTTTTCAACACCTGATCCTAGGGACTTCCCTGGAAGTACAGTGGTTAAGACTTCACCCTCCCATTGTAGGGGGCACAGGTTTGATCCCTGGTCAGGGAACCTGCATGCCGGCACGGTGTGGCAAAAAAAAAAAAAAAAAAGCAAAAACTACTGATCCCATTGTTTTTATTATTCTCACACTCAGAAGTTGAATTCCTCTTTTTCTGTAATCCAAAAGCAGGCTTGGCACCAAAGAGAAGTCTGGGACATAATCTGTATCTGTTTCCAATTTCTGGGAGAGAGTGAATCGCTGCGTTTCTATTGCAACACAGTCTACTCCATTATTTCCCAGAGTTACTCAACCACACATTTTTGAACTTCCTGAATGCCCCCAGGAGATGATAAAAAGGAAATCAAGAAAGATATTCCTTTTACATCTCCAGAGCCATTTACACATTTTACCTTATTTTTCTCCTAAGATATTTTAAAACTGTTTTTACTGTACCCTTATTCTCTGTGTATTTATAGAGATTTAAGTTTTTTGCCCGGAGTTACAGGATACTAAGTGATGGAGCTGTGGTTTTTAACCCTGGTATTCTGAATTAATACATTCTGTTGGTTCATAGAAGTTGTTTAAAAAGTAAAAGTCATAATTTTCTTTGTTTTTATATGTTTATAGAGATTATTACAAAGTGTTCTGTTCAATTGAGTTTCTAAGAACATGATGTGGCTTGAGAGAAATGAAGAAACAGGAAATTGTGGGAGATCTTTGCCTCTTTCTCCACCACAACTGTAGCCAGAGGGGCCCCAGGACAAAGAGGCCGTCCCTGCTTTCTGCTCCCCCAGCTAACTGATTCCAACAACCTGAAAGCATGCAGAGACATCTGTGTCCAAGGATGTTAAATTAGTTGTAAATCAGTGTTTGATTTGTATTCTGATAAAAATTCTGGGAATAAAAGATTAAAATAAACATCCAAAATATTTAAAAATACTATGCGATTTCAAAAATATAGGACATCTGTGATAAATATTGCAGGAAGAATTCAATGGTGGAGGTAGAAATCCTTTTGAGAGTCTATTTAGGGATGATTTCATATTCAGTAACACAGCTAAGTAGGTAATATTTTGTGGTAAGCCTGCATTTTTTTTTGATTTTTTTAAGACTTTTTTTGAGGTTTGTTTTTAAAGAAACTGCATACATCATTAGAGACAAAGAGTAATTTAAATACCATGCAGTTTCTGTATGTACAAAACCTAGGCCATAGAGATCCAGTTTAATTTGTATTCTATTTACACTGTCTTCCTCATACAGCTGTTGTCTGTTAAAGCAGAACACAGGAGAGTGCTCTGATACAAAGACAAGCTATGTACAGACACCCGGGAAGCAAAAGCCTGCATTTTTATTTGTCTTCTTTGAACTTTTAAGACTTTTTTAGGAACGGAAGGGGCCTCCATGTGGAAGCAGAAGCAGATTGCAGGATGTCTTTTCTCCGCCTTCATTGGGCTTCCAGTGTTGGGGAGTGCATTTACTTCTTTTGAGTCAAGCTTCACTCTATTTGAGTCCCTAGAACACAGGAGCCGCACTTTATCATCTTCTACCGCATTTGGTGGCAAAATTATGGGCAACTTCATAATCTGTATGTATTAACTATATTTTCTTATTTTCTGTATTCTGGATGCTCTGTTGTCTGGGGCCTGGCTGACCCAAGAGAGACTCCCAGGGCTAAGCTAATTTCTAGAGTTAGTAAACTGCTCCCCTGTGAGCCTGCCTTTCATATGTAAACCAACCAATCCAGAGCATATACTCCAGATCACCTCCACTATCAGGCTTTTATTATACTCCAGGAGGCAATATTTCTCTGCCCTAATCATCCCAGGGCCAAGTGCCAGAAAACTAGAGATAGCCTCCAACCCCCAGAGCCCACTGAAATTATTCAAACCAGACAATGCTAATCCTGCTTATGCTCCCTTGTCTTGCCTTCTCCAAAGAAACCACAGTAAAGACTTCTGTCTATGCTTTCCTCTTGCTCCTTCTGCCTCCTGACCCACCCTGGTGCTTTCCTGTGTGGTCCTTCACAGCATGGTGTGTCCCCCCTCCTCTTGGGATCTGTTGTCCTCACCACGTGTGAATAATACTAAAACCCACATTTCAAAACATTATACCAATATCTACTGAAAAGGTCATGCTAAAATAATCACAATAAAGAAAGAGCAGTTAGTCATGGAAGCAACCTAAATGCTCATCGACAGATGAATGGATAAAGAAGATGTGGTACATATATACAATGGAATATTACTCAGCCATAAAAAGGAATGAAATTGGGTCATTTGTAGAGACGTGGATGGACCTAGAGACTGTCATACAGAGTGAAGTAAGTCAGAAAGAGAAAAACAAATATCGTATAGTAACGCATATATGTGGAATCTAGAAAAATGGTACAGATGAACTGGTTTGCAAGGCAGAAATAGAGACACAGATGTAGAGAACAAATGTATGGACATCAAGGGGGGAAAGCAGCGGCGGGTGGGAATGGTGGTGTGATGAATTGGGAGATTGGGATTGACATGTATACACTGATGTGTATAAAATTGATGACTAATAAGGACCTGCTGTATAAAAAAATAAATAAAATTAAATTTAAAAAAATAAAATGGCAAAAAAAAAAAGAAAAGAAAGAGCAATTAAAGTCTTTGACAAGGACAGGCAGACGAAGAAGCAGGTGAAGATTGCTCCCAGAGAGGGCGGAATGTCCTGCTTTCCAGCCAATCAAAATGTTCTCAAAAGCCCCTGGATCTAAGCCCCTGCTATAGTAAGTTTAAGATTTTTATATGAGTGGGGTTGGATAGGAGTGGAAGCTTACTATCTCAGGGGACTCAATATTTAGAGATAATCATGGCAAATATAACCATAAAATATGTTAAGTGGTATATATGTAAAATTTAATATTTAGGACTGTTTATCTTTTGAATCACCTAAGTAAAAGTTGAAAAATGGTAAATCTTTTTTCTGTATACACACTTTTTTTAGAGCAACTTAAGGTTTAAAGAACAATTGAGGAGAAATTATGGGGAGTTCCTATATACCCTCTCCTCCATCTCCCAGTTTCCCCTATTATTAACATATTGAATTAGTCTGGTACATTTGTTACAACCGATAACCCAATATTCATACACTATTATTAACTAAAGTCCATAGTTTATAATAGGGTTCACTCTTAGTGTCATACAGTTATTCACGGTTTGGCAAATATATAATAGCCACCATTATAGCATCATACAAAATAGTTTCACTGCCCTAAAAATGCCTGTGTTTCAACTACTCATCTCTCCCTCATTCTGCCAGAAACCTGGCAACAACTGCTCTTTCTACTGTTTACATAATTTTCCTTTATCAGAAAAGGAATAGTTGTCATATAGTTGGAATTACACAGTATGTAGCTTTTTCACACTGGCTTCTTTCACTTACCAATATGTATTTAAGGTCTGCCATGTCTTTTCATGGCTTGCTAGCTCATTTCTTTTGATCTTTAAATAATATTCCATTGCATGGCTGTTTATTCCAGCTTGTTAAACCAGGTTGTTTATTCATTCACCCAGTAAAAAAATGTCTCAGTTGCTCCTGAACTTTGGCAGGTATGAATTAAGCTGCTATAAACATTTGTGTGCAGGTTTTTGTGTGGACATAAGACTCAACTTATTTGGGTAAATACCTAGGTGAGTGATGGCTTGAATTCATGGTAAGGTAATGTTTTGCTTTGTAAGAAAATGCCAAACTGTCTTCCAAAGTGGCCGTACTATTTTACATTTCGATCAACAATTGCATTGTTATTTTAATTTGCATTTCTTTAATTAATCACCAATATTCATTCATCAGTAAATAATTATTCACCTATTATGTGGCAGGCTGTCATAGGCACTAAGGATAAAGCAGTAAACAAAACAGACAAAATTGGCTCTCCCTCTGGAGTTGACATTCTAGTAACAACATACAAATATAAACAAATTCCTAACTAGCATGTTAGATGGTAAAAAGCACTATGTAGAGAAGTAAAAGTGTATGTATGTGGGGTTAACTTTTTTTTTTTTGGCTGCACCACGAGGCATGTGGGATCTTAGCTTCCCCGATCAGGGATTGAACCCGTGCCCCCTGCAGTGGAAGTGCAGAGGCTTAACTACTGGACCATCAGGGAAGTCCTAGGTTAGCTTTAATTATAGTGGTCAGGGAAGGGTTCACTGAGAGGTGACATATGAGCAAGGGACCTAAAGGAGGTGAAAGAGAGCTATGCAAATAGCTGGAGAAAGAGGGTTCCAATCAGATGGGACAGCAATGCAAAGGGCCTCAGGCAGAGCCCCTCACCCCATCCCCTCCCCCATAGTGTTCAAAGAATAACAAAGGCTAGTGTGACCTCATGGGACTAAGAGTGAAGACAGCAAGAGGGGTGGCAGAATGTCATGTAAGGCCTTGTAGACTATAGAAACTTTGGTTTTTAGTCAGAAATAAAGTTATTGGAGGTTATAAGTGTGTATAAAATGGCATGAAAAAGAATGGTCAGCTTGACCAGGAGAGTTTGGGGAATAAACTTTTCATGGAAACCCTCAAAGGAAGACAAAAGTAGTTTCATAAGTCTTCTAAGTTAGAGTGTCGATGAAAATATTAATTAATAGTCAACCTATGAAAGAAATGGAAAATTTTATTTGAGCCAACCTGAGGATTATAACCTGGGAGGTAGTCTCTCAGAGAGCTCTGAGAACTGTTCTGAAGAGGTAAAGGCGGAGGCCAGTATATATGTGATTTTGGTGAAGGGGTACATGAAATCCATCACCTTAGTAGGTTACTGCTATTCGAGAGAAACAAATATCTTAGTTAATGGTTCTAGTGCTTTTCTAAGTGTGAGAAGATGCAAGAAACCGGGTTCATGAAATTTTGTCCTGTAAATATCTAACCGAGGGCCAGTTCTGTTAGTTTTCCCAGAGCACAAAGTGTCTCATCCTGACCTTCGCCCTGAATTCCTTTCAAGGTGTATTAGAGGCCAGTGACTGCAGTGGCCAATGACTTGATTCTTGTAGAACTGGATGGTGGGCAACATTTTTTAATTTTACAATCCCTTCCCTTTAGGTCTTAATTTCAACCAAGTTTTGCGAGGCATTTCATGACCAATCTATCCCGGGGTGCTAGGAATGCTCATTTCCAGGTCAAGCGAGGATTTCATTGATAGGCCGCTCAATGTGCTATGACTGTACTAGACCCTGTTAACAGTAGCCCAAAGCCTCTAGACCACCTGTCTTACTAGTCCGTTATGGTCCAGGAAATGTTCCCTATTGTTGCTTCTTCTCACATTTAGAGTTACACTATTACAATCATTGATCTTGAACTTCTCTGTCTTGTCTTAAAATTGTTTTCTCTTATTTCATCAAGATTACTGATAAAACCAGCAAAGATACAGGCTGAAGCCTACCATCTTTAGCTTGTTGCACTAAGGACCCACCCACCATCTGCTGCTGTAACAGGTATAGTCTTTTCCCTAGACGCAATTAGCCAGGAAAGAACTGCCTGTTAACCATCTTTCTGGGTAGCAAATTCTGCCTTTAAGGCCTAAAGTTTCTGATTCTGGGAGATAAAAAGAGACCAACTAGAAAACTCCGAGTGGTTGTCCCAACAGGTCAGGGGAAGGTGGCGCCGCGGTCCCCCTCCCCGCCCCCCCCCCGCCCCCGCCCACACTGCGATGAAGGGAGGGCCTGAGGAGCATTAAAGAAAGGTCCGCCCCATTCTTTATTTTTTTTTAACATCTTTATTGGAGTATAATTGCTTTACATTGTTGTGTTAGTTGCTGCTGTATAACAAAGCAAATCAGCTATACATATATCCCCATATCCCCTCCCTCTTGCGTCTCCCTCCCTCCCACCCTCACTATCCCACCCCTCTAGGGGAACACAAAGCACCGAGGTGATCTCCCTGTGCTTTGTGGCTGCTTCCCACTAGCGATCTATTTTACATTTGGTAGTGTCTATATGTCCATGCCGCTCTCTCACTTCGTCCCAGCTTACCCTTCCCCCTCCCTGTGTCCTCAAATCCATTCGCTACGTCTGAGTCGTTATTCCTGTCCTGCCCCTAGGTTCTTCAGAACCTTTTTTTTTTTTTTTTTTTAGATTCCATATATATGTGTTAGCATACGGTATTTGTTTTTCTCTTTCTGACTTTCTTCACTGTGTATGACAGACTCTAGGTCCATCCACCTCACTACACATAACTCCATTTCGTTCCTTTTTATGACTCATATTCCATTGTATGTATGTGCCACATCTTCTCTATCCATTCATCTGTTGATGGACACTTAGGTTGCTTCCATGTCCTGGCTATTGTAAATTGTGCTGCAATGAACATTGTGGTACATGACTCTCTTTGAATTATGGTTTTCTCAGGGTATATGCCCAGGAGTGGTATTGCTGGGTGGTGTGGTAACTCTATTTTCAGTTTTTTAAGAAACCTCCATACTGTTCTTCATAGTGGCTGTATCAGTTTACATTCCCACTAACAGTGCAAGAGCGCCCCATTCTTGAGATAGAGCACAAAGGGTCACAAATCCTTCACAGAAGCCCCTTTGAGTGACAGGTTTCCGCGCCAGTCGCCAAGGGCTAAGAACGATTTTCAAAAGGGCCGCGCCATGGGCAGGACCCAGGGCACCGCCCGACAGCCGGGGGAGGCGGGGCACCGACCAGATCCGCCCAAAGGAGCCTCCCGGAAGGGGGCGTTGTCGCCGGAGGGATGACGTAAAAGGCGTCGCGCCGAGGGTGACGCCTGGCGTAGTTGACGTCGGGCTGAGCCTGTCACCCCTGGGGCTTGTTGCAGAGGAGGAGCGGGCGCCATGGCTGTTCTGCTGGAGACCACCTTGGGCGATGTCGTCATCGACTTGTACACGGAGGAGCGGCCGCGCGGTGAGGCCCGGGCCCCGCTCACCTCTCCGCCGGGCCGCTATCTGCCTTCCCCACTTTGCCTTTTCTGCCAGGTCCCCGTGGACTGGTTGGAGCTTCTGGGCTGATGGTGCCCGCGACTGCGCTGTTTTATTAGCGGGCCTTGGTTGAAAAGTTTTTTTGAGGAGCAGCCCTTCTCCGCATCTGGTGCTGGGTCCGGGTGGCGGGTGCTTGTGGTTATTAAATGCGTGTGTGTGTAATGCAGCATATACAATGCCCATAGCTTTTGCGGCTTTACTGCTTTTCACTAGTCAGAGGAACGCAAGCAGTATTCCTTGGTGTGTAATCAGTATATCCTGATGAAAGCAGGGAGGGTGGGCTTGGAGCCGTGAGTGTGGGCATCCCTCGTGGTTGGAGGAAGGGCTGTCCAGAGGTGTGCACCCAACCTTAGCAAACACTCATTGATCGTCCACTATGCGAGACTTTGTGCCAAGCCGTAGAATGGGCCTCTTACCCTCGAGGGTGTAATTTTAAATTGGTGGAAATAGGCGCCGCAACCCATTTAATTTCTTAAGCGTTGTAGTGGAAGAATGTGTAAGTTGCCATGGAAACCAGAGGAGGGTGTAATTTTGGCAGGGGGCGGGGAGAAGCAAAGCTAGCAAAGAATTCAGAGCCCTTGAACTAGCTCTTTGAAAAATGAGTGGGAGCGAGGGTTTTCTTGTTTGCTTGAAATTTAATGGAAATAGCAAGTAGATCCGCGTGGCTTGACAGTGGAATGGCCGACTGCGCGTCTGGTTGTACACGTTTTTAGGTTAGGTCAGGTCGTGAATAGCCTTCAGCCCAGAGTCTTTGAAGGGATTAAGAGCAGGATGGAGGCGTGGCAAACTTCTTGTTTTAGGACGATAATAAGTAGCAGTGTGGAGAATGTTTCAGAGTGGGGAGAAGCTAGAGACCAGGAGAGTTTAGTTACAAGCAGGGTCCTGCCCCCACGGAATGCAGTCTATGAAAGAAGATGAAACAAGCTGCAGTATGGTACCTTGAGTGCCTTCCGACGTGCTGCACTTTATCCCACGCTCACTTATCGCCACCCCTCAACACTCAACCATACCTCTATGCCTTTCTCATACTGTTGCCTCTACCCCACATTTCTCTCCGCTGTTGTCCTTTTGGCAAAGTTCCTGCTTATTATTCAACTTTCAGATCAAGCATGATCTCTTCTGTGAAACTCTCCAGTGTCCCTAAGTAGAGTTCGATTGGTTTCTTGTGTTCTGTCTCAGGTCTTTTATAAATCACAGTACATATTTTGTTATACATTTACCTATTTTCCTGGAATTAATTTGCAAGTCCTGGGCTCCTCTCAAGAATGTAAACTCTAAGAGAATAGGGACTGTGTCTTAATTATCTCTATATCCTGAGCATCTACTGCAGTGCCTGACACTTTGAGGGCGTACACCAAAGGTTCATTATATTGAGTAATGCAAATATATGTGTTGTATTAAGATTCTTTGTGCAAGTGATAGAAACAACACAAACTGGCTTAAAGAAAACAGTTGATTGCCTCATGTTACTGGGGTAAGCTTTAAGGATGGCAGGACCAGGGGGTACACAGGATTTTTTAGGGAATTGTATTTTTCATCTCTTGGATTTGCTTTCCTTTGAGTTTGACACTCTCCATGTGGAGCAGCACCTGGCAAGTTTGTGGGCCTTTTTCCGTAGAACTATGAGAGACTAAAGGGGAGGTAGGGTTATCTCACCTAATTAACACAGACAAAATGGACAAGCAGTGTTTCTGCAAAGATAGCTTAGGACACTAAAAACATAAGTCCACCCTATTTGTATATATTTGTAAGCAGGTGATTGGGTATCTACTTCTATATGTAACTACTTATCAATTTATAGTAAGTATATCCAGACTTATTTTTCTTTTTTCCTCCCTCCTTCTCGCCCTTCTTTTTCTTTTTTTTTTTGCGGTACGCGGGCCTCTCACTGTTGTGGCCTCTCCCGTTGCGGAGCACAGGCTCCGGACGCGCAGGCTCAGCGGCCATGGCTCACGGGCCTAGCCGCTCCGCGGCATGTGGGATCTTCCCGGACCGGGGCACGAACCCGTGTCCCCTGCATCGGCAGGCAGACTCTCAACCACTGCGCCACAAGGGAAGCCCTCTTTTACTTTTTTTTTAAACCTTTTTGTTATAGAAAACTTGAAACATACACAGAGGTAGAAACATGTAAATGAACTCTCATGTGCTGATGATCAGCTTCTGTTTAACAGTTGTGAAATGTTTCATCTATAGCCCCACTCCACTGGATGTTTAAATTTTTTTATTTTTTATTTTTTTGCCGCACCCCTCGGCTTGGGGGATCTTAGTTCCCCCGCCAGGGATGGAACCCGCACCCCCTGCATTGGAGGCGCAGAGCCTTAACCACTGGACCGCCAGGGAAGTCTCTCTTAAATATCTTTTAATCTGTAGGTTCTCCCCCACCCCATTTTAAAATTAAGACTTTATTTTTTTTAAAGCACTTTAAGGTTCATAGCAAAACTGAGGTAAAGGTACAGAGATTTCCCATATTCCCCCTACACCCAGTGCACAGGCCTCTGCCATTGTCGTACCTCCCACCAGAATGGTACATTTGTAATACATTTGTAATGTTTCTACCATGTAACATTGTACATACTTTACATTTGTTACTACAGTGGTACATTTGATGAACCTGTATTGACACATCATTATCACCCAAAGTCCATTATTTATGTTAGGGTACGCTCGTGGTGGTGTGCATTCTGTGGCTTTGGACAAATGTATAGTGACATGTATCCACCGTTACAGTATCATGCAGAGTAATTTCACTGCCCTAAAAATCCTCTGTGCTCTGCCTGTTCATTCCCCTCCCCCGCATCTCCTGGCAACCACTTATCTTTTATTGTGTCCATAGTTTTGCTTTTTCCAGAATGTTATACAGATGGAACCATACGGTATGTAGCCTTTTCAGATTGACTTCTTTCACTGAGTAATGCATTTTAGGTTCCCCCGTCTTGTCATGGCTTGATATCTCAATTCTTTTTGCCTTGAATAATATTTCATTGTCTGGTTGTACCACAGATTATTTATCCATTCACTTACTGAAGGACATCTTGATTGCTTCCAAATTTTGGCAGTTATGAATAAAGCTGCTATAAACGTCCGTGTGCAAGTTTTTGCATAGACCTGTTTCCAGATGCGTTGGGTAAATGCAAAGGAACATGATTGCTGGATTGTATGATAAGAGTGTGTTTAGTCTTGTAAGGAGGTCCATATATTATATTGGTTGATACATCTCTTAAATATCTTTTAATCTGTAAGTTCCCCCCGCCCCCCTTTTTTCCCTGAAAAATTTTTGAGAAAGAATCTGGGTCATTGATAGATTTTTCTCATTTTGGATTTGACTGATTTTATCCCTGTTGTATCTTTTAATATATTCTTCTATCCCTTCTATTTCTCATGAATTGCTACTTAGATCCAGAGCCTTGATCAGATTCAGGTTTAATGTTTTGGCAAGAATATTTCATATCAGGTAGCCTGTACTTCCAGCTGCATCACATTCAGGAGGCACTCGATGTCTGGTTGGATCTTTTTGTGATGTTAAAATTGGTTAGTGGTTCAGGCCTGTCTACCTGATAATATCTGTTATAGTGTTCCCATTAGCTTTTCACCTAAAGATTTTGGCAACCATTGTTGATCACTACTTAGATTCATTATTTTTGTTTTCTAGTTAAAGGACTACTCCTATATGTTTAACAGTAACTCCAGGAATACATTTGTTTTCTAGAAAAATGATCAAAAGCCTGATATTCAAGAACCTCCAATAACTTGGCTCCATCTTACCTCTCCAGCTTTTTAATCCTCTGTTCCTCTGTGTCACTGGAGAAGTTATAGAAGTTAGACTGGTCTCCTGGACCCTCCCCAAAACATTTAAATTCCCACTTCCAGGGTATTTCATAATGTCCTCCCAGCTTGAAATGCCCACTCTCTACTCTCTGCCAATCCAGTTCTTTTAGTGCTCCCTTAAGCCTCCAGGAGGTGTTCTCATTTCCCCAGCCAGAAACAATCTCTTTTCAACTTGTGTGGCATATTTAAAAGCACTTTTAAACTTTGTACCATTTAAGTGCACAGATGGTATTATCAGGTGTGCCCACTATTGTAACTATTTGTGTTCAGGTGAAAGGACCCTAGTTTAGTATAAGCTCCTTGAGGGCAGGGACCACCTCATATGTCTTTCTGACTGTTTGGTTTCTAGCTTAGTGCCTTGAGAAGTTGTTAGCATGTTTCTCTACAACTAGACTGTAAACTTGTTAAGGGCAGAGATCGAGATTTAATGGCATTTGACCTAACAGTGACAGGTACTTAGAAGATTCTCAGTCAGTGTTTATTGGATAAATGAGTGAATTTATTTAAAAAACATGGTACATGATAAGTATATGGATTTTTGTGAAGGGCTGTTTAATCATTGTGAAAAAAATGGTCCCAGATATTTTGTTTTCTCTAATATAAATAATCTGTACCCATTTTCAGATACTCTGCTAGATCCTTTGCAGTCATAGTGTCCTCTTCATTTTTTCTTTCCCTTACAAAATCAATTCATCAACAAATGATTGCTTATCCCAGATAAGTTTCAGTTTTCTATACAGTTCAGATGCCCAAGAAATCCAAAGAAAAAGAGAATAAAATGATAATTTAAAACATATTGCCTTTTTCTAGGATTACTACCTTTTTCAGTGGCTTTGGACATTTGACCATTTGGGGAAGTTTTTGTATGGTAACTTAGAAATTAAACTATACTAACTGTGCTTTTACTTGGTTAAAAATATATTTGTGAACTACTGTGATAAATTTACTATTTACTTTCTTTCAGCTTGCTTGAATTTCCTGAAGTTGTGCAAAATAAAATATTACAATTATTGCCTTATTCACAATGTACAGGTGAGTTGGTGGATATTAGTCATGTTCTTTGTTATTGGAACTATCTAGCAAGCTCTCTGAATTAACAAAGTATCCTATATATTATAGAGGGATTTTATCATACAGACTGGTGATCCTACAGGGACTGGCCGTGGAGGAGAATCAGTTTTTGGGTAAGTTCTTTTATTTTCAAATGAGTAAAAATAGAATTGCCTCGGGCTTTCCTGGTGGCGCAGTGGTTGAGAGTCCGCCTGCCGATGCAGGGGACACGGGTTCATGCCCCGGTCCGGGAAGATCCCACATACCGTGGAGCGGCTAGGCCTGTGAGCCATGGCTGCTGAGCCTGCGCGTCCCGAGCCTGTGCTCCGCAACGGGAGAGGCCACAACAGTGAGAGGCCTGCGTACCACAAAAAAAAAAAAAATCTATATATATATATATATATATAGATTTTTCCCAAGTTCCATAAATGTCTATAGCAAATAAAAGGAATATTTTGAATCATAGTGGCATTTCTATAAAGAAATGGTAACCTGGGACTTCCCTGGCAGTCCAGTGGTTAAGACTCTGCCCTTCCAGTGCAGGGGGCATGGGTTCCATCCCGCAAGCCATGCGCACAGCCAAAAAAAACCAAAAACAAATGGTAACCTTATATGTTAACCCTAGCACCCTATATGTAACCCTAGTAGTTTTATATTTCATGTTGAGTATACTTATATTTTATAACCTTATTGTATGTATTTTTAGTCAACTGTATGGCGATCAAGCAAGCTTTTTCGATGCTGAAAAAGTGCCAAGAATTAAGCACAAGAAGAAGGGCACTGTGTCCATGGTGAACAATGGCAGTGATCAGCATGGATCTCAGGTAAGGAAATGGGTGAGGAGATGAGTTTTGCTCTAGGGAACCCACAAAATTATCTTTGTAAATATCTAGTAATGAGAGAATTTCAATCAAAGATATTTGTTAGAAGAAAAAAATGACACTAATTTTTCCTATGTTAAAAAAAATCCTTATTATTTTGTCCTTTTAAAAGTAAAGCATGTCCATTGGGAGGAATTTAGAAAATACAGAAAAGCACAAAGATGAAAATAATATTGCCTACAATCTCACCATTCCTGGAATATCACTGTTCACAGTGTGGCCCGTTTCCTTTCAGTATTGATTACTTATTTCAAAACAGGTCATGTTGAGCACCTTTCATTCATTGTCACAACAGCCCCATTGGAGTAGATGGTTTTTTTCCCTCACAGTTTACATGTGAAAAAACTGAGATTTGGTTTGTTCAAGTGTTTTAAACAATCAGAGCATCTGTATTTATTGATATTTTATGTTTAAGCTTTGTGCCTTATACTTAGTAGTAGTGACAAGTAGGTGAGAATTCATGCAATTAATGTAGTCTTTTGTAACTGATTTCAGTTTGAATTATATATATATTTGTATTTATTCTATGTCTTTCTATATAGTTTCTTATTACAACAGGAGATAATCTAGATTACCTTGATGGTGTTCATACAGTGTTTGGTGAAGTGACAGAAGGCATGGACATAATTAAGAAAATTAATGAGACCTTTGTTGATAAGGACTTTGTTCCATATCAAGATATCAGGTATGGTTATAGTTTACTGTTGAAATGTACTAGAATGTTTTATATGTGATGTTTGACAGGTAATGGGGATGGCATACATAGGACTGGTTTTTGGATAATTCTAAAATGTGTGACTATAAGAATCTTTATAATAGAGAAGACCTTTATTTAAAAAAATACTTGTACTAATTATAAATGCTTATGTTGGGAGGAATTATTAATCCTTTAGCTTTTAAAAAATGCAGATTATTGAGAGCTATGACAAAATTACTAGGATTTAGTCATTTATATTACATCTTAGCATAATGCAGAGTAATAAATATAATATATAATATCAAACAATCAAAGACAGTAACACTAATTGTGAAAGTATACACTAGTAATATCCTTGTGCAATAAAATTTAAGAGCTTATGGGTTTTTTTGGTGTTAGAGATACTTAAGATATTTGTTATAATTTTTATAAAAAGTAAAACATGGATTCTGAAATGACATAAATGTAACATTTGACTTGGATTTATTTTGTAAGGATAAATCATACAGTGATTTTAGATGATCCATTTGATGATCCTCCTGATCTATTAATTCCTGATCGATCACCAGAACCTACAAGGGAACAACTAGATGTAAGTAGAGTCTTCTTGTGATTGAATGTATATACATATTAATGTTTTGCATAAAATTTGCTTTTTACCTTATTAAAACTTATTTCTTCAGAATGATTATCTTGCTTGATCAGTAATACTAGGACAAGTTTAGAGTTCTTTTTTCTCTTCCAGGTAGATACTCATTTTTCTACCTATCTTTTTATTTCCCTAATATTCTTGCCTTAGCTCTGGAAGCTTATATGAATACCTTGGGGAAATATTTCTCTTATCTCTTAACTCTAGATAGGAGTGTAGCTTTAAGGCTAAATTAAATTATCAGCTTGTGAAGGAACTTTTCAACTGGGGATACTTTTGAGCCAGGCTAGAACCCAGAAATTTCTGTGGCATAATGGAGACTTTTTCCCTCAGATCTTTTGAGGTAAAAATTTCTGCATATGAGGCTTCCTCAAAGCTGAATTTATCTTTATAGTTGGGATTTAATGCTTAATTTCTAAGATCATTTATCTTCTGTATTCAGCACTTAGTTGGATACCAGGTAGTTCCTATATAAATGTTTATTTTGATTTCAAAATAAATTAGATGCCTAGTCTGGCTAGTATTATTGAATTCATCTAAATCAATTTTCAGAGGTTTGTAAGTTTGTTTCACATTTGTGAAACAAATGTTCTAACACATTTGATGGAACTAAGAATAAAGCATAATGTCTCTCATATTTCTTAGATTTTTCTATTCTTTAAATATATATATGAGTAACTTCTGCCTTACAGAGTGGTCGAATAGGAGCAGATGAAGAAATTGATGATTTCAAAGGAAGATCGGCTGAAGAAGTAGAAGAAATAAAGGCAGAAAAAGAGGCCAAAACTCAAGCTATTCTACTAGAAATGGTAAGATAATTACTTTGTTCGAATAGTTTTTCAGCAATATATTTAATACATACTCATTGTGAGTTTATTTCTGACTTTTTGATAGTCTTTAAAATATTAAAAAATTTAGCTAAGAGTTTTTTTTTGGATTAAATTTTGTATGACATAGTAACACAAATGAAAGTAAACAGATTTGATTCCACTATTAATATAGTGCTAAGTGCCTTTTTAAAAAAATGGGAAGTGGATATCCAGCTTACAAATATTAATTGGGTTTCAGTTGTTTATACTCATCTCATTTTTAAAGAGTTTCTTGGACTGAATTTTAAGTATATTAGAGAATAATTCTTTGTACGTCTCAAGTATTGAGATTAAATAGTAAAATACTAAGTACAGGATAAAACCTGGGCAGAAATTGAACACTGTAAAGTATACTCTTTTTTGTATTACTAGCAATATGAAGTCATTTGGGGAACAGTTATTCAGTACATGATTAGTTGACCTACTAGGCATTTTTTCCATTTCTTATTTTTGTGGAATAGGTATACCTTTCACGTAGTAGGTCATCAATAATATTGGAACGGATGGATAATAATTAAGTTTTTATTACTATCATTATTTTATATAGTAGAGCTTTCAGGTTCATTATGTTTTAAAATTCGTATTAGCATCACTAGTCTGAAGGAACAAATACTAAAGATTATAATTCAAGAAAACTTTACTGAATTGAAAAAAAATTAAAAATATACAGTTTAATGAGCACACTGTGTTATCTGAGAATATTGACCCAGAATAGCCAACACCAAGACAAATTCTAAGAAAATTACTGGACTTAAAAGAAAAATCCTTTGAGCACCTGGGCAGCAAGAGTAAGTGATTTATAAGGGAAAGAACATTAGCTTATCATCAGAGCTTTCATCAACAAAGTATAGAAAGTTTATGCCAGAATAAGAGGAGTTGACATATTCTTTAAACTTTTTATTTTCAGATAATTTCAAATTTACAGAAAAATTACAAATAACGCAGACAACTTCTATATACCTTTTACCCAGATTCACCCATTTTTAACATTTTGCCACATCTGCTTTGATCGTTCATTTTTTCTCTCTCTCTCTCCTCTCCCTCTCTGTCTCTGATTATACATGCACATACGCACATACTGTTTTGGGGGGACCATTTGAAATTGCGGTGCAGATATCTTTTCTCTTTCATTAGTGTGTATTTCCTAAGAGCAACAATATTATCCTACATATTCACAGTATAGATATCAAAATCATGAAATTTAAAATTGATAGAAATTACAGTCTACCTTCCAGTTTTGTCAGTTACTTCAGTAATATCCTTCATAGCTTTTTTTTTCCTGCCAGTCTAGAATCCAGCTCATGATCAATCATCTGTTGCATTTAGTTGTCATGTTGCTCTAATCTCTTTAATCTGGAAGAATTCCTTAACTTGCCTTATTTTTCATTACATTAACATTTTTGAAGAATACAGGTCATTTATTTTGTAGAATATTCTTCAATTTAGGTTTATCTGCTGTTGCCTTGTCATTAAGATTCAGGTTATACACCCATAGCCAGAGTACTACATAGGTGACATTGTATCCTTCTCAGATGTCACATCTGGAGGTGGATAATATCCATCTGCCTCTCATTGGAAAGTGTTCATTTTGATCACTTGGTCAAGGTAATCCATTGTCTGGGGACTCCACTGCATAGTTTCTGTTTTCCCCTTGCAACTAATAAGCCATCTGTAGAAAGGCACTTTGAGACCTTCAGATATCTTATTCCTTGTCAAACTGTCCCTCTGGATTTCTTAGCCATCCGTGACTATTGCTTGAACCAATCTTGACTCTGATGGGTGCAAAGTGGTGATTTCCCAACTCTGCCCTTTTTTCCACACTTGTCAGCCTGCCTTTTGTAAGGAAGAGCACTCCTTTATTATCTCTACTTATCATATATTCATTATCTATATGGACTTGTGGATTCCTTTTCTTGTTTTGTTTTTAATACATAGAATTTATTTTATAGAGTAGTTTTAGATTTACAGAAAAATTGAACAAGAAGTACAGAGAGTTCCTATGTACTCCCTTCACCCTCCCCAACTGTTTACCTTTTTAATTAGCATCTTCCATTAGTGTGGTACATTTGTTACAATTGGTGAGCCAATATTGATAAATTATTATTAACTAAAATCCTTAATTTACATTAGGATCCACTCTTTGTGTTGACAAATGCCATGTATTGTACAGAATAGTTTCACTGCCTTGAAAGTCTTCTGTGCTCCACCTGTTCATCCCCCTAACTCCTGACAACCAGTATCTTTTTTTACTGTCTGCATAGTTTTGCCTTTTCCAGAATGTCATATAATTGGAATCATACAATGTGTAGCCTTTTCAGATTGGCTTCTTTCACTTAGCAACGTATACTTAAGGTTCCTCCATGTCTTTTCATGGCTTGATAGCTCATTTCTCTTGATAGTTACATAATATTTCATATGGGTCTACCACAGTTTGTTTATCCATTCACCTATTAAATATCTTGGTTGCTTCCAAGTTTTGGCAAATATGAATAAAGCTGCTGTAAACCTTTGTGTGTAGAATTTAGTGTTGACATAATTTTTAACTCATTTGAGTAGATACCTAGGAGCACAATTGCTGGAGTGTATGGTTTAGCTTTGTAAGAAACGGCCAAATTCTCTTCCAAATTGAATTACCATTTTGCATTCACACCAGCAAGAATGAGACTTTCTGTTGTTCTACATCCTTGTTAGCGCTTGGTGTTGTCAGTGTTTTGGGTTTTAGCTGTTGCATTAGGTGATCCTGTGTCCTTTCAATTCTCACAATTAACAAGTTTCCTCTATTTTCTAAGAACATCAGTTTCGCTTTATTTGTGTATAATGTAATGGTAATTCAGCTAGTGTTTTGCAATATTGTTTTGACCTTCATAGCTTATGAATATTTTAAATTTCCTTGCAGTATTTTAAAGTTATCTTTGACTAAGTAGTATAACAAGTTCTTTTTTAACTCATTAACTTTTTTTTCTCATTTGTGCTTCCATTAGATGTATTTCTGCCATTATAGGTGCCTTTTGGGATTTACTGATTTGCTCTTCCCCATATATGTTGTAATGCTGCTTATTGGGCATAGGTTATTGCTATCTTTTGATAGACTTCAGAGACACTGAGCAGATCTTACTGGCTCAGTTGCTTCTTACTGTTTATGATTTCCAAGATTTCTCTCTCTTTTTTTTAATGTGTTTGTCCAAGAGGAAACACTTTATATAGTAATCTTACCTGAAATCATCTCTGAGAGTTTTTGAATATATGTATGAAGGTATATTGTTTCCCCATCTAAAGGCTCATGGTCAACATACTTTTCCCACAAGGAAAACAACACCATCATTATATCATATCATTACATCATGGTTTTCTCTTACTGTCACCCTCTCTAGTTCTTTAGTAGGAAGTGGTAGGCTCGGCTCAGCACAGTAGTTGACCATGAAGTTGACTTTGGTTTGACTGAAGTAGAAGATGATAGTGAGGGTGAGATTAAAAAGCTAGAAACACTCTCCAGGAATTGTTGGTGTTCCATACTGAGCAATAATGTGGAGAAGAATTGGGCATTACTTATTGCCGAAGGCTAGATTCAGCATGACAGTATTTTGCAAAAGTTTAAAAACAAGTAAAACTAAACAATATGTTACTTAGGGGTATATACTTATGTGTCAGAACTCTATAAAGATCTGTAAGGGAATGGCCAGAAAGGAAAACCAAAAAGCTCATTCGTGGTGAGAGAGGCAGAGGGATAATGGGATCAGGGGACATTTTAGTTCTCAAGCTAGTTGGTGGCATCATGGGTGTTTTTATTTTCATGCTTCATAACTTAGATATACTTACATAAGTTCTTTCAAAAATATATTAAATACTTGAAGAAAGAAAAAAGTGGAGATAAAATTGGGACTTTGAAGCCAGGTAGACCTGGGTTCAAATCCCAACTCTGTTGCTTACAACTGTGTGACCCTGGGCAAGTTAGTTATTTAACCTTTTTGAATTTTTACTCATGGAAAAGTAAAATGGAAATTGCATGGTTGTTTTAAGAATTGGCAGTAATGTATATGAAGTGCCAAACATGGTCTTCACACAAAGTAGGGGTCTGGTAAATATTTTGGCTATTAATATTGTTACTGCCAGGAAGCATGGAGTTTTGAATCTTGAAATCTATTAAGATTTCTTTTGCTGAGCCTGTAGTTTATAATGTAAATTTAGATATTTCAGGGAATCAGCATTGTGGGCTAAATATGGGATATTTAGAATGCAAATTAAATAAAGGAGTTGATTTATATTCTTGTTTATTTGTCATTTAGGTGGGAGACCTACCTGATGCAGATATTAAACCTCCAGAAAATGTGCTCTTTGTGTGTAAATTGAATCCAGTGACCACAGATGAAGATCTGGAGATAATATTCTCAAGATTTGGGCCAATAAGAAGGTAGTCTCTAGAATTAGTGAAAGATTTAGAAAAACTAGGTATTAGTTAGTAGTTTTCTAATAACATTTTTGACGAGTCTGTGAACTCAAAAGTGAATTTTATACTGGTGAGTTTTACAGATGAGTCTGTTGGATAGTAGGGAAGAAAAACATGTATGTAAATGTGTATGCGTAGATATATGTGTGTATATATATTGTAATGTGTGTGTATGCATTATACATTGAATGATTCTCTCACTCCCAGCACAGACATTTTCAACTCTAAAACAGGAAGTGAATGGAACAGTTTAAGTCTAGTTCTGTAGTATTCTTCTTTAATATTTTAAATATCTATCTCATTTAAATTCTCCCTAGAATTACCAGCAACCTATGTCAAAATTAATTTGAATCTAAGTTTTCTAAAATTTTTCTTCTGGTTAATTTTCCTTGTATTATTAGTGCAAAAGTTTATGAAACTAGTGTTTCTGTGAGAAAGGGGAATATTTTGTAATTGATTAAAAAATATTATGTTAAGTTTAGAATTTCCTTTCATTTCATGTTTTTTCTTCTATGAAGCCATTCTTTATTCTTCCTATTGAAAGGAAAATCTTCCTATAAAAGACTACCTGCCTTTATTCCTCTACTCACTTATAATATATCATCTTTACAAAAATATTTCCTATACTGCTACTTCTTATTTTTAAATTGGAGACATTATGTTCTAACTTCTTGCTAAGGAAGATGAGGATTCATGTCTATTTCTATCCTGCCCTCTTCATTCTCCCTGCCTACAACTTTGGTTGTATCATAATTTTGGTTAGATCTTTGTTCAATATTTACATTTTAATGTATACTTAAATATTGTAGCAGCTGAACCATATGCTGTAATGTGATTACTTTTCGTTTCTCTCACAATGTTTTATATCCCTGTTTCATTTCATGTGTTTAAAATGAGGCTTGAGATACATGAGGAAAAAGGATTAAGCCAGTTGCTTTAAATTCCATCTTATTGGCCCTTTCATTTGGTTAAGATGGATTAGTTCTGTATAATAGCTAGACTTATGCGATTACATTTGAGCTTGGTTTATATTAAAATTCAAAACCCCCAAATCGTAAGTTTATTAAACATATGTATATGTATGAATGTGTGTGCATTATTCTACATTAGATAATCTGTAATTCATCTGTATTTGGACTACAAATAAATTACGATTTAAAAGGATTTTTAGCAGTAATTTCCCTTTGCCAAAGGAAAATTAAATATTTTTATCTTATTCTTCCTTCAGTGTTTTGGGAATGTAGGATTGTAGGCTTAGATAGGGCATTTATAGTAGAATCTAAATAATTTAGTTTCTAGACTGGTGAACTATTTTTAAAAAAATAGTTATTATTGAAGAGATTTGGAGAAATATAGTTCTGTGAATTTAACTTTGGCTTATTTTGTTTTTTACTTTTGAAGAGTAAGAGTGAATGCTTTTTCTTTAAAGTCACTTTTTTCCAAACTATTTTTCAGTTGTGAAGTTATCCGGGATTGGAAGACTGGAGAATCCCTGTGTTATGCTTTTATTGAATTTGAAAAAGTAGGTCATAATATAGATATATTAAATATGTATTTTTTTTGTTCTATGATATTAAAGTGTGAAAATGTATAGAACTTTTTCTAGTCTCTAAGATTAGAAAATTAGTTTGCCCTTTCTTTAGGCACCCAAGAAAAATAACTTTGTTATATTCAAATAGGGGATAAATTTAACATCTATCAATGTTAATATATGTATCTTTAATTTAGGTTCAGTTTCAACCTACATGAATGTATCTTTAAAATTTTAAAGTTTTAGGTAAAGTTCTTCGCATTCTATAAATAATTTTTCAGTGCTATTTAGGTAGATATAATAATTGAGTAATAGAAAGAGAACCAATCTGGGGGTTATGATCTAGATATTAATTTCAGCTCTATCACTGACCAGCTGTTCTATGATATTTGGCAGTTTATTTAGAATTCTTCTTTCTAGGCATTATCTTCCTTATAAGTAAAGCTTGAGTATTAGGTTAGATGGGTACTTTCTAGATCTATAATAGGAATGATAGCTTATGTTACTCAAGTAATTTTCTTTAAGCAAGCATTATGCTATTTGACCTGCATTTAATCCTCGCAACTCTGAGATAGGTACTGTCCTCCTTCTCCAAATAAGTAAACTGAGACACACAGTGGTAGCGTGACTTGTTTAAAATCATGTACCTAGTGAATGTCATAGCCTTCTGTCCTGCTGTTTTATTTTCAAAGAAATAGTTAATAACTCAATTAACATTTTATGTAACAAATATAAACTACCACCCATATTTATAAAATTGTTCAGATTTAAAACGTTGTTAATACTCATAAATTTAGTGTAATTCTTTTTAAAAAAACCATCAAATTTAAATGTGACTTATACAGTGACTAGGAACATTTGTATTAATTCTATTTCTTCTTTGCACTTTTCTTCATCTGATAAATAAATACAAAAGCTTGGGCTTTCCTGGTGGCGCAGTGGTTGAGAGTCCGCCTGCTGATGCAGGGGACACAGGTTCGTGCCCCGGTCCGGCAAGATCCTGCCGTGGAGCGGCTGGGCCCGTGAGACATGGCCTCTGAGCCTGCGCGTCCGGAGCCTGTGCTCCGCAACGGGAGAGGCCACAACAGTGAGAGGCCCACGTACCGCAAAAACAAAACAAAACAAAACAAAAAAAAGCTTGTATTTGCTCTTAGGATTTGAACTTAGATATGTCTGATGCTGTTCCCAATGTGTTTAGCCATTTTGCTAGGCTACGTTATTTCTTTTTGCAGCTTTGGACTGAAGTATGTCCAATAGTAGCTCATTCTTAGTTATAGTTATCCCAAAGTACTTGTCGAACACCTTTTATATTTCAGGCACTGCAGTAGGCCCTAGGGGTACAAGATGAATAATGGAGGGTTGAGGAAGACAGACACATAACACATTATACCTAGACACTGTGTCAGGTGTACCAGAAATAATATTTACAAGGTACATTGGTGTCAGCAGAAAGGAGATTTCTACCTTTAGTTTGCTATGAATACTTTTTGTCAACTTGACAGTGTATTCCATCACTGAGCATAGATTATATTGTTTATTTGCTTACAAACATAATTTCATTTTGTTTATGGCAGATTGACTAATATCTTCTGCACGTATCCCATTTGCCATGAATACATAGTTCAGGTCAACTGTAGAGCATAGAGTGGTTCTAGAATCTATGGATTCTTTTTTTTTTTTTTTTTTTTTTCCGGTACGCGGGCCTCTCACTGTTGTGGCCTCTCCCGTTGCGGAGCACAGGCTCCGGACGCGCAGGCCCAGCGGCCATGGCTCACGGGCCCAGCCGCTCTGCGGCATGTGGGATCTTCCCGGACCGGGGCACGAACCTGTGTCCCCTGCATTGGCAGGCGGACTCTCAACCACTGCGCCACCAGGGAAGCCCTAGAATCTATGGATTCTTTATCATGATTCAACATTTCAGTTTTTGAGGTGAATCTTTTATTTATTTTTGGCTGCGTTGGGTCTTCGTTGCTGAGCGTGGGCTTTCTCTAGTTGCGGCGAGCGGGGGCTACTCTTCATTGCGGTGCGCGGGCTTCTCATTGCAGTGGCTTCTCTTGTGGAGCACGGGCTCTAGGCACGTGGGCTTCAGTAGTTGTGGCACACGGGTTCAGTAGTTGTGGCGCACAGGCTTAGTTGCTCCGTGGCATGTGGGATCTTCCCGGACCAGGGATCAAACCCGTGTCCCTTGCATTGGCAGGCATATTCTTAACCACTGTGCCACCGGGGGAGTCCCTGAGGTGAATCTTTTGTAGCCTTTCTCTTTTCTTGAAAATTAGATTAAGCTATATTATTCTGCTTCATGATTCTCATGAGCGGTAGCCTCTTTGTAAGTGTCCATTGCTGAGTCTTTTTTGCATGTTATGCAAGTTCTCTATGCTTTGGATAATCTGATCAAAATGTTTTTAAAACTGAGGAATGAAATACATGCCGAAAACGTGCAGCTCATGAGTGAACAGCTTGATGAATTAATCACAGTTAATACACCCATACACAGTTAATACACAGTTAATACACAGTTAATTAATCACAGTTAATACACAGTTAATACACAGTTAATACACACAGTTAATACACCCAACAGTTAATCACAGTTAATCACCACCCAGGTCAAGGAATAAAACGCCAGCAGAAAAAACATTACCGGAATCCCAGAGGCCCCACCTGTGTCCCCTTCCACAAACTTCCCCATTGCTGCTACTTCTGATATCATAGATTTTGTCTAATTTTAAACTTGATATCAGTGTAAACACAATGTGTGTTTTTGCTGTCTAGCTTCTTTTACTCAGTGCTAAACTAACATTTGTGAGATTTGTTCGTTACTGCATGTAGCTTTTAACTTTTTTGTTAATTTTCATTGGAGATACGGTATTTTATGTGTGCATGTAAATTTTCACTGACATATAGTATTTTATTGTGTGTATGTAAATTTTCGTTGCCATATGGTATTTCATTGCGTGTATATAACATTATTTAGATTTCCAGTCTGCTGTTGATGGACGTTTGGGTCTTTCCCAGTTTTGGCTACTGTGAATGGTGCTGCTCTAAACCATTTCTGTCATGTCTTTCAGTGTACAAGTGTATGCATTTTTGTTGGGTATATATCCAGGAGGGAATTGCTGGGTCATAGGGTAGGTGTAGCTTCAGGAGATAATTCCAGTCAGCTTTCCAAAGGGATTATCCTAATTTTCACTTCCACTAGCAATGTATGGGAGTCCCTGTTATTCTGTAGCTTTACCAACTCTAGGTATGGTCTGTCTTTTAAATGTTATCCACTCTGGTGGATGTGTAGTGGTATCTTATTGTGGTTTTATTTTGCATTTTCCTGATTGAGCCCCTTTTCATATGTTTATTGCCATTTAAACGTCCTTTATAAAAATGAAGTACCTGTTCAAGACTTGGCCACTTTGGGATTGGGTGTTTTTATTGATTTGTAAGAATTCTTTGTACTTCCTGGGTACAGACTGTTTTTTTGGTTGTATGTGTTGCAAGTATCTGCTGCTCAGTGGATTGCCTTTTTCCCTTTCTTAATGGTATCTTTTGATAAGCAGAAATTTCTAATTTTTAGTTCAGTTTGTCAGCTTTTCTTCCTTATTGCCTATTTTTAAAGATGTTTGCCTACCTGAAGTCATGAAAATATTCTCTATTCTATCTTTAGAAGCTTTGTTGCGAAATTATCTTTCCCATTTAGATCTGAAATTTGATTTTTGTATATTATGTGTTTCATGTTAAATTTCATTTTTCTTGCATAAGATAGCCAGGTGACCCAGCAAAATTCGTTAAAAAGGTTGACCCATTCGCATAGCTTTTCAGTACCGACTTTGTTATGAATCAGGTGTCCACATGTGTAAAGTCTGTTTCTGGATGCTGCACTGTTGCACTGGTCTATTTGTCTGTCCTTGCACCACTCTCAAATTGTGTGAATTACTATCGCTTTATTATGTCTTGATATCTGGTAGTGTGAGTCCTCCAACTTTGTTCTTCTTAAAGATTTTCTTGGATATTTTTGTCCTTGGCATGCATTTCCATATGTGTTTTTTATAATTTTTAATTGAAGTGTAGTTGATTTACAATGTTGTGTTTAATCTAAATTTTGAAGAGATTCCTTAACTATTGTTTAGGTATAAGTAAATTGAGTATTTGCAAATACTATCCTCCTGAAAAAAAGTATCTGAGAACTTTCTCTTTGGGGAAATGGCACAGTGATGGAATTATGCCTGCCTAGGGGTCATCAGTCAGATTTATCAAACATGCACTGATTGCCTACCATGTGCCAGATGATGGTCTAAATGATGTAGATTCAAAGATGAATAAAGTTTTGTCCCTTGGAGTTTATATTCCATTTAATTCTTGACATACATTGTAAATAAATGATTATAACTAGTTCTTTTATCTGCTTCTCTTTGGATTGTTTCTAGTTGAGCTGTGAACAGACCAAAAAATAAGTTTCCAGGGACCTAGGAGAAAATTGATCAGTGCTGGATTGAAATGTGTCATTTCTAGTCTTCAGATGTCAGAAATGGGGATGTAGGGCTTGCAAAGTTACTGGCAAGGATTCTTATGTAACATAGACCTTGGTATCATAGGCCCACAATCCATTATCCAAAATCCTTGGGAATAGCTGTTCCCATTTCAGACTTTTTCAGAATTTAGGAATGTAATACTGCGTGTTTGTGTGTGTGTGTGTGTGTGTGTGTGTGTGTGTGTGCGCAACACACATATCTCTGGATTACGTGGCACACTTCTGGGTCAGCATTCCGTAATCACAGAAATACTTCCGCTGTGAAAACAAATGAATATTCATACTAAGTAGAATAAGTTAAGGTTTATCATTCCATTAGGTTTTGCTGTCACATGGATTTTAACACCAAATTTATAAAAACAGTTTTCAGGATATTTTTGGGTTTTGAGTAAAAGGGATTATGGATTTGTATAACACAGTTGGTAAGTATATGTATGTGCACTGCAATCAGACTGCCTCGGTTCAAATCCTGGCTCTCGCCCTTGCCAACTGTGTGCCCTCTAGCAACTTCTGTACCTCTCTAAACCTCTGTTTTCTCTTTGACAAAATGGAGGTAATAATAGGTAGTACCTCATAGGGGTGTTATCAGAGTTAATTGAGATAGTAGATGCAAAGCATTTAACAGCATTTGGTGCATAGTAAATATTCAAATTTTAGTTTTAGTAACAAGAAACTTTTTGTATTTTCAGTATTTGTTCTAGCTGCAGAAATCTTTTCCATAAAGATTTATGCTTGAGTTTTTATAATTACTATCAGGAAGAAGATTGTGAGAAAGCGTTCTTCAAAATGGACAATGTACTTATAGATGACAGAAGAATACATGTGGACTTTAGCCAGTCTGTTGCAAAGGTTAAATGGAAAGGAAAAGGTATGTTGGTTCATCTTCCTTTGTTTCTGTTCTGCTTTGCATCGTGTTTGTGTGTGTGTGTGTGTGTGTGTGTGTGTGTGTGTGTGTGTGTATACCTCTTTTGACAGTGCTGTTAATTAGAAATGTTCAGTGATGTAACTCCTGCTATTTGATTTTCCCTAGCTGCTATCTAGTATATAAGATGGGGGTATGTGTGTGTGAGTGTGTATATTTGTATTTTTAAAAATTTTAAAATTTTTACTGAAGTATAATTGATTTACAATGTTGTGTTAGTTTCAGGTGCACAGCAAAGTGATTCAGTTATACATATACATATATCTACTCTTTTTTAGATTCTTTTCCCATGTAGGTCATTACAGAGTATTGAGTAGTGTTCCCTGTGCTATATGGTAGGTCCTTACTAGTTATCTGTTTTATGTATTGTAGTGTGTATATGTCAAACCCAGTCTCCCCATTTATCTCACTCCCCCATCCCCGTTAACCATAAGATTGTTTTCTGCATCTGTAACTCTATTTCTATTTTGTAAACAAGTTCATTTGTACTATTTTTTTAGATTCCACATATAAGTGATATCATATGATATTTGTCCTTCTCTATCTGATGTGTATGTGTATTTTAAACTGATGATGAATATATTTTTTGCTTGACTGTATTATAAATTACTTATAATTACCCATTGCAGACATAACATGTTTCCAAAGTAATTATCATTTGGTGATTTGGCTCTTCTAGATGCAAAACTCTTAAAAATTCTTTTTTCTGGGGCTTCCCTGGGGCGCAGAGGTTAAGAATCCACCTGCCAGTGCAGGGGACATGGGTTTGAGCCGTGGTCTGGGAAGATCCCACATGCTGCGGAGCAGCTAAGCCCGTGTGCCACAACTACTGAAGCCGGCGTGCCTAGAGCCCGTGCTCCGCAACAAGAGAAACCACCGCGCTGAGAAGCCCGCGCACTGCAACAAAGAGTAGCTCCCACTCGCTACAACTAGAGAAAGCCCATGCACGTCAACAAAGACCCAACGTAGCCAAAAACAAATAAATTTAAAAAAAAATTCTTTTTTATAAAGTTTGTTTGTTTTAGTTGTCATATGGTACAAAATTAAAAGATCTTCTGTGTACTAGGTCCTATCCCTACACATAATGACATATCCCACATGTGCATATATATGTCAAATTTCTGCTAGTGGTACCATAACAAATTTAAGGTTGAATCTGTGTATACTGAAATACTACGGGTTTTTGATTGCTGATGCAGTGTTTTTATTTATTTATTTTTTATAACTTTATTTATTTATTTTTGGCTGCATTGGGTCTTGTTGCGCGCGGGCTTTTCTCTAGTTGTGGCGAGCGGGGGCTACTCTTTGATGCGGTGCGTGGGCTTCTCATTGCAGTGGCTTCTCATGTTGAGCATGGGCTCTAGGCGCACGGGCTTCAGTAGCTGTGGCACGCGGGCTCAGTAGTTGTGGCTCGCAGGCTCTAGAGCGCAGGCTCTAGTTAAGGAGCATGGGCTTAGTTGCTCCGCACCATGTGGAAACTTCCCAGACAGGGCTTGAACCCGTGCCCCCTGCATTGGCAGGCGGAATCTTAACCACTGCACCACCAGGGAAGCCCGGCAGGTGGATTCTTCTGTTTGTTTGTTTGTTTGTTGCGGTACGCGGGCCTCTCACGGTTGTGGCCTCTCCCGTTGCGGAGCACAGGCTCCGGACACGCAGGCTCAGCAGCCATGGCTCATGGGCCCAGCCGCTCCGTGGCATGTGGGATCTTCCCGGACCGGGGCACGAACCCGCGTCCCCTGCATCGGCAGGCGGACTCTCAACTACTGTGCCACCAGGGAAGCCCCGGCAGGTGGATTCTTAACCACTGTGCCACCAAGGAAGTTCCTGAGATAATTCTGTATATTATGGATTCACATTTTAAAAAATTGAACATATCTTGTGTACCATTCACAGTGCTAAGTACTTTTCCTTATAGCCTTGTTTAATAATTCCAACAGCATTGTGAAATGTTGATATTATTTTCAGTTCCTAAATGAAGAGAATGACTTTCAGAGAATTGAAGTGTCCTACCTAGGACCTCCCACTGGAGTCAATATTTGAATCCAGAACTTCTCACTTGGATCTGTTGCTCCTTCTACTATATACCATAACTGCTTCATCCATAGTGAGACTTCTAATGGCAGGCACATGGCACATATTTTTCAGTGATGAAATGATGCCTGTTTTTTACAGTTACCAGTATTTTAACTCTTACAGTTGTCTGTTTCACATTTATATGAAACTTTGCCTACTGGCCCTTTTCCTTTACAGAGCTTCTGGAATTGCCAAATAGATTCATCTTGTCTTTGATTCTTATAAGCCTCTCAGATCTCAGACGCAGGTCCCAAGCTCTCAATTTCCTTTGGGCCTAATGTTCTCATAGACTTAATGGCTCTACTTGAACCCTGAATTATTTTCCAGTGATTGTATTCACTGCGTAATTTAGGATTTGGAAGTTTGGTGTTGTAATATTCATGTATGTCATTAGGGGGCAGCATCTGGCTACCTAGCAAAATGGATATCTGATTTCAGTTAAAATAGTGGTGGAGAATGAATTACTATGATTCTTTTGTTTTCTTCTCAGCCTTTTTCTATCCCGTGATATATATGCCACTTATAAATAGTTCTTACATATTATACCTCTTATAAAATAATTATTGTTCTTGATGAATCAGGTGATTTTATTACTAGGTTGTTTCTTCTTTTTTTAAATAAATAGGTGGGAAGTACACCAAGAGTGATTTCAAGGAGTATGAAAAGGAACAGGACAAACCATGTAATTTGGTTCTGAAAGATAAAGTAAAGCCCAAACAGGAGTATCCTTCACAAGAACCAGTTGGTCAATACGTATTGACCATCCAATCTGGAGAGTTGAGTGTGATACCTTATAAAAAGGCTACAGAAGACAAGTTCCTGAATCCAGATGGTTTGTGAAGAAATCACTTAGTTTATTGTTATCTCTTTTCACCATTTTACATTGTATGCCTTGCTTTTTCAGTATATTCTCTATTGTATGGAGAAAGTTAAGGTTGAAAGAAGTTTTGAGCTTAATTCTTTTACCTCCCTACACCTAGGTTAAGGTTATCTCTTATTCTCAGAAGATCTGCAGGTAAGAGTTGTATTTTCTATATATAATCTTAATGTTTTAAATTTCTCATAATCAGAAATTTCTTTGTTATAGCTAAGCTAAACTCTTTGTGTTAACCCTTCTTATATGTTTAACTTCTTTGGAGTTGGTGAATATGTAGATAAAATCCTGTTGTTGTTTTGTGTTATTAGATTGCTTCTTTCTGCATAATACATTGTCAGTCTAGCAACGAATATTTATTGGGCTCCTATTGTGTACAAGAGTTGACTTTTATAGGATTAAAAAGAAATCCATTGACTTGACCCTTTAGTTTATAGATTCTTTCAAGTTTTAGGCTGAGACAAATAAGAAGCAATGAAACATACTTCTTATATTATGTCATTTTAGTTTCTTCATTGATATTCTCATTATAAATCTATCACTCCATACATGGCAAAGGTTATTTCTTTTGTGATTCTTTCTCGTAAGTAGTTTCTTTGTTTCCTAGTTTCTGTTGGTGTTTTAGGGATTCTCTTTGCCCATACTATATAGACATTTTTTTTCCAAGTATTCATCAGGAAAGATGAATATCAGGTTGACCTGTTAAATATTTTTTATTGTATTGGCTGTCTAATGCACAAAGCATTGTAAGGAGTTAGAGTTGGATAAAGTCTGGAGTATACTGACATAATCAGCCTGAAAAGAGGCTTTCACATACAGACAAACCAAACAGTAAACTAAGATTGGTCTTAAAACATGGACATTAGAGGGGGTATGATTGAAATCTTAGAATCATAAAAGGTGTGGATGGAATACACTTGAGACTTATTCACCAAATCTTTGAAATTAAATTGAGGCCAACCACTAGAAACTGCAGCTGGAAGAAAGGAAGTGTGTAGGACAAATGAAAGGAAGGTCAGCTGTGGAGTATGAAGTAGGAGGAGGCATCTTCCCCGCATAGCGGGTGTTCAGGCTGAAAAGGAAGGATGCCTAGTATTAAAGTGTTTTAAATTCAAGATGATAGACTACTGAGAGTTAAGAAAGGAACTCAGTGTGTTTGAGAATCAGTCTATAGGCCAGTGCTGTCTAACGGGACTTCCTGCAGTGATAGAAATGTGCTGTAACTCCACTGTCCAGTATGGCTGCTAACCACATGTGGTTATCGAGCTTGTGAAATGGACTGAGGAACTGGATTTTAAAACTTGTTTAATTTTAATTAATTTAAATTTAAACCACTACCCATGGCTAGTATTGAACAGTGCTCCTTTTAACCTTTTGAAGTTGATGGAGAAGATAGGCATGTCCTGGTGCAAACCACTATTCATTATTCACAAACAGCATACTGAACAAGAGAAAGGAATTCATGAATCTGACCCAGTAGGATGATCTTTACATTCCTGGTAGTTGATAGGTTTCATTTTAGCAAGTCATTTGTAATCTACAAATTATAGGTACAGTTATAGAGGGACAGAACATATGTCTTCATATGTAGCACATAGATATATATTTTCACATACATTATTACCATGGTGAAGAAAGGGGATTCTGATGATAATCTAAGTACAGATAAGCCAATTAGAAAGACATGGGATGTACTTTATAGATCATGAGAGAGAAGGTGCTGTTAAACCATTAATAAGAAGATTCAAAAATAGAAGTAGAAGAGAGAAGTTTAACTTGGCTGCACTAGACCTCAGGGAAGTAATTGGGGAAAAGAGGACAGGGAGATCACAAAGGAGGATTTTGGAGAGATTTGACATCTTCTAGAAGTCTTGATTGTAGTGGTGAGTAGAAGATAGTGGATGAGCAAGGAAGGAAGAGATACAACAAGTGTCTTGGTGGTATTACAAGTAATCAGCCGATACTTATTTGGCATCGGTTACATGCCCAGTGAAGTTTCGCAATGAAATGTAGCCTCTGGACCTTAAAGACATTAAGAACAGACATTAAATAATCACCATTAATTAAATACGTCTAGAGTGTTGCAGAGAAGTGCATTTGTGGGATATGGGACTCATAATAGAGGTAAGGGGTCAGAGGAACCTCAAGTAATACTCTTAGTGACATTAAAGCTACAGCTTGAATATGGGGAGAGAGGAGGGCTGAGGTGGGATACTATCAATATTTTCTTTATCTGTGATCCATTAAATACAGTTTACATCTTGACTCAGTACAGTCCAAGTATATAATCATTCTCACACACACACACACACACACACACACACACACGTAATTGAAACAACAGTGTTATAAAATAATATTTTCATTAGATGCCGTGTACTCTATTTTCTAGTCTATGTTATTTTAAAATGCTGGCTTTTGGTGACCCACTAACTGGATTGATGGATTATGATCAGTAGTTTGAAACACTCTGAAGCACTTTTTTTGAATAGTTTATTATTATTTTAAATATTTATTTATTTATTTAGTTTTGGCTGCATTGGGTCTTCGTTGCTGTGCGCAGGCTTTCTCTAGTTGCGGCGAGTGGGGGCTACTGTTTGTTGTGGTGCGCGGGCTTCTCATTGCGGTGGCTTCTCTTGTTGTGGAGCACGGGCTCTAGGCGCGCGGGCTTCAGTAGTTGTGGCACATGGGCTCAGTAGTTGTGGCACACGGGCTTAGTTGCTCCGCAGCATGTGGAATCTTCCCAGACCAGGGCTCAAACCTGTGTCCCCTGCATTGGCAGGCAAATTCTTAACCACTGCACCACCAGGGAAGCCCCCTCTGAAGCACTTTGGACGGAGAGCAGCATGTGTAGAGCAAACACTGAGGTGAAATCATAGGCAGGGACTATTGAATTTGTATCTGGAGAAGGAGACCATCCAGAAGGTACTATGGAAACATTGCGACATGGTATAAAGGAGAAAAGAAGTTGGAGATAATGGAGTAATGATAGGATGGTACAGGCTGATCAGCTGTCGTTAGCCGTCTTGTGAAAAGCCAGAAGTTGCAGTGTTTTCCTGCTGAACGAGAGACATCGCTGAGGAAGCATAGAGCTGTAGCCTGGCGAAGCCCTAGTCCTGAGGGAAGTGTGTCTACTGTTACTCTAGTCCCACACGCCACTGAAATAGCTCTGCGCTTTGGGCTTCCTCCTAGCCTTTCTTTTGAAAACCACTGTTCTAGTCCTTGTCAGCCTTCCTCAGAATCTGTTTTAGAGTTTAAGATTCTTTTTAGAAGAGGTTCTAATAGTCTTACATTTTCTCTTATTCTAAGACATTATAGTATATTAAACACTTATTTCTGAATTAAAACATATTATTACAATTTTTATAACATTTATGTGAAATTTAAAAATGATTCACTCATAATTCTACCACCTGGGCAAATGATACTTTTTATTTCTCCTTGTTCCTCTCAAGCCTCGATCTTTTATAAAGCTTTATAAAGTTATAATCACTGTGTGGTATATACAGTTTTTGCTTCAAGCTTTTTCCACTTTTAATTTTTTATAAACACCATTCCAGGTTATTTAATAGCATTCATTTGTCATTGTTAATAACTTCCTTTATAGTAATATATCAGTTGAAATACCCTGATGTATTTAAGTATATCTTTATTACTAGGCTGTTTATTGTTCTTAATTTCTGTATTAAAAATAATCCTAAAAAAAAAATTCTGTTATGTATACAGTCAGCCCTCTGTATCTGCAGGTTCTGCATCCATGGATTTCCAACTGTAGATGGAAAATATTCAGGAAAAGTATTCCAGAAAGTTCCAGAAAGCGAAACTTCAATTTGCTGTGCAGGCAGCTATTTACTAGCATTTATGTTGTATTTACAACTGTTTACATAGCATTTACATTGTGTTGGTTTTTAAGTAATGAGATGATTTGAAGTATAAAAGAGGATGTGCGTAGGTTATATGCAAACACTATGCCATTTATATAAAGGACTTGAGCATCTGCAGCTTTTGGTATCCTCGGGATCCTGGAACAAATCCCCTGTGGATAATGAGGGACAGCTGTGCTTATGTTCATTTAACTTACTGTTATTTTATAAATTCTTATTTGAATTTAAACATGATAACTATTGATATGCATTGCTAAATTTTCTCCTATAGGACTGAACTAATTTACGCTCAAAAGAAGAGTCACACGAGTGTATTTTTCATCTATACAGCTTCTCTGGCATTGGGGTTTATAATGTCTTAATTTTTTCTAGTTAAAAATGTGCCTCATTTTCTAAGTTTAAGTTTTTCATTATTGACAAATATGCTTCCTTATTTTTTATGCTACTTATATTTTTCATTTTGTTTTTTTACTCTCTATATTTTTGGCCCACTTACCAATTTATAACCGTTTATTAAAGACAGGTGTTCTTTCCATTTTTCCTGACTCTGTAATGAAGTAAAATATGAATTAGTTTTGTTTTAGAAATATACTCTATGCTTCTGAGATGTTTCTTGCTTTAAAAAGTTACCTTTAACCTCATGGCCTACTTTGTTTACCAGATTCTTAACGTTTTGATGTATTACCGGTGTCAGTTCTCATGTTTGTCCTTAACTAGCTGCTGCAGTGCAAAATATGATCTTATACTAGATGAGCAGGCAGAAGACTCAAAGTCAGGTTACTCACACACAAGTAAAAAACACAAGAAGAAAACCCGCCACTGCTCTGAAGAAAAAGAAGATGAGGACTATATGCCAGTCAAAAATACAAATCAGGTACTTACTGATGTTCAGACTTAGCTGTAGAGAAATAAATATTTCATCCATTTGTAAATTACATCTTAATTTAGGAGATAAAGGTATAGTCCTGAACAGGGATGGATGTGTTCCTAACTCTTAAGATGTAGAATGGTTTCACTAGGGTAATGAACTTTAATTTTCAAGAATATATATAACAGATTATAAAAGATTGTTTTTGAAATAACTTAATATATCATATAGTTCCACATTGTGAAGCAAGAGTGATTTTCATACCTGTGGACACTCACTTATTCCCACCAAAAACAAGTGTGGTTATGGTAAAAAAGTTCTTATGATGTATCATGTTAATTTATCACCAAGTGTTATGTACAGCACTTAGAGGTCTTGAGGTTTTAGGACCTGAAAAACGTTTATGCCCTTCCATATGGTATATATGAAATAAAAGCAGCACTAATAATTAGCTTGATCATCCCCAAAGCTTTCTTGAACAATGCTTTTTCTAAGACAATGATAATAAAAATTCCCCAGAGAAAATTAATTATAAAGAGAAGGAATCATTTCCAGCCTGCATTTTGACTCTCAGTTAATTGAAAAGCAGATTATGTTATGTTCCCTTGCTATGGTTTTTGCCACGTAAGGGCATTTCAACCTGGGCCCTGGTAGACGAGGAGGCTTTCAGTTGGCAGAGGGGACTCAAGACTGTGAGAATGTTAAGCAAAGACACTGAGATGGAGAGATGTAGTGTGATTGGCAAAGTAAAGGATTTGCTGTCAGAAAAGCTGGGTTTAGATTTCTACGTTGCTAATCATTGATGCGACCTCATCAAGTTGTTTAAGTTTTTTGAGCCACAGTTTCCTCCTCTGTGAAATCGAGATAATATTTATTGTCCAGGCACGTTACGATTAAGTGAAAAAGAAAAAAAATGTGTGTGCAAACATTTTCTACACTGGCTGTTACTGTTATTTTTACAGTCAAATCATTGTGTTTTAAATCACTTGGAATCATTTCTCTGGTAAGGCCATTAACTGGATTCATATTTAAATTAACTTGTTCTTTTTGATGTTTAAGGATAGCTTAAAATTTTTTCTTTTGTTTTGTCATTTAAAAAACTAATTGTATTGGGGCTTCCCTGATGGCGCAGTGGTTGAGAGTCCGCCTGCCGATGCAGGGGACACAGGTTTGTGCCCCGGTCTGGGAAGATCCCACATGCTGCTTAGCAGCTGGGCCCGTGAGCCATGGCCGCTGAGCCTGCGCGTCCGGAGCCTGTGCTCCGCAATGGGAGAGGCCACAACAGTGAGAGGCCCGCGTAACGCAAAAATAATAATAATAATAATTGTATGGTTCCAAAGTAAAATCTACAAAATGGTACGTATAGAAAACCTAGCTTCCATCCCTGTCCTTTCCCCCTTTTCTTCTTTCCCCAAAGGTAACCATTTTATGTATTTTATGGTTTATTCTTCATTTTAAAAATTGTCAGCAAATGCATTTTTTTTAATTTATTTATTTTTGGCTGCGTTGGATCTTCGTTGCTGCGTGCGGGCTTTCTCTAGTTGCGGCGAGGGGGGGCTACTCTTCGTTGCGGTGTATGGGCTTCTCATTGCGGTGGCTTCTCGTGTTGCGGAGCACGGGCTCTAGGCGTGCAGGCTTCAGTAGTTGCAGCACGCAGGCTCAGTAGTTGTGGCTCGTGGGCTCTAGAATGCAGGCTCAGCAGTTGTGGCGCACGGACTTAGTTGCTCCGCGGCATGTGGGATCTTCCCGGACCAGGGCTCGAAACCTTATCCCCTGCATTGGCAGGCGGATTCTTAACCACTGCGCCACCAGGGAAGCCCCGCATTTTTTATATATATTTTTAGCACCCTATTTTCTCGACAGCCGATCTTCCTACTCCTTGCTGTCATCCAGCAGAGATCTAATCTCTCCTCTTTCCATAAACCTTTTACTACTTAAAGATTCCCATCATTTATGCTCTGCCCTCCGTTTGTTTTTTGTTTTGTTTTTCTTGCGGTACGCGGGCCTCTCACTGTTGTGGCCTCTCTTGTTGGGGAGCACAGGCTCTGGATGCGCAGACTCAGCGGCCATGGCTCACGGGCCCAGCCGCTCCGCGGCACGTGGGATCCTCCCGGACCGGGGCACGAACCTGTGTCCCCTGCATCGGCAGGCGGACTCTCAACCACTGTGGCACCAGGGAAGCCCCCTGCCCTCAGTTTTTAAGTTACATCCTTGTCAATCCTTCAAGTAATCCTCACATGAATCAGTAATAGTAACGTCTCTGTGTCCTTATAATGCGAGGTGGATACTATTGTCTCCATTCACAGAAAAGAAAGTAAAGAATAAAGAGGTTCAGCCACTTGCCAGTGGTTTTTCACAGCTAATAAGTAATGGAACCACAATTTAAATTTGGACTTGCACCCTTACTGCTGTTCCTCTTACTTGGAATATATTTCTGTCAGTTTCTTTTCTAAATCTTCTTACCTGGAATATATTCCTGTCAGCAGTTTTCCTTCCTAACTCCAGTTGTTAATTCTAATATAATTTGTCTCATAGTATAATATTCCAATGTCATCCAATAGGAACATCTCCCTCTTAGTTTTTATACTCTATTAATTTAGCCGAAGGTCACCCCAGCATCTTTTTTAATGGTGCCTGTATCACACTTCTGTGAATATTTAGCAGGTTTTCCCCTAAAACTCCTTAATCCCCCCACCCACCATGTGTTGCTTATAGCTACAGCTGTTCATCCTGCGCTTGTACGTGGATTCCTCGATGAATTTAGGCCCGAAATACACATTGGTGTGTTTGAGATAATCAGACATCTTTAAAAACTCCAAAGACTGGCTGCATTTTAAGTCTGTGGTTCCCACCCTTGCACCCCTGCCTTTTTGTGAATCTTTTTTATCTTGCTGTTTGATTACTTAAAACTTGACAGCAGCAGTAGCAAATGTCTTTCTCTTTCTGCAATAATATTCTAACTTTATCTCTCCCTTCGAAGTGTATTAAAGCAATTGTTTCTGATTTTGTACTTTGATTTAATAATATAGCTGTACTAATTTTCTCTTCTTCCTAATGAAATAGCATCCATTTTTAAGATTTCAGTGGGCCCAGTTTTTTCTGTTATTCTGCTTTTTATCCTTTTGATTTTAATCTCAAAAACATAATCATTAAAGGGAATTTTCAGTGCTAGGGAATTTTCAGGTATAGCTCAAATTTTCCTGTTCGGTGGTGTTTTGCTTGGTGAGCTTAGTTTCCTAAGAATGTTTTAACTTACTTCTTCAAGGGCTTTGTTTTTTATTGAATGACAGCCTTACTGTTCAATTCGAAATCTCTGTTTAATTTTTCCACCACATGTCTTAATTCCAGAGCTGGTTACTGTGTTCTTGAGGTTTGAGTTTTACTGGGGTTACAGGAAATGAGTACTCGGCCGTGGGCTGCCTGGCTGAGAGGTACTCAGACTACTTGCCTGTCTCCTCTGTGGTTTTCATAGGTGTTCAGTGTTCTTATAATTTGGGACTTTTTGTTGTCATTTTCATCTTTTAATATTATTTTAGTGATTTAGATGTAACTAAACCTCTGATTTACTCCCAGAGACCTCAGCAAGGACAGTTTTTGGTTGATTTTTTAATTTTTTGACTACTAAACGTGAAATTATTGGCTCGGTTAAGTTGAGTGCCTTAAATTGAACATTTTATGGTGTTCTTTTTCTTTCTTTCTTTTTTTCAGCTGCTTGTTGGTTTAATCATCTTGTCTTATGTCTTAAATGCATAAAACAAATAGAATTTTTAAAAGTCCATACTGGAAAGGACTTAGAGCTCATGTGATTTGTTTCCCTCACCTTAGATATGAAGATCCTGACCCCACGAGCCCATGGGCCTTATAGTTTCATGGGAGGACTGGAAGTTTAACATTTATTTTAATTCAGTTGGATGTGGTATTATTTTTTTCATTACTCTATACCACCCCCTTTTCAATTTTATATGTAGAGTTACTGATCAATGAAATAATTATCTCCAACCTATGGGGATCTCCTGAGTCTCAGTTGCCTTATATCTGGAAGGAGGATAATACTGTACTCCAAAAGCACTTAGCACTGTGCAAGCACATACTTAGATCTGTTCTAACATGGCTTCATCCAGCTGCCTAAACTTTTCTCCTTCATACATACAGTACTCATTCTTCCTTGCTTTTCAATTTTCACTTAACACTCCTTGCATTAGCCTTCTTGAAGCCATTCCAAGCCCTAACCCACTCATCCTTTGAGGCTCATCTCAAGTCCATTATAACTTCTCTATGAAACCTTCACTGATAAATCTAACCTCAAGAGCATTTCTTGTTTGACACGTCTAAATGGCAAAGACCATCTGAACCTAGAGCTGCCCGACTTCAAAGCTTGTGTAGCTTTGAAAACTGTGCCAAGTAGGAGAGGTTTTTAAGGTTTCAGTCCATTTCAGATTTTCAGCTTAGTCAATTTTTTCAAAGAATTAAATACTGCACAATCTTTTCTCTCTCTCTCTTATTTTAAACACTCAAAGCATTTAAGTGCCTGTTTGCATAATAATGTGCTGAAGACTTTATAGGATTATCCATCAGCTAAAACAGTCTCTCCATTTAAAAAGTTTCTTGCCTCAACCAGTACAGAAATAAGTACTAGGTGTACAGTCAGAATAGTACATAGATATTTACATTTTGTGTATGTTACAGGAAGCACAAAAAATTCTTTTATCTAGGGATGTCACATTTTGCTCGAAAATAGTTGATAAAAGGTTAAGCTGAACTACCTACTCATTTTCTACCTCCAGGACTCTTATAGAATGACAAGAACTATTGGTATTGTGTGGGAAATCATGAATCAGTTTATAGTGAGGTATTCCACAAACACTGTGGAATGTAACAGTCACGTTAGGTCTGTTTTCACATACTGCAATCTCTATGCCAGGCGTAATGTACAGTATCTAGATAGTATATGGAATCATTGTGAATCATTTGCTTAAAACCCAGTCCTTAACCGTGGGTTTTCACCACTTGGGTTTTAAACCTTGATATTTACATCTACTATTATAATGTCTAAGGTGATAGAGTTGGGCGCATGGGAGTTCAGTCCTTAGAATTTTGCCTTTCCTTTGAGAAATCTTTTAAGAAAGTTGAATTTTATGAACTATTCTTAAAAGAGCATTGGCTCTGGCGTCTTTAGATTTCAGCCACTTGTGGAGGTACTCATTTTCATCAGGGATAAGACACAAGCGGAGATAGAATTGTGTTGTAACTAGCCCTTTTTTGTATATGGAAACGTTACTACTGCTCCTTAGTTATTGAGAATAGAACTAAATGTACCCACTTTGTTCTCTTTGGGGCAATGAATTATTTCAGTGTTTCTTAACTCATCTTAAAGAAATATGTCAATAATGATTTAAAAAAAAACATTTATCAGCTTAGTGTAAACCAGAAAATTTATTTAGAGATTTAGAGAGGAGCTGTCACAAAAAAATACTTTAAAAATAATTGCTCAGACCCAAGTATTCAGAATCTGTTTTCTCTTCTCTTTAGACTGATTGATCTGTCTAAAACGTCTTCTGGCTATGTTATTTAAATGATGTCTTCTTTATAGGATTCTTATCGGGATTTTAGTAGTTTCACTGCAGATCAGTGATGGAACCACATTTTTGGGGAGTGGAGAGGGGGAGGTGGAAATGTGAGCACACATAACCAGAATTCTTGGTATTGCAATTTCACCCTAAAGGCTTCTTATTTCAATTGGGCTATTTCAGTTCCTTGTTTTTGGATCTGATCTTTCAGTTCAGCTGAAGTAGTAAGTACAGAATAATGAGATCGATGAGAAAATGGTTAAGTCTTTTTCTGAATTATTTTTGCGTTTTAACTTACAAGATTCTTGGCCTTAGTGGTAGCGTTCAAATTTGAGCTGTAAAAACCGCTTACTAATGGAGGACTTGTCTAAGTTTTGTTGATAGTGTGTACAAAATGATTATTTTACTGATTCACTTTATTCCTTTGACAGGATATCTACAGGGAAATGGGCTTTGGTCACTATGAAGAAGAAGAAAGTTGTTGGGAGAAGCAAAAGAGTGAAAAGAGAGACCGACCTCAAAACCGAAGTCGTAGCCGATCTCGAGAAAGGGATGGCCACTATAGTAATAGTCACAAATCCAAATACCAGACAGATCCCTATGAAAGAGAAAGGAGTAAAAAGAGAGAACGAAGCAGGAGTCCCAAGAAATCCAAAGATAAAGAAAAATCTAAGTACAGATGAAAGTTGAAGAATCAGACATGAGTGGCTAACATATTTGCTCTTGTATAATTTCGAGTACCAGACGTTCAGATTTTGTGTCAAAGCAGTTAAAGACACTGCCTGTTATTTTTTTTTCACAGTAGGATTATAGCCCTTTTAGATTAATACTGATTGTACGGGGCACTGAAAGAAATAAAGAATTGAACATTTTCTTTGTATACTTTTTTACACTAATTTTATTGTTATACATAAATAGTAGTCTTCATTTTTAAAGTCTTTCATATTTTTCAGTCTTTATTTTTAATGAAGTATTTCATGCCTACAAAAATACACAAATGTATATATATAGGTATAAAGAATAATATCTGCCGTGTACCCATTGGCCAGCTTAGGAAATGAATATTACTGGCATTTTAAAAGTACCCTCTCCTTCTCAAATAATTATTATTCTGTATTTTGTGTTTGTCATTCTCTTGCTTGTTATTATAGTTTTACAACGTATGTACGTATCCTTAAATGAAATGTTAAGTTTTGTATGTTTTTGAATTTTATATAAATGGTATAAAGTACGTTTACTTCTGTGACTTGCTTTTTTCAGCTTAGTGTTTTTGGAAAGTCATTTTTTTTTTTTTTTTTTTTGCGGTACGTGGGCCTCTCACTGTTGTGGCCTCTCCCATTGCGGAGCACAGGCTCCGGACGCGCAGGCTCAGCAGCGATGGCTCACGGGCCCAGCTGCTCCGCGGCATGTGGGATCTTCCCGGACCGGGGCACAGAACCCGTGTCCCCTGCATCGGCAGGCGGACTCCCAACCACTGCGCCACCAGGGAAGCCCAGTCATTCATTTTTATTGCTATGTTATATGAATAGACCATAATTTATCCATTCTTCTGTTTATGGATGTTTGGGGTTTGTTTTTGTTTCTGCTATTGCAAACAATGCTGCTATGAACATTCTTTATCTAGGAGTGATTTGCTTGGTCACGTGATATGGATATCTTAATCTTTTTTTTTTTTTTTTTGCGGTACGTGGGCCTCTCACTGCTGTGGCCTCTCCCGTTGCAGAGCACAGGCTCCGGATGCACAGGCTCAGCCGCTGTGGCCTCTTCCGTTGCGGAGCACAGGCTCCGGACGCGCAGGCTCAGCGGCCATGGCTCACGGGCCCAGCCGCTCTGCGGCATGTGGGATCCTCCCGGACCGGGGCACGAACCCATGTCCCCTGCATCGGCAGGCGGACTCCCAACCACTGCGCCACCAGGGAAGCCCCTGGATATCTTCATCTTTATAAGATAATGCCAAGTTATATTCTGCAGTGGCTGTACCAGTCATATCCCTACCAGCACTATATGAACTACCTTTGTTTCATAGCCTTTCTAATACTTCTTAATTTCAGACTTTTTAATTTTGCCAATCCAGTGGCTGTTAGGTGGTATATTATTGTAGTTTCCAGCAAGAAGACTTCTATTACTCTTACATTTGCTCTTCTGTATGAAACTTTTTTTTTTTTAAATTTAGTTTTGGCTGTGTTGGGTCTTCGTTTCTGTGCGAGGGCTTTCTCTAGTTGTGGCAGGCGGGGGCCACTCTTCATCACGGTGCGCGCGCCTCTCACTATTGTGGCCTCTCTTGTTGCAGAGCACAGGCTCCAGACGCGCAGGCTCAGTAGTTGTGGCTCACGGGCCCAGTTGCTCCGTGGCTGTGGGATCTTCCCAGACCAGGGCTCGAACCCGTGTCCCCTGCATCGGCAGGCAGATTCTCAACCACTGCACCACCAGGGAAGCCCCTCTTTTTCTTTAGTTGCTTTTAAGGTTTTTCTTGATCACTGCTGTTAAGCACTTTGATTATGATGTGCTTGGTGTAGTTTTTTTTTCCCCCTTCATGTTTCTTCTGCTGGGGCTCTTTACCTGTAGATTTATGGTTTTCATCAAATTTGGAATTTTGGAGGCTTTTTCATTTATTTTTTTCTGTCTCTGTCCTTCATTTCTTTCCCTGTGGGACTCTAATTGTATGTTAGGCTACTTGAAAACTGTCTCTTAGCACTCTGGTGCTCTGTTTTGTTTTATTTTTCTTTGTCTTTTTATTTATTTATTTATTTTTCTGTGTTCCAGATTGGTTTCCATTGCTATGTCCTCAAGTTCATTAATGTTTTCTCCTTAAGTATCTAATCTCTTGTTAATCCCGTCCAATGTATTTTTTACCTCATACATTATATTTTTAATCTTTAGAAGTTCCATTTGGGTCTTTTTTATATCTTCCATGTCTCTCCTTCCAGACTCCTGCTTTCCTCTCTTTTTTGGAACATCTGACTGAACATTACTGTTTCAATATACTTGACCATTCTGTCATCTGTCATTTCTTGTCTGTTGCTATTGATTGATTTTTTCCCCTCATTATTGGGTTGTAATTTCCTTCTTTGCACACCTGATAATTTTTGGATTTTACACTGTTGGGTGCTGGAGCTTTTTGTATTCCTTTTAATATGTTGAGTTTTGTTCTGGGACATAGTTATTTAGAAATAATTTGATCATTTCATAGCTTGCTTTTATACTTAATGAGATAGGACCAGAATAGCCTTTAATCTAGGCTAATTTGGCTCACTACTGAGATAATACCCTTCTGAATAATCTTCCTTACACGTGGTTTACTATGAGATTTCTCCACTCTGTCTATTGAGAGCGAGAACCATTCTGAGCCCTGTATGAACTTGAATTTTACCACTTGTTCTTTTCTGGTTCTTTCCCACCTTGGGGTAGTTTTCTGAAGTGCATACACTGATAAGCCGAAGCCTCAGGGGAACTCTCTGTAGATCTGGAATCCTCCCTCTGTAGCTCCTCTCTCCAGTACTCTACCCTACAGATTTTACCTTGGCTCCCCTAAATGCTCTACCCGGGGAAACGCCCAGGCTCTCCCTGCATTAAGCTTGGGCAATGGTAGGACTTTCCCTGTTTGTTCTCCTCTCAAGAGTCACTGTCCTGCACAGTTGTCCAATGTCTGAAAAACTTTATTGTACATATTTTGTACGGATGTTTCGTTGTTTAATATGGGGAAGGGAAATTCTGCCCCTGTTACTCCATTTTGGCCAGACTGGGAGTCTCATTGTTTGAATGTGCGTTTCCTAAATTCTAACAAGGTTGAGCTGCTTTTCGCGTATATTATATTCATTCCTGATTGCTCTCTGTGAAAAGCTTATTTCCTGTCTTTTGCCCATTTTATATTACGTTGCTGCCTTTTTCTTAAGGAGTTAAAAAAAAATAGATTGTGGATACTAGTCCATTTTTACTGTTATATGTTGTAAACATTTTCTCTCAGTTTGTGGTTATTTTTTCACTGATTGATGCCCTTGGGAGGGCGCAAGTTGTAAATGCCCCCCAACTTTTTTCCCTCAACTTTTTAATATGAAAAGTTTCATACATGTGTAGCAACACAGAAACATAATGAACATCCATATATATTCCATCCAAATTAAACAGTAACATTTTGTTGTTGAACAATTTGAAAGTAAATTGAAAACATGATATGTCACCTTTCAGTATTTCACCATGCATTTTCTAAAAAGCAAGTGTCCTATATCACCACAATATTATTATTACAAACAGTAATCTCATAATATGTAATATATAGTATAAACTCAAATTTCTCCCATTGTCCCAAGGATGTCATTTTTATATGTTGGTTTGTTTTTAAACCCAGACTCAACCAAGCTTCATGAACTGCATGTTGTTTTGTCATTTTATTCTCTTAATCTAAAAGAGTTTCCTACCCATCCATCCACCCCAACCACATGTTTTTTAAATTTTTTTTATGACATTGACTTTTTGAAGAGTTCAGGCCAGTTGCTTTGTAGAATATTCCACATTCTGGAATTATTCGACGGTATCTTCATGGTGTCCTCCATCCTCTCTACTTTCTGTAAACTGTAAGTTAAGTCTTGATGTTTGATTGAAATTAGGTTATGCATTTTAGACAGAAATTTTTAAGTTTAATGTCAAATTTATTAGCCTTTCCCTGTGTGTTTTGTGCTTTTTTGTATTTTGTTTAAGAAGTCCTTAATAAAGATGTTCTTCCATATTCTAAAGGTTATAAAGCTTTCTTTTTTACATTTGACTTTAATCCATATTAAATTGTATGTGTATATGTATATGGTGTGATAATAGGAATTCAAATTCACTTTTTTTTTTTCCACTTAGGGATGTAACCAACTGTCCAAAATCTGTTATGAGTGGTTCATCTATTCCCCATTGATCTGTCATATAAGTTTCTATATATATGTGGGTTTTGTTTCATGGGCTCTCTACTCCATTGGTTCATTGTTTATTCCAGCACTGATACTAAACATCTACATTTCTGTGGCTTTATAGGAAGTCTTGATATTTCAGTAACCCCCCCACCCCGCCATCTGTTTCATTAGGAATACCGTGGCTCTTTTTTTCTGTGCAATTTTGGAACAAACTTGTTAGGTTTCCGAAAAAATTCTGTTGGGACTTCAGCTGAATTTGCAATCAAACAGTAGATTAGTTTGTGGAAACAACATCTTCATAATCTTCCTATTCATAAAGATAGCATACCCCTCCATTTAGTTCTTAGAAGTTTTCTTTTAAAGCTTTTGAGCATCTTTTGTTAGATTTACTCCTAGCCTCTTTATCCTTTTTTTTTAGAAGAGTAATGTTATTTATCTTGTTTATTTATGTATTTATTTTTTTATGTATTTATCTATTTATTTTTGGCTGTGTTGGGTCTTCGTTGCTGCGCGCGGGCTTTCTCTAGTTGCAGCGAGTGGGGGCTTTTCTTCCATGCGGTGCGCGGGCTTCTCATTGCAGTGGCTTCTCTTTGTTGCGGAGCGTGGGCTTCAATAGTTGTGGCTCACGGGCTCTAGAGCGCAGGCTCAGTAGTTGTGGCGCACGGGCTTAGTTGCTCCGCAGCATGTGGGATCTTCCCGGACCAGCGCTCGAACCCATCTCCCCTGCGTTGGCAGGCGGATTCTTAACCACTGTGCCACCAGGTATGTCCTAGCTTCTTTATCTTTTATGTTCTATTACAAATGATACCTTAAAACATTTTTTTTTCTTTTTCCTGACCTAAGAAGTTATATTTTTGACTATTCCTCTTATATCCAGTCATTTTGCTAAAAGTCTTATATTTAAAATTTATAGGGTTTTCTTGTTTTTTTGGCCATGTTTTGTGGCATGTGGGATCTTAGTTCCCTGACCAGGGAGGGAACCTGCACCCACCCCCTGCATTGGAAGCATGGAGTCGTAACCACTGGACCACCAGGGAAGTCCTCTTGGGTCTTTTATGTGGACAATAAATGATAGTGGTGTTCTTATAGTGCTTGCTGGCTAAAATTTCTAGTACCGTGATAAAATTGGCCTATAATCTTCCATTTTTGTGTTGCTCTTGTCTGGATTTGATGTCCATGTTATAGAATAACTTAGTGACTGTTCTCTTTTTTTTTCTATTGAAATAGAAGAGAAAGATTTAAATATCTTCCTTGAATATTGGATAGAGGGTGCCTATAAAATTGTCTGACATTTGTGTTTCTTTTGTGAGAAAATTTAACTAATGATTAGATTTCAATGATTATAGAATTGTTAGCCTTTCTATTTCTCTCAAGAGTTTAGTCAGATTGGGATTGACATATATACACTAATATGTATAAAATAGATAACTAATAACCTGCTGTATAAAAAAATTAAATTAAAAAAAGAGTTCAGTCATTTTTGTTACTACATCTTTCTGTGAATTTGTCATTTTCATTGAAGTTTTAAATTTATTAACATAAAGATGCTCACAGTACACCTAGTAGACTTTTTACTTCCCTTTTAATTTTGTCTTGCTTGGTCCTGATGTTTTAGTGTGTCCCAGAAACAGCATATAGCAAATTGGATTATATTTAATCTAATCTTAACCTTAACTGATGAGTTTAGTCCTGATTATTTACTGATATATTTAGATTTATTCCTATCACCTTATTTTGTGCTTTTTTTGTTTGTTTTTGCTTTCCCTTCATTTTCCTTTGAATTAATTTAAAACATTAAAAAAAAGAAAATCTAGGGACTTCCTGGTGGCGCAGGGTTAAGAATCTGCCTGCCAATGCAGGGGACATGGGTTCGAGCCCCGGTCCGGAAAGATCCCACATGCCGCGGAGCAACTAAGCCCGTGCGTCACAACTACTGAGGCTGCGCTCTAGAGCCCACGAGCCACAACTACTGAAGCCCGTGTGTCTAGAGCCTGTGCTCCGCAACAAGAGAAGCCACTGCAATGAGAAGCCTGCGCACCACAATGAAGCGTACACACTGCTTGCCGCAACTAGAGAAAGCCCACGTGCAGCAACGAAGACCCAAAGCAGCCAAAAGTAAATAAAATAAATAAATACATAAAATCTACCCTCCTTCCCCTCATCTTTGTTTTGGGAAATTGCTTTTGAATTTACCATCCATACTTAAAATGTAATGGTAATATCTTCACCTTCCTCTCTAATTGAAGATCTTAGAAATCTTTAAGTTTCAATCACCCCTCTTCCAACTTTTGTGCCATAATCCTCCAGTATTTTAGTCTAAGCTTGTGATTTTTAACCTTAGCAATTAGACATTGTTATTTCTCTTTTTATATAGGTAGTTGTTAGATTTACCCATGTGTTAATCATTTCTTTACTCACCATTCTTGCATCTCAGATCTTCCACATAGGATGTAATTTTCCTTCCTTCTGAAACACAACATTTGATATTCTTCAGTGACAGTCTGTTGATGGTGAACCCTTAGTTTCTGCTTATCAAAAATGTATTTAGTTCACCTATGTTCTTTAAAGTTGATTTTCTACATACACAATTTTAAGTGGACAGCTATTTTTTTCTCACCACTTTGAAGAAGTTCTACTATCTTTCGTTATTGCTGTGGAGACGCCCATTATTATTCCTAATGTCATTACTTTGGAGGTAATGTGTCTTTTCTTTCTGGTTGCTTTTGTTGCTGTTGTTGTTGTTATATTTAGTATAAATAGTCTTTATTGAACTGCACTGAGAAGATTGCATCTACATAAGCATAAGTTGTAACATTTCACAACTTCTAAAAAGAATGTCAGCAATTATAGTGGTCTATAATCACATTTAAGAAGCATATTCAACCATTTCTAAAGAAATGCTTTAACATTGTTATATTTGTTGTTATTAATTAAACTTTTCATGTTGTAGATTCACATGCAATTATAAGAAATAAACAGATGCTTGTACCCTTCACTCAGTTTCTCCCAGTGGTAACATCTTGTAAAACTGTAGTACATGGACTTCCCCGACAGCCCAGTCGTTAAGACTCCATGGTTCCACTGCAGGGGGCACAGGTTCGATCCCTGGTCAGGGAGCTAAGATCTCACATGCCGCACAACACAGCCAACCAACAAACAAACAAACAAACCAAAAAAACTGTAGTACAATATCACAACCAGGATATTGACACTGACACAGTGAAGACGCAGAATATTCCCATTACTACAAGGGTCCCTCCAGTTGCCCTTTTATAGCCACACCCACTGCCCTGCCTCTCCTAGTACCTCCTTAACCTCTGGCAACCAATTAATCTGTTTTCAATTTCTGTAATTTTGTCATGTCAAGAATTTTATATAAATGGAATTACATAGTGTGTATCCGTCTGAGATTGGCTTCTTTGTCATTCAGCCTAATTCTCCAGAGATTCTTACAGGTTGTTGCATGGAATTTAAGGGAAAAAAATGTCATGAAGAACCTAGGGGTAAGACAGGAATAAAGCCACAGACCTACTAGAGAACGGACTTGAGGATATGGGGAGGGGGAAGGGTGAGCTGTGACAAAGCGAGAGAGAGACATGGACATATATACACTACCAAACGTAAGGTAGATAGCTAGTGGGAAGCAGCCGCATGGCACAGGGAGATCAGCTCAGTGCTTTGTGACCACCTAGAGGGGTGGGTTAGAGAGGGTGGGAGGGAGGGAGATGCAAGAAGGAAGAGATATGGGAACATATGTATATGTATAACTGATTCACTTTGTTATAAAGCAGAAACTAACACACCATTGTAAAGCAATTATACCCCAATAAAGATGTTAAAAAAAAAAGTTAATTTGTTTTTATGGCCAGTAGTGTTTCCTGGTATGGATGTACCACAGTTTAACCATTCACCCACTGAAGGACAGTGGGTTATTCACCGTTTGGAGCTATAATGGATAAAGCTGCTATTGATTTTTGTGTGAACAGGAATCTTCATTTCTTTTGGGTAAATGCCCAGGAGTGCAATTGCTGAACATATAGTAATTGCTTGCATAAATGTTTACAGACTGCTAAACTGTTTGCCAGAGTGGTCATACCATTTTACATTTCCAGTGTATGGGTGATCCAGTTTCTCTGCATCATTGCCTATTCGGTATTTTCACTATGTTTTATTTTAGCCATCTGGTAGATGTATAATGACATCTCACTGTGGTTTAAATTTGCATTACCCTAATTGCTAACGAGGTTGAACATCTTTTCATGTGCTCATTTTGTCATCTTCATATATCCCCTTTGGTGCAATGTCTCTTCATGGTTTTTTGCCAATTTCTAATTGGATATTTTACTTTTGAGAGTTCTTTGTATATTCTAGATATTAGGTCTTTGTTGGGTATGTTGTTTGCAAATACTTTCTCACAGCATATTGCTTGTTTTTTTCATCCTGTTAACAGGGTCTTTGTAGAACAAAAGATTTTCGTTTTATTCAAGTTCAGTTTATCAGTTTTTCCTTTTGTGGACCGTGCTTTTGGTGTCAAGAATAAGAATTGTCTAGCCCTGGATCCTGAAGTTTTTCTCCTACCTTTCTTTTTCTAAAAGCTTTGTAGTTTTAAAATTGAAGTCTGTGATCCATTTTGAGTTAATTTTTTTTTTTTTTTTCTTGTGGTACGCGGGCCTCTCACTGTTGTGGCCTCTCCCATTGTGGAGCACAGGCTCCGGACGCGCAGGCTCAGCGGCCATGGCTCACGGGCCCAGCCGCTCCGCGGCATGTGGGATCTTCCCGGACCGGGGCACGAACCTGTGTCCCCTGCATCGGCAGGCAGACTCTCAACCACTGCGCCACCAGGGAAGCCCTTGAGTTAACTTTTGAGTAAGAGGTAATACTTAGGTTGAGCTTCTTTTATGGATATCCACTCACTCTAGCATGATTTGTTGAAAAGGCTCTGGCAGCTTTTAAAGGTTTTTCTTTGTCTTTGGTGTTCTAGAGTTTCACTATGATGTGTCTAGGTGTGGATTTATTTTATTTATCATTCTTGGTATATAATTTCTATGTTTGATGGCTTCATACTTTTCACCATTCTGGAAACTTCTCTATAATATTGCCTCTCCTCTATTCATTCTATTCTTTCCTTTTGCAATTCCAATCAGTTTTTTGTTAAACCTTCTCATTCGGTTCTTTGAATCTTAACTCTCATTTTCCATATGGTGTTTTCTGAATAATTTCTTCAGGTCTATATTCCAGGTCACTGATTCTTTCTTTCTTCCTATAAACATAATCGGCTATTTAATCCATCCAATGAATTTTTGATTTCAGTGATTCATTTTTAGAAGTCCCATTTAATTCTTTTTCAAATTTGTATGCTTATTTTTATTTATTTATTTTGATAGGTAAGAAGAGGATTTATTTAGAGAGAAACACTCCACGGACAGAGCGTGGACCATCTCAGAAGGTGAGAAAAGCCTGTATGGTTATTTTACATTTTCCTTGCTTATTTATTTCCATTCTGTTTTGTTTCCATGGTTACTTAATATTGTGTTTTTGACAATTCCAATATCTACATTTTTTGAGAATTTGAATCTAGTTTTTTTCTGCTGACTTGTGCATAGTGGATTATTTTGTGTTTCTGATGTTTTTTTAAATGGGGGATGCATAATTTGGGACTCCCAAGGTATGTAAATTGAGGATGCTTTTCTCCAAAGAAGATTTCTGTTTATTTTTTAGGCTCCAGGTGATGTTATCACTTGGGGCCATTTTAATTTCTTGGCTTACTATTTCCATGGGCATACATAGTGTACTTTTGAACCACAGAATCTAGTGAGAGTTTACAAAATATTAGGGAAGATAAGTCTATTATTAGGCTCTATCTCCATCTCCATCATTGCAGAGCTGGGAAGATGCCTGAAGATTTTTTTTTTCCTAGCCTAGTCCTTCTCTTCTAATCTCCTGGCTTCATGTGAAAATCTTAGATTCAGTTTCTGAACTTTCTTTCAAGCCAAAAGTCTAGTCTTCATCAATGTCTTTCATCACTGTGGCCTGAGGCTGTTAGTCCCCAAAGCTCTACATTGAGGGCTGGTGGTGGTTTGCTTACCATTTTGTTCATATATTTTTGATCTTGAGGAGTTTCCCCAACTGTCTTACAATCTCATCAATGCATTTAAAGTACGACTGCTGGAACTTATCTGGATTTATCTTACATGTGGATTTATCTGGCATGTGTAGGGAGAGGGGAATGTGAATGGTTACAGTTCAGAATATCCAGCCCACCACCCTGCTAAGAGCAGACGTCTCTCCGCTAGTATACATAACCCTTAGCCACCAATAGAAGAAAACTGTAATGACATTACATAAGAAACTGTCACCCTGAATATAGAAAAATAAATATTGTCCACGCAAAAGATTCTAAAATGTGGTTTGAAAGATGAATGAGCAAGAGAGAAATGATTGCTGACTGTGACAGGAGTCATGAGAAGAAAAAACTTACTGATAACTAAAACTTGAATTCAATAGGTTCAGTGGGAAGAATAAAAGTAGTAAAAATTTCTGAACCTATTGTTTCAAGGAAAAACTATCCTTAATTGCAATAGCTGATATCTTAGGTATGAAAGACTCTAGTTTTAACAAAGTTGTATGTATGGAAACACTGAGTCCTATTAATCAGAAAGTGTTTTTAATGGTGATGACCTCTAATTACAGTGTCCATCAAGTCTCCTTGACTAGATACAGGGCAGCTGTGGTGCTATGTTAGTATTACTAACAAGTAGGGTAAAGTGACCATGTTTCCTGCTTCTTCTGTTTTGCTTCTCTAGGTTTTAGGTGAACTCTTAAAACCAGGCTCCAGTAATATCTTACTTTTGCTTAAAAAAAAAAAAAAGTGAGCTGTAGGTATATATTTTTATCTTTAAGAGGAAAAAAATAGTTATTTTGGGACAAAATTGCTCATTCCTTGTAACTTTGCTGTAAACTTTCAGGTTTGATCTCCCTTACCCGTTGAATTTTCAAAGATTTTGATCGGAACTATTAAAGGCTAAAAGAAGAGAAACTTTAAATAGGTCCATACTTTCACAAACGTCTTTTAGTAAATTGGTTGCTTTTTATTACTGAAAGATATATTTCATACCTATGTTTTCCACTCATCATAAAAAATTTTTAATCTTGAATTTGACATTTCTTACCCACCTAGATCGAGTCATAAAGAATGCATTATAGATAGTAAAATCGAAATCACAGAAGACTTACCTTTCAGTAGCCGTTGCTATGAAACCATGTTTTGATGGGAAATTTTAGAGAAGCTTGTGCTTCCTGTTGTTAAATGATAGAATATGGAGATCCCCTTAATTTTTAAAATTGCCCTTTTTAAAAAGCAAGTAACCTCAATTATTCCTTCTAGTGGGACACTCTTTGCTCTTACCCTACCTTACCCACCCAGGACTGCTAATTAGGTTTAATTTTATCTTTGCTTCCTCTCCTATTCCTTGTGCATTGAATGGGCAGATGGGCAGAGTTTATGAGAGATGTTTTATGTGCAATTACAAGGTTGTGTTGCTATTATTTATTTTACCTAGGACACTAGGATGCTCAAGATACAGAAAGAATCAAAAATATGGTAACTTACGAGCAAGAGAGCTTCCATAAAATGGGAAGTTAGAAAAGTACCTCTTTGTTGTTGTGAATCTAGAAAAAGACCACAATGACCTCTGGTTCCTGAAAAAGAGAAAAATTTTGTTTAATTTTGTTTCCTCCAGGCAGTGTGATCTGGTGGAGAGAGCTTGGGATTCCAAGTCAGAAAACAAGTCAAAAGGCAAGAGGTGGAGGGAGAGTAATCTGCTGGTCTGACTAAAGCAGAGGACTGTGAAGCAGAGAGCGTGGAAAGGCGGGAGGAGATTAGGGAAGGGAGTGAGCTGAATGCAAAACTGGGCACCTTGGACTTGATTTGCCAGGCAGTGGAAAAGCAGAACATATTCCTAACAAAGGAAGCGGCACTGGGATAGTTGAGAAAGTTACTCTGGGAGTCGTGTATAGTTACTCAAGGGTTGGCACCAGATTCCTCAGATGGCACCGCGTATGATCCATTTGTCATCTATTGACACATAGCCCCCAATCCAGATTTACATCAAAGCAGGCTTCCCAGGGGAGACGATGTATATACGCTGACACCTTCTGCGTTTGATATCCAAGTTGGTGCAGAACGTGGAATGGGCCGCCCAATAAAATTTGTAAAACTCATACAATCTTGGCGACATAATCACTCATTGAGCATTACAGAAAACAATTCAAATATCTTTGGAATGGTGGTAGATGGACATGCTTTTAGTAAAACTTCGATATGGTGTAGGGTCGGAATGGAGACCCCCTGGCTGAGGGCTGCTCACTTCGTACTGCGTTGGTGGGATGTGTGTGTAGGGCTAGCCTGGAACCGTCCTGAGAACAGGCACCTCGTCAGATTCATCTCTGCACATCTGACACGCAGGAGAATGCCTCACCTTCGTGGGAAACCAGCCCACAGATTCTGCGATCTCAGCAGATGGCAGTAATGTGGTTTCTTTTGCGGTACGCGGGCCTCTCACTGTTGTGGCGTCTCCCGTTGCGGAGCACAGGCTCCGGACGCACAGGCTCAGCGGCCATGGCTCACGGGCCCAGCCGCTCTGCGGCATGTGGGATCCTCCCGGACCGGGGCACGAACCTGTGTCCCCTGCATCGGCAGGTGGACTCTCAACCACTGCGCCACCAGGGAAGACCAGTAATGTGTTTTTAACTTTATCATAAGTGGTGTTTCATTATTATGTTGATAATTATCTACTATTCATTCTCTGAAAATAAACCAGAGACACACATTCATGGCCTTTTCCCCTAGCGTGTGCTTATGGGAAAGAATGTGACAGGCATCCCCGTAAAACCTGCTTGATCTTCGGGCTTGTCTTAGATGTCTTCTTGCGGCACACCCCAGCATGTGTAGGCACAGGCCGTGTGCATCACGTGCAGACAGCCGCTTCTCGGCCGGCCAAGCAGCCCTTGGGCGCAAGGACTCAACTCTTCCCGCTACACAGGAGGAGTGTGCTTAGCTTAGTCAGCGGTTACCACGGCTAAGAGCCCTGAGGGAAGGCGTTTTGGAGGTTAAGGGGTGTATTCGTTTCCTAGGGCTGCCATTACATATTACCACCAACTGGGTGGCTTAAAACAACAGAGGTTGATTCTCACAGTTCTGGAGGCTAGAAGTCCAAAGTCAAAGTGTCAGCAGGGCCCTGCTCCCTTTGAAAGATCTAGGGAAGAATCTTAACTCGCCTCTTCCTACCTTCTGGTGCTTACAGCTGCATCACTCCAATCTCTGCTTCTCTTCACCTGGCCTTCCTCCCGGCAGCTCTTCTGTGTCTCTGTATCCAGATCTTTTCTCTTGTAAAGACACTAGTCATTGGATGTGGTGGCCACCCGCATCCAGTGCAACAGCACCTTAGCTTGATTACATCTGCAAAGACCCTATGTCCAAGTAAAGTCACATTCACAGATGTTGGAGGTGAGGACTTGAACATATCTTTTTGGGGGGCACAATTCAACCCACTGCAAGGAGTGAGGTGTTGCAAAGTTCAAGAAAAGCCTCTGTAGCACTTTGGCCAGAGGCCAGAAAAGATGCTGTTAAGAGAATATGGAGCTGAGCCTTAGAGCCCAAGTTTCTAGATGTAGAATGTGTTGCAGGTGTTCAAATGTGACCACTTACATCTGCTGTCATTAGACCCAGAGTAGTGCTTTATCTGAACACAAGTATTGTCACTCATTCTACGCCCTTAACCTGGGTTCCTCCACCTGTTTCCCATAGACCTCACACCTTTTGATTCACGGTCTCTCTTCCTTGCAATGGCTAGAGTGTTAGACCATCTCATATTTCCCTCAAGGCTTTTTGTGAGACAACTACGGACTCCAGAAAATGTGGGTTCCCCAGAGTCAACTGAAACTGTAGGTGTGGTTGCAGCAGCTTTAGGGAGCTTTTCCAAAATGCCAACTTATTATAATTACATAGATGCAATCTCACGATCTAAGTAGAGACTGTCTCCAGGACCAAACACAAAGGCATTCGAGCCCTCAGTCAGCGACTCAGACACTAAACAATGGGGCAACGAATTCGGTAGCCAAGGGTGGAGAAAGAATAGAGTCAGTTGGACAGTGCCCTGGAAAACCGGTACTTTTCTTACTTCTGGTTGGTAAGAAGGTCTGAGATGCTTCAAAGATTAGATGACCTTTGAAAGGCCAGGCTGTTCTCTTTTTTTTTGCGGTACACGGGCCTCTCACTGTTGTGGCCTCTCCCGTTGCGGAGCACAGGCTCCGGACGTGCAGGCTCAGCGGCCATGGCTCACGGACCCAGCCGCTCCGCGGCGTGTGGGATCTTCCTGGACTGGGGCACGAACCTGTGTCCCCTGCATCGGCAGGCGGACTCTCAACCACTGCTCCACCAGGGAAGCCCCAGGCTCTTCTCTTGATAACTTCGAGTACTCTGATACCCTCTGTTTTCCCAACCTGGTAGCTTCATGACGGCCCAGAAATGGAAATCACTACAAAACAACCCATGTGTGAAAGAACATATTAATGATTCAGTTAATTGTATTTTAAAAAATGAAAATGCTTCCTAAAAAAAAAAAAAAAGTGTAAGTTTTTACTGAGCTGAGTTGTTTCCCCTTGGGCCCGAGCCTCAGCCCCAGGGCGCTGGGCATGCTTCCTGTCCCTCTGAGCCTCTGCCTAGATTTCCCTCCATCTGGAATATCCCAGAGAACCCAGCCTTCTCTCGGGACACTCTGGCCTCTCCTTCAAAGTCACCCAAGCCACCCTCTCCTCCACGAGGCCTCCTCTGCCCCTCGTGCAGTCAGTACTTCCTCGTTGACGGAACCTCTTGCCCAGCAGTTCTGAATCAGGGGCGATTTTACCCCCAGGGGACACTTGACAATGTCTGGGCCCATTTTTAGTTGTCACCATGTGGAAGGTTGCGCCGCTGGAATCTAGTGGGTAGAGGCCAGATGAACGTCCTACCCCGCACAGGGCAGCACCCACCGCAAAGAATTATCCAGCCCATGACATCAGTGGTGCCGAGGTTGCTTTAGTCTAACGCTGCTTCACGCTAACATTTACAGTGTCTCTGTCATTCTTTGTTGACAGTCATGTCACTTAGGGGGCAGAAACTTTGTTTTGTTGGTGTTTATGTTCTCAACCTGGTGCGTGGTGTGAAATGAAAGTGAAACGAATTTAGCAATTTTTTTTTTTTAAGCAGTGTGTTTATTGCCTTGATCCCTGCACTTGTTTATGGTAACATCTCAGGTAGAACTCAAAGAAAGTGACACATAGATTTTATTTAATAACAAAAATTGTTTTAAATGCACAATTGTTTTAAATGAGATTATTGGGCTAAGCCAATAACAACTGAGGTTAGATTATTGGCTAAGTGATAGAACAATGACAGCAGCTTCCCCACTTGCTTCTGTGTGGTTAGTGGACGTACACTTCCCTGTTGATGACCCAGAAGGTTGTTCTACTTGTCTCTGTAGCCCTCTGACAGTTTTGCAGTGTTCCCTGGGTGCTAGACTTGGCCATCATAAGTTCTGGTAATCCTATCTTCATTAAAATTTGTGCTCATAATAATAACATCTAACTATTAAGCACTTACTCTATGCCAAGCACTGTTCTAAGCACTCTGTGTGCATTAATTAATTTAATTATCACGATATCCTTGTGAGATAGGTGTAATTATTATCCCCATTTTACACATGAGGAAATGGAGGCACAGGGAGGTTAAATAATTTGCTCAAGGTCACACAGCTAGTAAGTGACAGGGCAGCCCGACTTCAAGTTCATGACACCAAACTGCCTATCCTGATAAGCTTAGGCCTTTTCTCATACAATTTGTAAAAAAAAAAAAAAAAAAAAAAATCCAGATCATGATAAAAGATCTGATTATGAAAAATAGAAACTTACAACTTTAGAGAAAATCTAGGAAAATATCTTTACAATCTCAGGATAGGGAAGGATTTCTTAAACAAGATTCAAAAAGCACAAATGATGAAGGAAAAGCCAGTAGATTTGACTACATGAAAGGAAAAACATCTGCAGGCCCCAAAACATCATAAACAAAGCTAAAAAGACAAGCATTTGACTGGGAGCTGAAAGCTACAAAAGATATACATATACAAAACATATACAAAAGATAAAGGATTAGTAGGAAGAATATATGCAGGTTAATACCAATTAATAAGGAAAAGACTACGCAGTAGGAAAATGGGCAATAGAGGGAAAAAAGAAAACTGTGCTCTCCGTGAACATATGAAAAAATCCTCAAGTTCACTAGTAATCGGGGAAATAAAAGTTAAAATAACCATGAGACGTGACATACCATTGCTCACACATCAGGTTGGCAAGAAGCAAAAAGTCTCACAGGCTCAAATGTTCGTGGGGTGACAGAGAAACAAGAACTCCCACGCACTGCCAGCAGCGCAGTCTCTGGGGAGGAAGCTGGGTGACCTCCAGCAGGGCTGAGCCTTTGCGCGCCCTAGCTACAAACAGCTGCACCGTGTTTCAGCTCACAGAGAAAACAGATCATACAATAAAAGACTGTTCTTGGTGCTCACTGATGCTATACATAGACGGGAGGTAGCCAAGCCAGGGCTCCTGCCCTGGGTCCATCCGCAGGCTCCCAGGGTCCTGAAACAGCCCATGCCGTCTGCCCGCGCGTTCATGTGTTCCTCTCTGGGGAGGGTCTGTACCCCACATTTAGGAACACTGTCTCCACACCTCCAGGCTGCTTCCTGAAAGTACAGACCTCTGTCTCTTACAACGAGGGCCAGAGTGCAGAAAAAATAGCCTCAGGTCAGACTCAGTGCCAGTCTTAAACAGAGCAGAAGAAGGAAGTGTGCCACTGTTCTCCAAGTCTAATAGCTTTAGAGACATGTAGACATTGACCCAGTTACCTCTGCAAGTGGGAAGCTGCTGTCCTCTTTTCAGTCTACCGTAGACAGAGTCTAGTTTGGGGTGAGTGATACAGTACCTAAAATTGTAACCTCTGGCAAGTTACAACTGGGGAGAAATAACCTAAAACAGTGGTGCAAATCTTTTGGCTTCTCAGAGTGGTGGCAGCTAAGTCATTTTAGCTGTAGAGGAATCAAGGTGAGATTTCTTTAAATCAGATTATGTTATTTAAAGTCACCAGATGGTGGCTCTTTTCTCAGGAAGCCAGCTAAGCTAATAATTTTTCTGGTCTACATAACATCTCCAAGATTTCAGACACAGAATTCTAGGATGTCTGCCAAATACTTACTTGTCTGATAGTTGAGCAGATTCAAGCATCTTTTTGGCGAAACTGTTAGCTGCTGGCCACTGTGGTGCCTGTCCTGTGCAGAGGTGCCCCTCGCCTGGGGTTGACACAGATCAGGATTCATAAGGTTCACCGCCCAGGTTCATCTTTTATTAAGTTCATAGCATGGTGGCACTTGACAATCTCCGCAGAGAATTCCTTCCTTGACGGGTTTCTATCCTGTACGTAAAAATATTGTGGCTCAGAATCCGGTATTTGGGAGAGATGGTCCAAGGAGCCCCTTTGCAGTGTGTGGCTCTGAGTTCTATAGCTTTATTTGGCTAGACAGAGAACAAGGCTCTTGGACAACGTTAGGTCATTTCCCCACAGAAACCCTCTCCTGAGTTGAGGTGTGACAATTCCGCTTTGACGGAGGCTTCCAGTAAAGAAGGGGCATTTGATGGCCCATGCCTCTTCTACAGGACTCGAGCTGAAGATATTGTCTGATATGTTACTTAACATAAGGACTTTGATTGCTCCTAAAATTTAGTACCAGGAAAATATTTACTTCTCTTGAAAACTGTGCGTGCTTTACTAGGGGGTGGGAGCTGAGACGCTACACGTGACCATGTAAAGAGTGTATTTTGGGGATTTCCCTCGTGGTCCAGTGGGTAAGAATCTGCGCTCCCAATGCAGGGGGCCAGGGTTCGATCCCTCGTCTGGGAACTAGATACCACATACATGTGGCAACTAAGAGTCCGCATGCCCCCACTAAAGATCCCTCATGCAGCAACTAAACATGCCGCGATGAAGATTCCGCAACTAAGACCTGGCGCAGCCTAAATTAAAAAAAAGAAAAGAAAAGAGTATTTTGAAGCCTGATGGCCCTGGGTTTCAATCCTGACTCAGCCACTTACGGAGTGAACTTGGGCAGTTTAGTTACCCTTCCTCAACCCCGATGACCTCATCTCAAAAATGGGAATAATAATTCCTATGCGTAGAGCTATTGTGGGATTAGGAAACTTTGACGGAACGTTAACAAATATACTGCAGGGGCTGGACACATGGCAGTTTATTTTAGAAAATCCATTGTGCCCCACATTTCAAAGCTATGATTAGTGTTCAAATGAGGTGACTATTTTCATCCAGGTTCTAGTACATGTTCTTTTTTTCTTTGAATGATTTCTGATTGTACTTTTATTTTTTATTAATTTTATGAATTTTCATCATTTAAAAAAAATTGGAGTATAGTTGATTTACAATGTTGTGTTAGTTTCAGGTGTTCAACAAAGTGATTCGGTCATATATATATATATATATATATATATATATATATATATATATATATTTCAGATTCTTTTCCCTTACAGATTATTACAAAATATTGAGTATATTCCCTGTGCTATACAGTAGGTCCTTGTTGCTTATCTATTTTATATATAGTGGTGCGTTGATGTTAGTCCCAAACTCCTAATTTATCCCTCCCCTCCTCTGATTGTACTTTTTTTAATTTAGATGATCCATTCTATAGGTGCTTTAATATTCCAGACTGCGTCCAATCTTCTGTGGGAGACAGACGGGGAATAAATAAAGAAAAGCAGCAAAGGTCTGGGAACTTGTGACTTTATTTCCTCGGCACCAACTCCCAGGATCTAAACTCAGCTTGACCATCTGGCTGACTGTGCATTTCTGGACAGGTCACTTTAGGGGCGTTGTCACTTGCTGGCAGGTGGGCTGCTCTGGGATTTGATTGTGTTCCTTCCTCTTATTCTGACCCCTGATGGGCATCCTCCAATGCAGGAGATAACCACAGAGCTCGGGGTCTGTTGCCTGTACCTGTTGAGGCTGCAGCAAGCTGGGCTGCAGGATGCTGGGGTCACGGTGTCCAGGGTTAGGGTGAGAGAGAAGCAGCTGCACACCCCATACAGGGCTGCAGAGAGGGGAGCCCAGGGTCATATAATCCCCAACAGAGGCCAGTGCCCTGATCCTCGAGCTGGAAGGACTTTGTGACCTGCCTGGGACCCCTGTGATGGCAGGCACTTGCCCACACCCCCCTGCACCGAGTCTCCACAGCCATGTCTGTTCTCTCCCTGTTCTCTCCCTGCCCTGCCCCCTCTTGGCTCCTGCATTCTGTATTTTTTGTTTGTTTGTTTTGTTTTGTTTTGTTTTGCGGTATGCGGGCCTCTCACGGCTGTGGCCTCTCCCGTTGCGGAGCACAGGCTCCGGACGCGCAGGCTCAGCGGCCATGGCTCACGGGCCCAGCCGCTCCGCGGCACGTGGGATCCTCCCGGACCGGGGCACGAACCCGTGTCCCCTGCATCGGCAGGCGGACTCTCAACCACTGCACCACCAGGGAAGCCCCATGCTGTAGTTTTGTTTGTGAAGTTGTGAGCACCCAGCCTCCTAAGGAGCATCTAGGCTCAGATGCTCTTCTCCTCTGGCGGCACGAGTGGGAGCAGCTGTGTCCACTGTCGGAGGCCAGAGAGCTCATGCTTTTGTCTGCGGCCAGCCCTGCCCTCACAGAGCGTGTTTTGCATGTGGTTGTTGAACTTTGATTCAGTGACTCATGCTGAGGCGCAGGCTTTATCTCCCTCCCTCATCTGATTGCTTTCTTCCTTTCCTTTTTTTTTTTTTTTTTAAGTGCAAAGCAAAACTACCTTTGCAGCTGAACATGACTCTGGTGAAAGGAAGTGGAGCTTTGGCCTGAAGTGGCTCCCCGGGCCTCGGGGACACCTGGCCAGCAGGGAGGACAGTGTGTGACCGCTGCTGAGGGGAGCACAGCATCCATTGTGAGGGCCCTCGACACGCCCTGCTGGTGAGTGCATGTCCCCTGGCCATCCTTCAGTGTGACAGAATGCTGTCAGACTTGGGTCCAGGGGTGGGAGGAGAGAGACAGAGCACACGGGGAAGGGGGGGCAGTTCTTGGATGCGTGGCGTCCTAGCAATATCATCTCCTTCAATTACTTTGAGGGCTCAGCAGAAAACAATTAGGTAAGCATCTTTAACCTCCTTTGGGTGAAACCTTGCTCATTCTAGCAAAATTGTAGTTAATGTCAAGAGGGCTTTTGTGTACCTCCCTTGAAGGGTTGTCATAGGACTGAATGAGAATTTGTCAAGTGTGAGCACCATGCCTAGCACATAAAAAAATTCTCAGTAAGCTTTCTGTTATTATTTTAAAAAAGAGGGCTTTTGTGGGAGAAAGATTAATGAGAGGAAGCTCTTCAGTTTAAGTAAAAACTCTTGCTGTGGTCTTTGAAGATGTTTTAATTTTATGAACTCAGAAGAACTAGAGCTCTCAAGCACATCTGAAACCTGTCTCCGTGCTCCTGAAAGTATCTCCTAGACTAAATGCTTTTTGGCAGGTGTCTAGTTTCCTGGCAGATCAGGAACGTTTGGCAGTGGCCCCAAATGCCGTCTCCTCTAGAAGATGACCCTGTGGGCTTCAAGAAGGCCTGTGAGGACATGGAAATAAGTCTTCACCTGATGGCAGTGAATGTAATTTTGGCCAGTTCCCTGGAGCCATTAGAATGCTTGGCCATGAACCCTAAGATATGACCTCTTCTCCAGGGCCAGACGTTGCCAAGGTGGGAGTGCCAACACCTGGCACGTGAATAGGTTGGGAGTGGCATTTTTTTTTTTTTTTTTGTGGTACGCAGACCTCTCACTGTTGTGGCCTCTCCCGTTGCGGAGCACAGGCTCCGGACGCGCAGGCTCAGCGGCCATGGCTCACGGGCCCAGCCGCTCCGTGGCATGTGGGATCTTCCCGGACCAGGGCACGAACCATGTCCCCTGCATCAGCAGGCGGACTCTCAACCACTGCGCCACCAGGGAAGCCCTAGAGTGGAATTTTTTTTTTTAACATTTTTATTGGACTATGATTGCTTTACAATGTTGTGTTAGTTTCTGCTGTATCACAAAGTGAATCAGCTATACGTATACTTATAACCCCATATCCCCTCCCTCTTGCGTCTGGGAGTGGCATTTAGTAGAGGGTTTTGTTTTAAACTTTGCTTCAGAGTTGCCCTGGGATCAGGACTGTAAATACTTGTGTGTATGCCTGAAGTAACCTACGACAGCACACAAGAGCAGGAGACAAGTTTGAGGGGAAAACAAAGACCAAGCCGGTCCACCCAGGCTCACAGCTACCCTATTCACAACAGCCAAAGCGTGGCAGCAGCCCACGTGCCACTTGGGTTGCTTGAGTGGATGGATGGATGGATAAACACAATGTGCTATATACGCACAATGGAGTATTATTATTTCCTGCCTTAGAAAGGAAGGAAATTCTGACACCTGCTACAACATGGATGAACCTTGAGGACATTATGACAAATGAGAGAAGCCAGTCACAGAAGGACAAATACTGTATGATTCCACTTATATGAAGTACCCGGAGAGGTCAAATTCATAAAGACACAAAGTAGAACCATGCTTACCAGGGGTTAAGGGAGGGGGTGGGGACTTAGTGTGTAATGGGGAGAAACTTTCCATTTTGGAAGATGAAAAAGCTCTGGAGATGGATGGTGGTGCTGGTTGCTTAATGCCGCTGAAATGCACTCTTAAAAATCGTTAAAACGGTAAATTTTATATTATGACCACTTTGCCACGATTTAAAAAAATTATAATTCCGTTAAAAAAAAAAAGACCAGACCCAAACCACAAATCTCACGGGCTGAAGTCTTTGCCTCTCTGTGAATTCTTCAAACTCTGACAGCTTCCCTGAGGGCCTCTAGATCTGAGCTGAACCGGAAAACTTCGGCGTGGACCCTGTTTAGAACTTTCTCCTCAGCATAGTGGGTGACTTCTGATGGGTGTCTGTGGTAGGTTTCCCTGGAGCTGGCAAAGGCGACCCAGGAACGGACTTGGGGGTCAGTGTCGTGTGTTGAATGAGGGCTGGCCCTGCTCTGTGGCCGCCGAGCAGCCCTGGACTGCACCCTCTGGCAGGAACTGGGACGCCCTTGGGAGCCTAGTCTCTCCCATCCATTAGCTGTGGGATCCTGGGTACAGCATCAAAACTTCTCTTTCCCTCAGTCTTGTTACCTGCAACGTGAGGAACTCTTTCCATGTCCCAGGGACTTTGGGATTTTCCAAAGGTGACATACCAGCAGGCACTTGTAACTAGAAAACACAGTGCCCATGTGAGCTGCTGTTTCTCTACAGCTCTTATCCCTCTCATTTTCTCATCCTTCTGTTTCTCATTTATTTTTTTCCTTAGGGGCTCTTCCAGCCAGAGGTTACAGCCTTTTTGGCCCAGAGCCCCTCCCTCTGGATTGGCTGATTCTAGAAGACCTGATCTGACCCCCGTTGTTCCACTTGTGAGGTGTCCCTCCCCTCCTTTCCTGCTGTTCTGTCAGGTCCTGAACCCACCTCCACAGCCTTGACACTGAGCACAGAGCAGCGTGCCACACTGACCGTTGTCAGAGCTCAGGAGACCTGGGAAGATTTTCAAAGTGTCACTAATCATCTGTGCTGTTTGTGACTTCCAGTCAAGATTGAGGAAGAAAACTAAGATGAAATTGTTCATACTTTCAGGTCTTAAAAATAGAAAGGAAAAAGTAGCTGCTGGCAGTGGTGCAGCTCAAGGGCCGACACAGCTGAAGGGGGAGGGTTGTGACCTGGGGCTGCGGAGAGCGGCCTCCCACCCCCGTGTTCTCCCTTATTTGGAAATTTTATGAGGAAATGAAGTTATTTTAAAGTCTCAAGGAGGGGGGGGGAGCCTCTGAAGTAGGTGAATTCTTTCAGTTAATTTTGTGTAAAAACAGCCCTCCTGTCCCACACATAGCCTTTCAGAAGTCTGCTCAGAAAAGGAGCCCTGTTGAAACCTGAGGGTTCTGTGGGGAGCTGCCAAGGTCAGGTCCCACTCCCTCTCCCCTGCCCCAGGGGAAAAGGCCAAGTTTTTTCAGTTTGAAAATATTCATGTTTCTGTCATACCAGAACGCAAAGTCACAAAACAAATGTGGACTCTCCTCGTAGCTCTTACTTGGTGACCCAAGAGAAGTCACCTGACACAGTCATATTCTGGTTTTTCCATTTCTGTGATGGCAAGGTGTTGCCTCCGTCCTGAACACAACTCAAAGCAACCCATTATTTTGGGCATCTACTTATGGTCAGTCTCTGCCATTTAGTAGCTGTATAGCCTTTACTCTGTACCACTCTGAACCTCAGTTTCTTCATCTGTGAGAAGGGAGTACTTTTATCTACCCTGTCTAACCACCAGGGATGATGGGAAGTTCAAGTAAGAGTCTCTACAAGAAAGCGACATGGAAACGAAGAACAACGCGAATACAGACTTTTACGTTCGTGTTGCCTGTACTGTCTTTCTTCTCTTTCCTTTTCTCTCGTTTGTGTTCCCTCCCTCTTTTCTTTCTTCCACCCATCCTCTCAAGCCTCCGTTCTCTCTCTCTTCCAAACCCAAATAAGTGCTACAGAGCAGGCGTAAGCAGGGAGGGGTGGAGGTGGGAGCGACTGGGGCCGCCAGGACTGGGAAGGTTTCTCAGAGGAGGTGACAGTGGGGTTCGGTCTGGTGGAGGAGGGGCAGGTGCTCCGCAGTGGGAAGGACCCGAGGGGAGGCCTCCAGGCCTGAGAGACCAGGGTCTTTCAGGGACAGTGAACAATCCTTGGTGTGAGGCTGGCCTGCCGGGCGGGTGAGTGTCCCCTTCCTCTGTGGACACTGGGCCAAAGCTGGACCCCGGCCCAAGGGAACAACCTTCCTCAGAGAAAAGGGCTGGCCACTGGTCAGGGAAAAGGTGAGACTGAACTAGAGGTATGTGGCCATTGAGACTGGAGAAGGGGTTGCAGCCGTTGTGAGGGGCCTTGCCTCTCATGCTGAAGGGTTTGACATCCACTATTAAGGACCCCAAAGAAATTTTGCTTATGTGGGTTCTAGCTATCTATGCATATGTACCTTATTAGAAACTAAAACTATGAAATTTAAAAATATTCATTTATTTTAAAATCAGAATAAACCAATTATATTAATATAAATGATGTATTTTATGAAAAAGAACTCTATTTTCCAAAACCCCCCAAATTTGTAAGAAGACTGGCACTGATTTACATTTTTTGCAAATCTCTTTAACAGCCAATTTAATAGAAGACCACTTGCTTCTCATATCTGCTTCCACATTCAAGCTGTCACAATATCACAACAACAGGTACCCTCTGGGATACTTCATGGTACGCTCATGAGAGGATGAGAGTGAAAAAACCCAAATTACACCTAAGCATTATTATGGAAATAGTTTTTACCTTAAAGACTCCCTGAAAGGGTCTTGGGCTCCCCCTGGACCCCACTTTGAGAACCACTGAAGTGGGCTCAGCAAATGCCTGGTGCGTGACAGCATTGTGAGTTCCCACAGCACTTTATCGCATAGCCTGCAGGGCGTTTATCTCCTAGATCTGCAGCCACGTGTGCCCGGTGCTAGCAAGAGGTCTGAGCCAGAAGCGCAGTTGTGCGCTCAGTGATCTAGGGGCTGGTGGAGGGCACGAGGGGGAGGGAAGATGGCCTGGGCAGGGCCCTGACGTTGAACAAAGGAGCAGAGGCTAAGGAAAGAGCTGGAAAGACTTAGGAGGAGACCCAGGCCAAGTTGTACAACCTAAGGGAGAAGAGAGTTTCAAGGAGATGGTCCAAAATTTTTGGATTTAAAAATCACAAGGAAGGGAGTGGTCCACAGAGTCAAAAGTCGCAGAGAGTTTGCCTAAGGCGAGGCGTGTGAAGGTGCCGTTGGATTGGGCGGTTAGGATGTCATGGTGACCTTGGGGGCGGTTGTGGTGTTGCAGCAGTCAGTGGGCCAGGTGGGTGGGAGCTGACAAGTGGAGGCTGCAGGAGAGACCTCTCCATTCAGGAGGCTGGCTTACAAGTGCCCTTGACCTGCCAGCCCCAGGCATTGTGAGTCCTGCTTGGGTTCCAGCACTACCGGGAGATACCCTGCAGGAGAGGGGGTGGCCATGCTGGGAACCCAGAAGAGGGAATGTTGCAGAGGATTCCAACAAGAGACTGGGAACTGAGGATAAAGAACCTGTAATACTGAGGAGAGGATGAGGTGAAATGATAGACGTGTGTGAATGTGCGCTGCGCATGAAGTGTAACAGGGAAAGATCGAAGACCATCTAAACTTCCGTCATTTGGCATATGGATAAACACCATTCATTCATTCATTCATTCAACAAATATGCATTGAGATTCAGCTGTGCCAGGCACTGTTCTAAATGCTGGGGTTATGGTGGACAGCAGAACAGGTAAACCGGCAGGGGAAGCTTTCCAAAATGCCTTTTTAGTAAGAAAAGTACGTTGCTAAACAATAAGTCCAGAATGATGCTATTTATGTGAAAATCACCTCCTTTAAACAGTATATGTGTGTATCTATTAGATATGCAAGTAAATGCATAGAAAAAACTCTAGAAGGAGACAGGAGGGGCAAGTGGGATTTGGGGTAGGTATGAAGAGACCTTATATCTTTTTATTTGCTATACTTTTACATTGCTTCAATTTTTCACACTTGATATATTTTCGTGATTATTTCTGTATTTTAAAAGGCTTTTTGAAAGATGTAGGTCTCTGTGAGTAGAAAAGAGGGAAAAGACAGAGGGACCCAGTCTGTCCAGAGTGTCCCCTTTGGCTCACTCATCTTTTTCTTGTAAACGTCTGTCAGGCTGCAGCCCACTGCCCAACACTACCCCAAAGGTGCAGGCCAGGCAGTGATGGCTGAGTGGAAAGGATCAAATTTGGGTTAGGCCCTTCTATTGTAGAGGTTCCGTACGATCTGAGTTCATTGCTAGGGAAAGCGTACCAGTGCACAGAGCTGAATTTAGGTCAGAGCGTTGTGCTTCTGGGAATAGAATTCACCAAGGGGCATTTTCCCCTATTTAAGCCGCGGAGCTGTGTTAGTTTGCCAGGCCTGCCATGACAAAATACCACAGACTTGGTATTTATTTTATGCACGTATAATATGTATACAATCGGCCCTCCATATCCTCGAATTCAACCAATTGTGGATTCAAAATATTCGAAAAAGAATCCCAGAAATTTCCCAGACCCAGGCCCTGGAAGGCTGAGCCTCTCACCTGCTCTGGCCCTGGAGAAGCTGTCCCGCCACCTGTCCTCCTTCCTGGCTTGGTGGGGCCTGGCTGAGGGGCAAGACTGACCCACGGAGGAAGGGGGAATCTGTACCTGCTTCCTCTGTCTGGCTAACCCCCGTTCCCCCTGAACAGCTAACCAAACTCAAAGAGTTCCCAAAGCCTGAGACCTGGGCCATTCAAGCAAAACTTAAATTTCCCACACCCTGGCAACTCTTTACGTGGCATTACATTGTATTAGGTATTATAAGTAATCTAGAGGGGCTTTAAACTATACCGGTGCATATGCTTAGGTTGTATGCAGATACTAAGGCATTTTATATAAGGGACTCAAGCATCCACAGAGTTTGGTATCTGCAGGGATCCTGGAGCCTGCCCCCTGCCCCCACTACCAAGGGATGACTTTATAGATTTATTTTTAAAATTTTAATTTATTATTATAATTATTATTACTATTATTATTATCATCACCTCCTCACAGTTCAGGTGGCCAGAAGCCTGAGATCACAGTGTCGGTGGGGCTGGTTTCTTCCGAGGCCTCTCTCCTCAGCTGGTAGATGGCCTTTTTCCCCTGTGCTTTCGCATGGCCTTCCCTCCGTACCCAACTGTGTCCGGATCTCCTCTTCTTATGTGGACACCAGTCTTATTGCATTAGGGCCCACTCCACTGACCTCCTTTTACCTTAATCACCTCTTTAAAGACCCTATCTCCAAATAGTCACATACTGGGGGGCTGGGGGCTGGGCTTCAACATATGAATTTGGCGGGGGAAACAATTCAGCCATAGCAGAGCCTCAAAGACATTTCTTTGGCCTGTGCACAAATGTCCCCAGGGCTGGGTGGCCTGCTCAGCGGCTCCGGGTCCCTCTGGCCCCCTTGCGGGACCGGGAGGGGGGTGAAGGCCTGGGAGAGCCACTAGTCCAGGCACCGTGGTTGCATCGCGGCTCTTCAAGCACGCTGAGCCACTGAAACTCCTCAGGGGACCAGGCCCCGACGTGACTTCCTGACAGATAAGTGGGGGGAGAGAGCACCCATAATTCACCTCCTCTGCCCAGGAAACACCTGATGGATGCCTTTTCTCTCTAGCTCATGCCGGTAGGGCTCTGCCAGGAGGAGGCCGGCGGCAGGACCCTCACGGGGGCCCGGCTGGCACAGCATGGAGCGCTCGAGAAAGATGGAGTTCTTCCAGAAGCTGGGCTACGGCCGGGAGGATGTGGTCAGGGTGCTGGGCAAGCTGGGCGAGGATGCCCTGGTCAACGACGTGCTGCAGGAGCTGATCCAGACGGGCAGCCGGCCCAGTGCCCACGAGGGCAGCGCCGTGCCCCTGCTCGTTCCCAGGGGCTCCTGTGGGAACCCCGACTCTGCCCAGCGCGGGCTGAGGGCGGACCCGGAAGAGGACAGAGGAGGCCCAGCCAGTTCCTTGCGACCCATAGTGATCGACGGCAGCAACGTGGCAATGAGGTAGCTTTCTTCGTCCCCTAACCGCGGGCGGGGAGAACTGCCCTTCTTCTCGGTGGGTCTGTCCGAGGAGCTTTGGAGCCCATGGATGGGGCTTGGAATCCCCATTCCATCCCTCAGTAGCTGTGTGGCCTTCAATAAGTCAGTTAACCCCTCTGAGCCTCACTTCCTCCACCTGTAACGTTGGTCTACAAGCTCCGTAGAAGGTAATTGTAAGAACTGGAGCTGCACAGAAATGCCTAGGGCAGTGCTGACACAAAGTAAGTGTTCAACAAACGGCAGCTTTTATTGTACTAACTCAGGAATAATCGGGGAAGAGCCTAGAGCTGGGCCTTGGTGAGCACGGCTCCCTGTCTGGTGTCTGTCCCTGACCAGCTGTGTGACTCTGGGAAAGCTGGGGTATCTCAAGCTTCCTCCTCTGTGACACAGGTCAAGAGAGAACTCTTCTACTCCGCTCAAGATTATGAGAAGCAGATGGGAAAACGTAATACTTGAACCGTGCTGGAAGCCCTCTGCTGGGGGTTGTGAGCCGTGCTGGTGGCGGCCCTGGTGGTGGAGTGGCTCCCTAGCTGGGTGCGGGAGGTGTGCTTGTGGCGCCTGAGCTCTAGAGGCAGTGTTATACTGGTGTATTGGCATCGTGTGTGTTTCGGTGATGAGAGCTTCGCGCCCCAACTCATCTTTCCTGGAGAGGCCAAGTTCAGCTGAGAGAGAAGCTCTGCGGCCTCACCCACACTCCGCGCTGGGCACAGAGGAGGCTTTGCCCACACAAGCGCGTTATTTTACTGTTTGGCTGGGCTGCAGCCCCGCAAAGGGCAGAGCCGTAGGAAGGCGGTCACTCACAACTACAAACAGACGCTCGTCCCTTTCCCAAAGCTGAGCCACGGTGGATGGAGAAGAGCAGTGTTATCGGCGCTGAATGTGTCAACAGGGTATTCCTTGGCTGACAGACCGAGTGGTCTTCCCTGAAAATTTGGGCTCACTTTTTTGTTTGTTTGTTTTTAAATTAAAAAAAATATTATTTGGTTGCGCCAGGTCTTAGTTGCAGCAGGTAGGCTCCTTAGTTGCGGCATGCATGTGGGATCTATAGTTCCCTGACCGGGGATTGAACCTGGCCCCCTCGCACTGGGGGTGTGTGTGTCTTAATCACTGCGCCACCAGGGAAGTCCCTGGGCTCACTTTGGGTTGGGCGCTGCAGGACAGAAGTGTGGAAAGGTTAACTCAAGATGGCCCAGGCTTGGGGGTAGTTCCAGTATGCCCTGCTTGGTGTGTAGGACAAGTTCATTCAAGTTTTAGCCAGCCAAGTCTCCCTGGGCTTGATTATGTCAATAGGCAATGGAGCCCTGCCTTTTCCCTGGGGCCTAGGAGCTGGTCCTTCGGTCTCTCACGCATGCTCTGTGGAGGCACCAGATAGGTGAGACTCTGAAATCCTGCTTAATTCAAGATCTCTGGGGGAGTTAAAGGGATTTTTAAGAATCCAGTAGGTTCTGAGCATCCTAGGAAGAAAGTCTGCTGGGTTCTGAGAGGGGCCTGGCCTCTGCCTGGTCTGGATGAGGCATCTCTTCCTCTAGACATCAGTAGAAAGACATGGGTTACATGTAAAGATTTTTTCCATGTGGACCATTTTTAAAGTCTTTATTGAATTTGTTACAATATTGCTTCCGTTTTGGTTTCTTGGCTGTGAGGCATGTGAGATCTTAGCTCCCCTACCAGGGATCGAACCCGCACCCCCTGCATTGGAAGGCAAAATCTTAACCACTGGACCGCCAAGGAAGTCCCTGGCTTGTATTTAAAGTAAGATGATATTGCTTAAATTGAAGACCTTTCCAGTCCTAAGATTATATGAGCTCTCCGATTCCAGCTCAAAAGAGCAGAATGGCTGCAGGGTAAAACAACTACTTCAGGTGCTACAGGAAAGCATTCTCTCTTTGGGGACCAGACTTTTTTTTTTTTTTTACTATTTATTTATTTATTTGGCTGCACTAGGTCTCAGCTGCAGCATGCAGGATCTTCGTTGCCGTGTGTGTTCTGGCGTGTGGGATCTTCTTAGTTGCGGCATGCCAACTCCCAGTTGTGGCGTGTGGGATCTAGTTCCCCAACTAGGGATCGAAAGCAGGCCCCCTGCACTAGGAGCGCAGAGTCTTAGCCGCTGGACCACCAGGGAGGCCCTAGGGACCAGACGTTTTTTAGGAACGGCTACAATAGGGTGATGGTGGAGGGTTTTCTTTTGATGAAAGTCTCTGTTGCTGCTTGGAATTCACATTTAAACCACGTCCTCTATTTGCACATGACTTAGACGTGTTCTGGGTAAATACATTTAGTCCCACCCCGCCCTCACCTCCTACGATTGTAATTAGTCTGTGGCTTACAAATGGAAACCATCTCTCAGGCTTATTATGAACATGTGTGTGTCAGAACATGAATTCTTTCAGACTTGTGCTGCCTAAAAACGACCTCAGATACCTAGAACACATGTATTTGTGTGTGTTCTCAGGGTGTGTACGTACGTGTATGCACGTATACACAAACATCCCCTCCCCTGCCCCCCTTCATCCCCTTAGTTAGGAACAAAAAGAGAAATTTCACAGCTCCCTGATGGTGGGACTTAATTTGTTCAAAGGCCCGTCTGGGAGAGAGCTGGGGTCCGATGTTCAGATCCACACCTGCTCCTTCTCCTACAATAACACCTCCCGTGTCCTCCAACCGGAGTTTCAAGAGGACCCCTGACCTCAGGCTCGGCCAGATCCTCGTTTGTAAAGGACAGCTCCCAGTGTGGGGCGTGTCTTTAGAGGGGCCAGATTACTGAAACCCAGCATGGTGTCTACTCGTTATCTGCTGACCTCAAAACTCAGTTAACCTCAGAAACATGGTTTCTGAAAATTCTCCTTCGCTGAAGTTTTATAGTATCGCAGGCATTGCCATTCTCTGTTTTTGAAGATGCTGTTGCTTCATGTGCTGTCTGGTCCTGGAAGGAGTGGGGAGGAGCCTAAAAGACAGGTTGGGATGCATGTCCTTTCTGCCCTGAGCAGGTGAGAAGCGTGTCTTCTGTTGGCAGCAGCATCCTATAGGGTGCCTGTTGCCGACTTGCTGACTGTGGCTTTGTCCCCTGGAGCCTGGGACTGTGTCTGCCTTTGCTCACAGAGAACAAGAGCCTGACTCTTCAGCCATGTTTTTTTTTTTGTTTTTTTTAAATTTAATTTTTGCTGTGTTGGGTCTTCGTTGCTGTGCGAGGGCTTTCTCTAGTTGCGGCAAGCTGGGCCCCTCGTCATCGCGGTGCGCGGGCCTCTCACTATCGCGGCCTCTCTTGTTGCGGAGCACAGGCTCCAGACACGCAGGCTCAGTAGTTGTGGCTCACGGGCCTAGTTGCTCTGCGGCATGTGGGATCCTCCCAGACCAGGGCTCGAACCCGTGTCCCCTGCATTAGCAGGCAGACTCTCAACCACTGCGCCACCAGGGAAGCCCTCAGCCATGTTTTTTTTTCTCATTATCTTTGGGAAGTTGTGTTTCAGTGGATCTTTAAAGACCAAAAAAAATCTGTATTAGTTTCTATTGCTGCTATATCAAAATTACCACACAAATGTAGTGACTTAAAACAGCACAAATGTATCGTCTCGTAGTTCTGGAGGTCAGAAGTCTGGCCTGGGTCTCCCTGGGTTGAAATCAAGGTGTCAGCAGAACTGTGTTCCTTTCTGGAAGCTCTAGGGGATGATATGTTTTCTTGCCTTTTCCGGCTTCTGGAGGCCACCTGCATTCCTTGGCTTATAGCCCCTTCCATCTTCAAAGCCAGCAGTGGCCTGAAATGATTTACAAAAAGTAGAATCTGTATACATATATTGGTTCCCTTGGGAGAAGATCCACAGCTTCCAATAGCTACTTAGAAGGTCTGTGATCCCCAAAATGTAAAGAAACACTGATGTAGAATGAGCAGTTCTAGATAATGTCATGCTTTACGGCAGGGCGCTAAGCCTCTCCATTAGCACAGAGAACGTGAGAGGGGGTCATCTGTCCTTGCCTCTGACCATCTGAGTCGAGAGAGGAAAAAGCACAGGAAGGGCCTAGAAGGGCTTAGCCAAGATCAACACTGGCTCCATCAGACCCTGGCCTCCAGCCTTGTGCTCTGACCATACCATCACTCTAGGAGTTTCCATGGGCTCCTCTCCCCAGAGCCTCAGAATGTGTAGCCCAAGTCTATTCGTAGTGGCTGAACCCAGTAGGCCTGGGGTGGCTGCCTCTGGAGATCGGCAGTGAGGGTCACTGGCCAAGTGCTTTTTAAGATAAGTGGGAATGTATTTGTTCAGAGCACACATCTTGTTCAAGTCATTTCGAAAGGACCATACCACCCAATTCCAAAAACCTCCCATCTCCTCACTGTAACAACAAAAGGAGTCTATTTGGTTCTTACAAGCAGGAGCAATGGCTTCACTTATCATTTCCTAAGTGGTGGGTCAACTTCAATGTGAATTCTAAGTTGCAGTGGCGGGCGTGTAAGATTGGGACCTGGGAAGCAGACCTCATGCTTGTCCGTAGTTTTGCTGAAATCCTTGTATTTCACGTAGGAAGCTAGGGAGGTCAGGAGCAGGGGACAGAACATAGGCTTAAGAGTCCGAAGATCTGAGTTGTGACCTCTAGCCTAGGGCTGCCCAATAGCGCAGCTCCCTGTGACGATGGAAAGTTCTTTACCCGCATATGGTGGTCCGTATGGTGGCCGCTTGCTACACGGGGCCGCCCAGCACTGGAAATGTGGCTGGTGTGGCAGACGAGCTGAATTTCCAATTTTATTTCTTTTGAATTAACTTGAAGTGTAAATAGCCACATGTGGTGAGTGTCTGCATAACGGACGGTACAGCTGTAGCTCCTCAGCTTACCTACTGTGTGACCTCCACATGCGTCACCTGACCTTTTTAAAAAATTGTTTTTAATTTAATTTAATTTTTTATACAGCAGGTTCTTATTAGTTATATGTTTTATACACATTAGTGTATACATGTCAATCCCAATCTCCCAGTTCATCCCAGTACCCCACCCCCTGCTTTCCCCCCTTGGTGTCCATACGTTTGTTCTCTGCATCTGTGTCTCTACTTCTGCCCTGCAAACCGGTTCATCTGAACCATTTTTCTAGGTTCCACATATATGCGTTACTATACGATATTTGTTTTTCTCTTCCTGACTTACTTCACTCTGTATGACAGTCTCTAGGTCCATCCACGTCTCTACAAATGACCCAATTTCGTTCCTTTTTATGGCTGAGTAATATTCCACTGTATATATGTACCACGTCTTCTTTATCCATTCGTCTTTCGATGGGCATTTAGGTTGCTTCCATGACCTGGCTATTGTAAATAGAGTCACCTGACTTTTTTGAGCCCTGTTTATACAGGTAAGAGGTTGGACTGAATAATAATAATCTTATGTAGTTTCTCATCTCTAACATTCTCGGATTCAGGGTGATTATCTTATGCATGTGTGAAAGAAATAGATGCATTTTTCTTATAAAGGAATGTCTCTCCTTCTGCAGAGGTTCAGAGAGAGTAAGTAACTTGCCACAGGTCCCAGAGCAGTAAGTGGCAGGCTCTGGCTTCAGTGCTCTTCCATTTCCCCAGCACTGTGTATCTTTGGGCTGCTAATTCCATGTATCTTTGGTCTCAGAGTGGGAGACCCTGACCCCATAGACTTTTATTCCGGGGCCAGAGCCTGCCTGTGCTGCCCAAAGTCCTCCCCAGGCACGATGAGCTCCAGACGTGCCCGCTGCAGACAGGACATGCCAGACCCCTCTCCCTCACCAGGGGCCAGGATGCCCCTCCTGCAGCTGCCAGCCTGTTGGGAACCCTCAGAAGGTCACACGTGCATTGAATGGTGGCTCTGCTTGACCAGCAGCACAGAGACGGATTTTCAGTCCCTACACCTTCAGGGGTGTGTGCGTACGTGTATGTGCATGTGGGCATGTGCAGGAAAGAGGAAGCTGTGAGCCGAGCACTGGAGTCGCTGTACACTTGGCCTTAAGAAAAATGGCCAGAGGTTTTAAAAAGGTGATTTTCGTTGAAAACATGTGACCAGCTGCACCGTGGTGTTTGGGAAGAATGTTGCTTCTCGCTGCTGACTCTTGCCAACATGTTCTTGCCTGGCAAACTCACAAATACCCACACGTACTGACAAGTACCAGTGGTGTATGTTCTGTAGGCAAATTTAGGAAAGGAGTGAGTTGAAGGCTTTCAGCCTGGGGAAAAAACACCTGATAATTTCACATCCTCTTACTGGCCTTGACAAGGGTTTCATTTGAGTGTTTCCTCATTTGGGGGTGTACAGGGTTTTTTGTTTGACTTGTTGTTTACCTTTTTAAACTCTTAAAAACCTTAACAGCATCTGGCGTATTCTGGAGAAACAAATCTTCAGTGATGAGAGAGCTGAGGTTGGCAATGGGAGGTTTTCATCAGGCCCCTCTCAGTGGGTGTAGGGGGCACACTCCTGGGCTGGGGGTCCAACCTGCCTCTCAGCCCCTGAATGGACTCCAACCAACATTGGCCTTGGGTTCCCACCTAAGTCTCACCCATGTCTCCTTTTATGAGATGAGGGAGCACCCTCTCTCAGAGGTCAACCCCTGTCTCCCTGCTGACCTGAGCTGGGGAGATCTCTTGGTGGAAGGGCTAGAAACTCCAGGTTCAGAGTGTTTGCAGTTTAACCCCAAGTAAGAAACAGAGTCAATCAGTGTTGGGCCTTTACATCTCACACCCCAAAGGAATCACCGCTTGTCTTTCCTTTCGTCCCACCCCCAAACCACCGCCTCGCTCTTCATAAGACCGTCTGCTGGTTTCTGCAGAGACTTCTTGGGCAACAGTTAATGATACAGGGGCGTTCACTTAGATTGTCAGTTACTGTAAACGGCTACGCGCTGATGGTGGCTGCCCAGGCACACTCGTCAGGCAGGATTTGCCTCAGGTACCTACCCACTTCCGTTACCACCTCCCTTTGTTCAAATCCTCCCACTCCTGTTTCCTTTTCCCCTGCATTGGCGCTCAACTCTCTGCCTGATAAATGGTTCTCAGTGGCTTTTAATAAGCGCTAAGGTCCCTCCCCCAGCTCGAGCATTTTAACAGCTGGTAATTTTTTAAAGTTTTGGTTGGAGCACAGTTGATTTACAGTGTTGTGGACAGGTGGTAATTTTTGCTCCGAAGGAGCTGCTGTCTGGGTCCCAGGAGCAGAGACTGGAGAGGGGCAGGAATACATCGAGATGGGAAGGAAGAGTTTGCAGCCCAACAGATTAGGCTCTGAGATCAGCGAGCCAGCACATGGCTTTGCTTTAGTTTCCTCAAGGGTGAAATGGGACCAATGTCACTTCCTCAAGGGCTTCTTGCAATGATTAAATTAGGCACATGTGCAAAGTGGTCAGATACACAGGACTCTGTTAAGAATGAGCTCCAAGAAGCTGGCGTGAGGTCTGCCTCGTTCACTGCTCCCCAGGCCCCCAGCACAGTGCCCTGCTGACGGAGATGTTCACAGCTGCATGCTGAGCGAGTGGAGGAGAAGCCCAGGGGAAGGGGTGCCTCTGGCTAACGTACGTGGGGTGTGGGCTTCCAGGGTGACCGCTGAGCTTTATTACCTGACTGAGAGCTCTGCCGTCTCCTAGAAACAGAGCCCCACGTGGTGAGGAGGTGACCCCTGCTTGTGGCATCAACCCTGCCATTGCTCAGAGCTTTCTGTGGCCAGGACTAGGGCAGCCATGATGGGGTTTTGAGGTTGGTAAAAAAAGACATGGCAAGAACTGAACATAGATAATCTTCACATTTCTAGAGACCAGAAGGCTCATGAGGCTGGGGTAGAGTGTGTGCAAAACGGTGGACCTGAATGAAAAATCCTCCATTCCAGAACACTTAGGTGTTCTCAGGGCCAGTCCCCAACCTCCTTGTGCCTGGAATTCAGGCTGGAAGACAGGGTACCTCTGAGGGAGAGAGGGAAGATACTGGCCGCACTGATGGGAAGATGTACACTCCCTCCATCTTCCACTGGTCTGGGGGGTACGTATCTGTCCTTTGGAGCCTCTTGGTTGGGGTCTGCCATCTTGGAGTCCTGTATCAGAGAGGCCGTGGGGCCAGTTTCTGCTGCATGAAGCTGATGGTGGCCCCATTCCTCAGCTCTTCTCTTCCTGAATCTCTGCACCTCCAACTGCCTCCCCTCCACCTGCCTCCAGAGTCGCTGGAACTTGTCACCCTGCTCCCCATTGCCCACTCACAGGGATGGGGTGCCTGATACCTCTGATGGGTGTGAGATTTATACCTCCCAACCCCCGTCCCAAGTCACACACCCATCAAAGGCATCAGGGATGGAAAGTTGGCTTTTGAACAGTTAAAGACAGATAGGTAGTCACAGAAAAGAGAGCAATCAAGAAACAAATTTTAGGGACTTCCCTGGTGGTCCAGTGGTTAAGACTCCACGCTCGCAATGCAGGGGGCCCGGGTTCTATCCCTGGTCAGGGAACTAAGATCCTTCAACCCGCATGCCACATGGCATGCCAGAGAAACAAATTTTAAAAGAATCGTGGCAACGGTATGTTTTCTTGAGAATGGACTGTGGGCACTTTGCTGCGGCCAAGAGATACGTATGCTCGGGGGCGGGGTGGGAGTGTGGGTATCATCCGATGTTCACATCACTGCTGCAGTGTGCACAGAACACAGACCTTGTTTTCTATGATAGATGAAATCTCTTCGCCACCTTCTAGGTAGCGGGAAGGAGCAAACTTTACACTTGCCCGTCTGTGATAGCTCAGTGTCTTCTGTCTTCTGGAGGACTCAGGCTTCGTGTTTCCTCTCCCTTCCCCTGCCCCTCTCCCAAATGGCATCTGGAGGCTTTTGAGACCTGGTGTTGTCTGGCAGAGGGGTCTGCGACGGTCACCGGGCTCCTCTGCAGAGCAATGGGCTGGCCTGGCTTCCGGAATGGTCAACAGAGAGCGTTATCGGTCCCATTTGTCCTTTTGGGGAACCATGCTGGCTTAAAGTGCTGTCCATTCCCAGGCTGCGTGAAATCCTCCAGGCCTGGGGAAGCAAGAGATCCAGGGGTGTCGCTTCCGGTTCACCTATCCGCCACTTTCCTCCACGGCAGCTCTGCAGCCCTGCGGGAGGCTGCACCCACTGAAACCACGATTTCTCTGAGAGGCTTGCAATAGACCCAGGCTGTGCTGAGAGACAAGCCTTCAGCCTCCTGTTCACATCCATCACGGTGTCGCCAGCCCTCCCGTCCCCTCTTGGCTCAGCGAGTGGGGCAGGCCTGGGGGGCAGGGTAAGGACGCTGTGAGTGGCCCCTCATTCTCCCTCCTTCTCCTTGTTTTGCAACTTCTGCTGGGGCCGAAGGGACTAGCTTTCCATTTCCTCTTCCTTTTTAGCACAGACGGCCCCATTGATTTTTTTTAAATAAATTTATTTATTTGTTTGTTTTTGTTTTTGTCTGTGTTGTGTCTTCGTTGCTGCACGTGGGCTTTCTCTAGTTGCGGAGAGTGGGGCCTGCTCTTTGTTGCGGTGTGCGGGCTTCTCATTGCGGTGGCTTCTCTTGTTGTGGAGCACGGGCTATAGGCGCACGGGCTTCAGTAGTTGTGGCACGTGGGCTTCAGTAGTTGTGGCTTGTGGGCTCTAGAGCACAGGCTCAGTAGCTGTGGTACATGGGCTTAGTTGCTCCGCGGCATGTGGGATCTTCCTGAGCCAGGGATCGAACCTGTGTCACCTGCATTGGCAGGTGGATTCTTTTATTTTTTGTGGGTTTTTTTTACTATTACCATTTTTATTAGACAGTCTTCTAAAAAAAATCCTCGTCTAACTAAAAATACTGAATTAGAAATAAGGGGTATTAACTGTAGGAAAAGAAGATATAAAAGTAGTATTATTGCTGATAATTAATGTATTACTTGAGAACAAAAACCACAAACCATTGGAGAAATAGACCCTTGACTACATAAGAAAGTAATATAAGATGAAGAAAGGGCCACCAGTCAATGGGAAAGAAATTGGGTTATTCAATCAGTTGTGTACAGCATCCAACTATCTACTTTGAAAGAGAAAAATTGCATAGAGCTGCATGTTACATTCTACCACAAAACAGATTCTAGAATACTAAAAAGATAAGTATGAAAAAGAGTCATAAAACTAAAGAAAACAAAGTTGATTATTTATCATAACCTTGAATCAGTAATAATGTTCTAAACTCAGTTAAAAAAAAACTGCAAAGAAAAAGATTGGTACACTTAAATATATAAAAATCTGAAACTTCTACATGTCAAGAATTGTAAAATTACATGTCCAACAAAACTAGAAAAAACATTGGCAATAATATGACAAAAGCTTAATATCGTTAATAGGTAAATGTTTTTACAAGTAAAAGAAAAAACAGACATCCCCAAATATATGCAATAGAAAAATAAGCAAAGAACATGAATAGAAAATTCACAGAGAAAAAACAATAGCTAATGAACATATTTTTTTTAACGTTCAATCTCATCAGTAATCAAAAAATGCAAATTAAAGCAAGATTTCATTATTTGCCAATAAAATTACCAAACTGTTGAAATGACGCAGTGCTCTAATACACCACTGGTGGGAATGTGAATTGGTACAATCTCTCCGTAAGATAATTTAGCAATATGTATCAACACCCTTAATAAAAATACTCATGTTCTTTGACCTAGTAATTCTAATTTGAGGGAATCTATCCTCACGACATAATTTTGAAATACAAGTAGAGTTTTATGCACAAAGATGTTAACTATGTCATTATTTATGATGGCAAAAGACTGGGAATAACGTAAATGTTCAGTAATAATGGATTAAGTAGATAATGTAATTCTACATGATGAAATTACATTTACTAAAAACTCTTTTTTTTAAACATCTTTATTGGAGTATAATTGCTTTACAATGGTGTGTTAGGTTCTGCTGTATAACAAAGTGAATCAGCTATACATATACATATATCCCCATATCTCCTCCCTCTTGCGTCTCCCTCCCACCGTCTATCCCACCCCTCTAGGTGGTCACAAAGCACTGAGCTGATCTCCCTGTGCTATGCAGCTGCTTCCCACTAGCTATCTGTTTTACATTTGGTAGTGTATATATGTCCATGCCACCCTCTCACTTTGTCCCAGCTTCCCTTCCCCCTCCCCATGTCCTCAAGTCCATTCTCTACAACTGTGTCTTTATTCCTGTCCTGGCAGGCGGATTCTTAACCACTGTGCCACCAGGGAAGTCCCCCTGTTGATATTTTCTCCTTACTGTTTGCATAAGCCTCACAGCTCAGCGACAACGGCCAAAGGGCTATTTTCTCTAAGCTGGAAGACCCTACAGATCTAGGGGGGTGAGGCCTGGTTCCTGATACGTCACTGGAGCTACAGGAATCTAGAGTTCTCTTGAATCTCCACAAAGCCCAACTTCTAACACCATTGATTAGCATTTCTTTTTTTTTTTTTAAAGAATTAATGACTTCTTACCATATGGTGTCATATACTAAGACTTCATGATGTTTTCTTTTAATTTTATTTATTTATGGCTGTGTTGGTCTTCGTTTCTGTGCACAGGCTTTCTCTAGTTGTGGCAAGCGGGGGCCACTCTTCATCGCAGTGCGCGGGCCTCTCACTGTCGCGGCCTCTCCTGTTGCAGAGCACAGGCTCCAGACGCGCAGACTCCGTAATTGTGGCTCATGGGCCCAGTTGCTCCGCGGCATGTGGGATCCTCCCAGACCAGGGCTCGAACCCGTGTCCCCTGCATTGGCAGGCAGATTCTCAACCACTGCGCCACCAGGGAAGCCCCTGATTAGCATTTCTAAGACTCCCTTTTTTACTTTATAAACCTGGACCTATCCTAATCCTCTCTGAGAAAGTAGTGGAAGAAGCCACGCACAAGAGAAAGCACAAATGTGAAGATCTGATGTGTTGGCCTTGCCTGGACGTGGAGAGGATGCGAGGGCCATGGGGACCCTTGGCTCTCTAAGCACCCAGCCCTGCCCCTCCCACCTCCCCTTCGCCTGCTCCACGGGTTGCAGCCGCACTGTCCTCTTTTCAGTCCCTAGACACGCAAGCCTTTCCTGCACCAGGGTCCTTCCAGCCAACCCTTCCCTGTGCCTGGGCTGCTTCTCTTCGGGCTGCTCATAAGACCTGTTTCTTCTCAGTCATTCATTTCTTCAGCATGTTTTTGTTGAGCCCTTACCAATTATCAGGCACCACCATGCTAGGTGCTGGGAACGACAGGCAGCAACAGGAACCTATGCTCTAGAAAGGGGGAGGCACAATTCATCCTGTGGGGGAGTGTGCATGTCCAACTGTGACAGGTGCCAGGAAGGACAAGGATGGTGCTGTGAGGACTCCTAACAGGGGAATCTGACGGAATTTAGAGGCGAGGGGATGCTTTTCCTGAGGAAGTGACGATGAAGCCGAAGGAGGAATGGGCTGGGCTGAGAGGAGTGGAAATAGTTGGTGCAAAGGCCCTGTGATGGGAGTGAAGGGAGATGCATGGTCAGGACAAAGGGCTGAGGGAGTGCCAGTGGCTGGGTGGAAGTTGTGAGCAGGGGGTGAGCTAGTCTTGAAACCAGGCCGTGGTCGAGTCCCAATGAGTCTGCATTCTCAGTATCTCAAATCTATGTACCTGTCTCCCTCTCCAGCAAAATGCTGCTGACCTCCACTCATGAAGTCTGAGGGGTGTTTTCAGGCTTCACTGGCCCCTCAGAGCAGCATTTGGCTGCCCTCCTCCTGAGGCTTCCACGATGCAGCCTCTTCTGCTTTACCCCCTGCTCTTCTTTTTTTTTTTTTTTTTTTTTTTTGCGGTACGCGGGCCTCTCACTGCTGTGGCCTCTCCCGTTGTGGAGCACAGGCCCCGGACGCGCAGGCTCAGCGGCCATGGCTCACGGGCCCAGCCGCTCCACGGCACGTGGGATCTTCCCGGACCGGGGCATGAATCCGTGTCCCCTGCATCGGCAGGCGGACTCTCAACCACTGCACCACCAGGGAAGCACCCCCCTTCTCTTCTGAGAGATGCCTTTGTTTCTTCCCTTGGTTGTCCTGCTCTACCTGCAACCAGCTGCTCGGCTCCAGGGCTCCTCCAGGTCCAGCCCCTGATGCTCACTCTCTGTCCAGGCAATTCTCTCCACGCGGTGGCTCCAACTGGTGCTTAAACGATGACTCACATGTTTTACCACCCAGACCTCTCTTCTGAACCCTAGCTGTTTATTTAATATTTCCACTTAGAGGTCACCAAGGCTCCTCCCAACTCTCCATGTGTCCACGACCAAACTCAGGATTGTTTTCTCTAAATCCTGTCTTCCTCCCAAACAGGATCTGTCTCAGGGAGCCCTGCATCCCCTTATACAAGTCAGAGGTCTCCTCAGTGCCTTTTCCCCTATCACCCCTGTACCCAGTCAATCAGCACATTCTGGAGATACTATCTCTCAGGTTCACCTACTCTTCACCACCACCAGCTGGGTCCAGGTCACCATCAGGTTTTGCTTTGATGACTACAGCTGCTTCTTAACTGGTGTCCCCCCTACTCTGGATCCTTCCAACTTATTGTCCTCTGTGCTGCCAGGTTGAACTCTTTGAAACATACATCAGATCACATCTCATCACATCACATATACCCCCAGTCTTAAAATCCTAAAATCTTTCTACAGCTTCTCATGCTTCTTAGGAGTAGACAGATCTTCTAGCTCCTAAGACCCTGCCTGGTCTTTTTCTTTTTAAATTTATTCTATTTATGTATTTGGCTGCTCTGGCTCTTAGTTGCGGCACGCGAGATCTTCGTTGCGACATGCGGGATCTTTAGTTGCAGCATGTGGGATCCAGTTCCCTGACTAGGGATCGAACCTGGGCCCCCTGCATTGGGAGCACGGAGTCTTAGCCACTGGACCACCAGGGAAGTCCCCCTGCCTGGTCTTGGGTCTCCTCTCACACTGCTCTCTCCTTCCTGTCTCCACTGATGGATGGTTACAGTGGAATTTGTGGGGCACATTGGCATCCTTACTTGGATTTGGGAAGACCAATATCACATGGACAACCCTCTCTTTTTTTTTTTTTTTTTTTGCGGTACGTGGGCCTCTCACTGTTGTGGCCTCCCCTGTTGTGGAACACAGGCTCCAGACGCGCAGGCTCAGCGGCCATGGCTCACGGGCCCAGCCACTCCGCGGCATGTGGGATCCTCCCGGACCGGGGCACGAACCTGTGTCCCCTGCATCGGCAGGTGGACTCTCAACCACTGCGCCACCAGGGAAGCCCTGACAACCCTCTCTTGATCCATATTAGCTTCAGTTAATAAGAGGATCTTGTCTATTAATCCTTGGAATGCACTCTCCTTGGAGCCGGAGACCCTCTACATATTATCACAAGCTAATTGGTTCCAATTAAGGGACATATTTTGTGCAAAGAATGACCTATTTTCAAAATGCAGATTTGCCTGATTCCCTTTGATTATGAGACTATGATCCAGGCTATTCCCAGGAAAAGTCACTCTTGAGGAACCCTTCCTGTTTCTCTGCAGATGTCTTTGTTTTCTCATTGTAGTCATGGAAATAAAGAAGCCTTCTCTTGCCGGGGAATCCAGCTGGCTGTGGACTGGTTCAGGGACAGAGGACACACCTACATCAAAGTTTTTGTCCCCTCCTGGAGGAAAGAACCACCAAGATCTGATACCCCGATTAGAGGTATGCTGGAGCAGGTACATTCTCAAGAGGGACTATACACCTTTCCTCCACAGTACTCCTGAAAATCACAGTCAGTTATCTGCTTACCGCTTGTTTGATGATGTCTGTCTTCCTCACTGGACTATAAGCTCCATGAAAGCACTGACCATGAGTGTGCCCTGCCGGAGCCCTGTCACCTAGCGTAACAGCTGGCATATAGAAGGTGCCCAATAAATAGTTGTTGATAGATAAATGAACAAAGTATTTACTCTTTTAGTGTGAAAGATTAAGTTCCAAAAATAATAGAATCTTATAACTTTTAACACTGCAGAAAGATTGGGTCTGCATCCCACCCCTAGTAGAATACAGACACTGAAAGAGGCATCTGTTTGGTCCAGTGAGATTTATTAACTGAATATCTAGTTCAATCTCTTCATTTAAAAAAAAAAAACAAAGGGAAACGAGACCCAGGGAATTCTTTATTTTTAATTCTTATATCAGCTAGGAATATTTTCAGCTACAAATAATAGAACAGGTGGTTTAAATAAACAGGGTTTTTTGTTTGTTTGACTTTCTTATAAGAAGTCACATGCTGAGCCACTGCTGGTATCATGTCAGCCAAGCCCGCAATGTTGGGACCGACCTCTTCGTGATCCTGGCAGGTTTCATTGACTTCTTCTTCCAGCCTTTTAACCAAAACTTGCTGGTTTTGTTTTCAGTTCTGTCAGTGGTTACCAGTTGCTTCTTCTTCTCTTTCGGATTCTGTTTTTTAAGTAAAACGCTATTCTTGTTTTACAGATACGGTATCTTCTTGACTATTTCTATACTAATACAGACTTTAAAAAAGTTCTCTGAAGTTCCATGAATCTTATTTATTTTTTCTGGGGTCAGTTCTGTTTGTTCATCTCTCTCTTTCTCTCTCTTTGTGCTGTTAAATCTTCTTCTCAAAAGTCTGGTGATCCTTTGCTTGTCAGTGTTTACTTGTGAAAAAAGAACCAGATTGGTTAAAAACATACCTGTGCAGTTGCCATGGGCTTCCTCTCCTGGTATTTGGATCTTTCCCTAAAAGGTAGGACTGACCATTGAATGTGCTGAGCAGGAGAGTTCACTTCAGCACACTCTGCGCAGAGCAGGCAGGCAGCTGGACGCCTCTGCCCACCACACATTCCAGTGCCACGAGGATGATGGTCTTACTTTAGGAGGTCAAAGGCCACATGGGAACCTCCTCCTTCCTAGTTATATCTTCACTTTCCATACAGTGATAGGGACCAGAAAGGGTGGATGCAGCTGCCCCATGGTAGCCTTTCAGTTAATAATCCGACTTCTGCTGACTCGCCACTCCTGCTGGAGAGCGCTGGGACTTTGCAGGGAACGGGCTCTACCTCCTCTTCAGCCTCCATGCACATCTGGGCTGTGGTTCCCTTTGTACTGTAGGATCAATATGATCCTACCTGCTTTCTTTCTTTCTTTCTTTCTTTTTTTTTTTTTTGCCGCGTGGCATGTGGGATCTTAGTTCACTGACCAGGGATCAAACCCAAACCCCCTGCATTGGAAGCATGGAGTCTTAACCACTGGACCGCCAGGGAAGTCTCTGATCCTACCTGCTTTCTGTCTTCCTAAAATTTGTCAAAATCCTGGGTTTGCTGCTGTCCCCAAGCCCATTTTTAATGTGCTTATGGATTCCCTACCCCTTCTGTACTGCTTCCCTTCTCTTTCAATGGGATTATGAGAAGGAGGGGGGATGAACACTTGTGTTCATCATGGACCAGTTGTCCCAGATTATTCTTTATGGTCTGAACACGGAGAATGGTGTCTTTCAACAGCTGTGCAATATTGTGCAATATATATTGTGCGATACATAATGGATAAAGAGTAGGGAATTCACTTTGGGGTAGGGAAGAATTTTTAAACAAGCCACAACAAATGCAGAGAGACAGCGGAAAGAGTCATAAATTTGCCTACATTACAATAAAAGCTTCCGTTCATTAGCAAATACCACAAAAACAAGAAAACGAAAAGACAAGCCTCAACCTGGGAGAGGCCATATATCACATATCCCTGATGAAGGATTCCTGTTGGAATCTATAGGGAACTTATCCAAACTAATAAGACCAAGACAAAGGACAAATATATAGAAAAATGTGCTAAGGCATGAATAGGCCTTTGACAGAAGAGAAAACACAAACGGCCAATAAACATATGAAGCGATGCTCAGTTGTATTAGTAACCAGAGAAATGCAAAATAAAATCACAGCAAGAGGCCACGTTTCACCCACCAGACTGGGAAAAATTTGAAAAACCTGCAAATGCCAAGTGCTGGCAAGGTTGCCTTAGACGCCGTGTTGGGTAGTAACTTGATATAACTACTTTGGAAAATAACGCAGCGTTACCTTGTAAAGTGCCTTTCCCTACAACTCAGCAATATCACTCCTTAAGACAGACCCTAGAGGAACCCTTGTCCTTCTGTACCAGGAGACTTCTGTGCAAAACTGACAGTCATGACATGGCCAGACCTCAGGCACACAATGTTCAATGAGGAAAGAAGTCGCCCAAGAATATGTGCGAGGTGATTCCATTTGTGTGAAGTCTGGAGGCTCATAATCACATTGGAAATTGTCCTTTTGAAGGGTACATAGATATGCATTTAAAAAAATAAAAGCAAGGGAATTATAAACACAAAGTTCTCAAAATTGGGTTATCTTAAAGGGAGTGGAGGGAGATGCAAACTTCGAGGGGCAATGGGGACTTCAAAGCACAGGCCGTGTTCTATTTCTCAAAGGGAGTACCACACACATGGCATTTAACTAATGAACTGTAGTTTTAAATTGAAGTATAATTGACTTACAGTATTGTATTAATTTCAGATGTACAACGTAGTGATTCTGTTGCAGGAAAAATGGGGCACAAGAGGATAGTCATGTCTGAGGTCTTGTGTGAGTCCTTGGGACAGACGACCAAGTGAGGGTCCTTGGCTTTGGGCAGGAAAGAATTCTAGAGTGAACCATAGTAAAGTGAAAGCAGGTTTATTTAGAGAGCTACACACTCCATAGACAGAGTGTGGGCCATCTCAGAGGGTGAGAGCCGGCCCTGCGATATGCAGTGGTTAGTTTTTATGGGCTGGGCTAACGCGTGGGGGGAATATTCTAACTGTCTTGGAGAAGGGGCAGGGGTTTCTAGGAATTGGGGCACCCCTGCTTTTTGGCCTTTTATGGCTAGCCTTGAAACTGTCATGGTGCCTGTCATAGTGTCATTTAGTTAATGCATTACAATAAGGGTATAATGAGGCTCAAGGTCTAGGGAAGTCTAATCTTCTGCCGTGTTGCGCCTAGTAGGTTCTAACCAGTTTTTGTCGCATCCCGTTCTTCTTAATGGTTGTGTCATTCTTTCAATAGTTGTGTCCTTCCGCCTTCCTTCCAGTCTCAATTCGATATTTTTATACACTACAAAATGATCAGGGCTTCCCTGGTGGTGCAGTGGTTGAGAGTCCGCCTGCCGATGCAGGGGACGCGGGTTCGTGACCCGGTCCGGGAAGATCCCACATGCCGCGGAGCAGCTGGGCCCGTGAACCATGGCCGCTGAGCCTGCGCGTCCGGAGCCTGTGCTCCGCAACGGGAGAGGCCACAACAGTGAGAGGCCCGCGTACCGCAAAAAAAAAAAAAAAAAAAAAAAAAAAAAAGATCACCACACACACGGCATTGAAAAGAAATTATTCTTTGTACCATACATGCATTATGCACTTTTGAAAAGTCTGGGAACCATGTCATATAGGGAAGGACTGAGACATGGGGGACGAATATGCTAATCATCTTCCACATGCGGAGTAACTGTTTCGTGTGGAAGGGATTTCTTTTGTCTCCGAAGGCAAAACTAAGATCAAAGAGTAGGCCGTCCAGAGATGCGGATTTTAGCTCCTGCTAAGAGACCTTGTAACGTCTGCAGCTCCCGGGACACACTCCCTCCTCCCTGGCTTCTTGGGGGCTCGCCCCACGTGCGCTGGTCCAGTCGCCCACAGATGCTGTGAGGCAGGTGCAGGAGTCATCCTCCTCATCTTATAAGTGCAAAACCTGATGTTCAGAGAGGGGTGAAAAACCCGAGAGCTGGAGCTAAGAGCGGAATGTAAGCTGCAGATTCCTAATCCCGGCCTCTCTGCGTGACATTCTTGTGTCCCTCAGAGCTGTCAGTTGTGGGCTGCTCCGTCCTGAAGGTGTCCCAGCAGACTCCTGTGTCATGGGAGAGGGGGCAGTGGTTCTCCGCTAAGGGCCCCGGCAGCACTCTTCCAGGTGGATGCAGGGCTCCTGGTAATTCCTAGGTGCCGGGATGCTAGTTAAAATAGGAATGTCTTTCTCCAGAAGAAGGCCTCTGTGTCTACCGTGGGAGGGGCACGGGGCAGGTAACCATCACAACGACAAGAGCTGTGGCTTCACTCTTCCTTCCAAAGTGTGTCTCCCTGGCTGGGCACCATCCTCAGGGCTCCGGTCATGACGCAGGCAGGACAGAAGCCAAGAGCCCACTTGACCTCAGGCTGCTGGCAAATTCCTCTCGAGACCTCCCTGCTCTTCGCCTGCTAGGCTGGGCCATAGGGGAGAGGGGGAGGGGGGAGAGGGGGGAGGGGTCTAGGGGAAGGGGGAGTAGGGGGAGGGAGGCGGGGACGGGTGGGAGGGGCGAGCTGATCGGAGAGGAGCCCTGAGCTGCCGGAGCCGCTCCGGAGTTTAGGACGGCTCTGGGGGTGGAGAGCCCCTCCGAGAAAGCGCCTCATGCGGTCCCCGCCCTGTGGCCCCCAGAGCAGCACGTGCTGGAGGAGCTGGAGAGGCAGGCGGTGCTGGTGTACACGCCGTCCCGCAAGGTGAGCGGCAAGCGCGTGGTCTGCTACGACGACCGCTACATCGTGAAGGTGGCCTACGAGCAGGACGGGGTCATCGTCTCCAACGACAACTACCGCGACCTGCAGAGCGAGAACCCCGAGTGGAAGTGGTTCATCGAGCAGAGGCTGCTCATGTTCTCCTTCGTCAACGACCGGTGCGTGTGGCCCGTGGGGTCCCGGGGCGGGTAGGGGGCGGGGCGGTGACAAGGGCCCCCGCGGGGCTTAGTCACGGGCTCAGAACCCCCTGCCCCGGGCCGCCCGCGCCCCTTCCCCGCCGCACATCTCTCTGTTGGCCCTCTCTGCCTCCTCTCTTTCGTGACCAGATTTCCCCCACGGGGCTGTCTTGTCCCAAGTGTCCTGTGACCTTTCTGTTCCCACGCCCACATCCAGCTGAGCCAGCACCCAGTTGCCTGACGCATGGCCTTGGGGGGACCTTTCTTTTTTTTTTATTTTTGAAGAATTTAACATTTCAGATAAGAGCACTGGAACTGTCATCATGGGGTGAATCTGAACTTTGCACTCCCTTTCACTTCTTTTATGCTTCTGTCTGTTTTTTTTCAAAGTTTTGAATTCCGGATGGGAGTGGGCACCATCACCTTTTCTTTGGGGCTGTGAAGATCTTGGAACCATCTCTGTCTTAATACGTCTTGGTTGACACTTTCAAGAGAATCTGGTTGGTTCATCTGTCCCCTAGGGTGTTTCTCCTGGGTCAGGTCCCCCCTGGACCAACCAGCTACAGCGAAGGGAGGACGAAGTCAGGGTCACAAAGCACAGACCAGTTAGCAGGTGCTGGGTGACCAGTTAGCAGGTGCTGGGTGAGTCCCTAGACGGAGCTGAGGTGGGCAGGGTGTGATGGCTGGTCCACAAAGCACAGACCAGTTAGCAAGTGCTGGGTGAGCCCCTAGACGGAGCTGAGGTGGGCAGGGTGTGATGGCTGGTCCACAAAGCACAGACCAGTTAGCAGGTGCTGGGTGAGCCCCTAGACCGGGCTGAGGTGGGCAGGATGTGATGGCTGGTCCACTGCAGGTGTCCTGGGGCATGCTGAAGAGCCTGGCAAGGTGGGCGTGGTCACAGGGTGGGACAGGATGGGAGGGCACAGCAGGCTGGGACGTCACTCCCATTCCGATTTCTGTTCCAGGCATGGTAGCTCGGTCCTCATTCTGGGCTCTCTCACTGGCTTGTAGGAATGTGGTTTGGGACAAGCTCCCCAACTCCGTGAGGGCAGGGACGGTATGTGTCTTATGTGCCACAGCTCCAGCCAGCCTGGCGCATCATGGGCACCCAGTGACTAGTTGTAGATTACTGAGTGAGTGAGTGTAAATGGCTGCAGCCCTTGGGTAGGGAAGATGGGGAGACAGAGGCCACGTGGCCGCTATATCAGGCCACCTGCACACGGCAGACCAGCTCCTGACCTGGAGCCTGCGGGGCTGTGTGTGTGGTGGAAAGGGCTAGGGCTCTGGAAGCAGCAGATGAGGTTTCAAACTGAGGTTCTGCCACTTACTGGCTGTGTGTGGTGAGGAAAGCTCTCAACCTCCCTGGGCTGAATGTTCTTCACCTTGAATCATCTGCCCTTGGATTAGTCACACTTACCTCTGAGATGGTCGTGAGGACCAGAGAGGACTGTATGTACCCCTGGTGGTAGCGGTTATTCTCAGGCCAGGCCAGGACATGTGCCTCCAGGGCGTACCCACAGCCAAGGAGGCAGAGGTACCCTCCTACGCCCCAGGGCGGACGGTCACAGCAGCTGCTCCGCAGTAGCCCCCACGGTCACTTCCACGTTCAGGAGGCTGGAGGCTTCCTCTCTCTGGCTCAGGCCCGGAGGAAGCTGGCAAGGCTGGCACCATCGGATCCCGAAAATCCTCACTGAGTTCTGGTGGATCGTGGCCGCCTCTGACCTGGTGACAGCCTGGGGTCCAGGCCAAGTCCTCTTGACACACTGGCCTCTGCTCAGGGCCTGCCCGAAGGTCCCCCGACTGCCAGAGGGCAGAGCCTGCCGCCTGCCTGTGGGCAAGGACGCTCGCCCCGTGCCCAGGGCACGTCCATAGGGCCCTCCTGGCCCAGCTCCCGGCTGTGAGGCCCGGGAAAGAGCAGGAGGTGACGCCTTTGGGAACTTTTAATAACTGCACTGGGTGGCTCCCTGGATTCTTGGTCAGGGCCCAACTCTGAGAAGCCGGCTGTGTAGCTGGGATCTGAGCCACGCAGGCTACCCGGGACCAGGGATCACCCAGCTGGGGGCCGGCCTGGGGGATGTGGTCTGCACGGTGGGACCCCAGCGTGACCCTTGACACTAAGGGGGAAAGCAGCCCGTAGCTACAAGCCCCCGATCAGAATCCACTCCCTCTCCAGTGGAACCTCTGTGTGACCTGGAAGCGCCTCCTGGGAACGACAGTATGTTCGTAGGAAAAGTGGATCGTGCTGAACCAGGGAGTTTCCCTTCTGAGGAACGTTGTTTTCCCTTTTGAGCTGCGGGCATCGAGGATGCATTCCCTTCCTCCTCAGACCAAAGCCAGGGAAGGGAAGGGGCAGGCGGGGGGCAGGGTGGTGTCAGAGAGTGACAAAGTGACCCCCGCCCATGGTTTGCAGAGGAGGGGGGAGCCTGCGCTGAGCCCTGGGGCTGCGTGTGCCGCCGCACCTGTGTGCAGGCAGCCCCCGGATCCGCTTCTTCGCTGACCCACCAGCTGGCGTTTTGAACTCTGTTAATTTTCATCCCCAACCTGAGAGGCCCAGAGCTGTGGGGGCAACACAGGAGAAATGGAGCTCCCAGGACCAGAGAGTCCCCCGGGCCCCCCGGAGGTCTCCAGCCTTCTGTTGAGGACATTGGAATGCAGCTTAGAGTCGCTTTCAGACTAGGCCCTAGTGCAGTTATGCTTCAACTTTAGTGGATAAAAATGATCTGGGAAGTTGTTAAAATGCAGATTCCTGAACAACTTGAGGTTCTGATTAAGCAGGTCTGGTGTGAAGCCCGGAGCCTGCATGTTTCCAGGAGTTGCTAAGTGATTCTGGCATTGCTGACTCAGCAGGAGAAAAACTTGGACAAGGCCCAGGGGCTGCTGTCCTGGGATCTGTCAGCGCTGTGCTCTGTGCGGGTCAGTGTTGAGGAAGGCTGTGCTGCTCTAACACGCTGTGACAACCCCTGGGTGGGAGAAAGAGTCCTGGACGGCAAGAGCCCTGGTGCTGCCCGCGGCGGGTCTCTGTGGGCCTCGCAGTCACTCCCCTGTGCTTGTCTTCCAGGTTCATGCCTCCTGATGACCCCCTGGGCCGTCGGGGACCCACCCTGAGCAACTTCCTGAGCAGGAAGCCAAAGCCCCCAGAGCCGTCCTGGCAACACTGCCCCTATGGTGGGTAGCGCCCCACGCCTTGTGAGCCCTGTTCAGGTCAGAAGCGCTGGCTGGGTGGTCCGCAGCCTGGGTTCTAGCCCGGCTTCTGCCCTTAATCAGCTGTGTGACGCTGGGGAGGTAACTTACCCTCTCTGGACGGCAGGTTCCAGACAGGGTTATTGTAATGGTGAACTGCCATCCTGGACCCCTGTTGCATGCAGTTTGTGAGGGCTGGATGAAGGGGCCACACACAGAGCAAAGTCATATCCAGGGAGCAGGGATGCTGTGTGCACCCCACGCTCTCCTTTCTCAGTCCCTCCCCTGGCACCTTGTGCCCACATCCTGCCCCACAGTCTCACCTAAACCCCTACCTACCCTTAGGGACTCTGGTTGGTGCGATCCATCAAGAATTAAGGATTCTCTCCCAGAGCCCTCCAGGGACACTAGCTTTCTAGCCAGCTCTTTCATTAGCTTGCTTTGGGCAAGTTATTTAATGTCTCGTTTTTTGTGCCTATAGAAGTTTAAGATGCTGTAAGTGATACTCAGAGTCATTTCTTGTTAGAATTAAGGTGATCTCACACACACACACACACACACACACACACACACACACACACACACGTTGAGGTGGCCCATCCTGTTCCCTTCCACTGTCAGAAGGGCCCTGGTTTGGATGATAAATTATTTGATCACCTCTGTTAAAACAGTATGTAAGGGAAGGGCAATGATTAGTACAAGGGATGTGGACAATAGGGTAAACTGAGTCAGCACTGGAGGCACAATCCTATGTCATGAGCACCCACTCCCAACACCCCCCCCCCCCCCACCACTAGGTTGGCCGGATCCAGTGTCTCTGGGGAAGTGGAGGCTGAAGGTCATTGGATCCAGAGATTTGGTCTCAGTCCCTGGTCATGGGAACTTCCAGACAACAGTCCCCCTGCGCTGGGTGGGTAACACTGGGGTACCGTGTCCAGTGGAAAATACCACGAGGAGTAGGGTGCCGCACCCTCATTCGTCCTGTCTGCGCCCCAGGGCACTTCTCCCCACCTCGTCCCGCCCTAAACCTGACAAGTCTGCAGCAGGCCCGGGGGCCTTCCCGGAGGAATCTCCAACGAGAAAGGCCGCGCAGGGCGGGCACTGCCCGGACTACACCGGGCCTCCCCACCCAAGGTCTCTCACCAGGAGCCCTCTCCCCCTGCCCCGCCCCTTCCAGGCAAGAAATGCACCTACGGCATCAAGTGCAAGTTCTACCACCCGGAGAGGCCGCACCACGCGCAGCTGGCTGTGGCGGATGAGCTCCGCGCGCAAACGCTGGCCTGGCGGGGCGCGGGCGGCGAGGAGGCGCAGCGGGGGAGCGCGCGGGCGGCCGACGTGGCGACTCTCGGAGGCGTTTTCTCGCGGCTCGTCCTCAGCGACGACCCGGGGCCCCTCTGCGCGCCCCCTCGGGGCCCCGGCAGCGGCCGCGCGCCCAGGCCGCCCTGTCCCGACTGGGGGGCGTCCGGGCCCGCGCCGTCCCCGCCAGTGCTGCCCGGCCTCCAGAGCCCCCGGAGCCCGCCGGGCCTACGGGGCGGATACCGCCCCGGCGCCCCGCAGAGTGACCGGCGCCCCCCGCGCCGGCAGCCCGCCGACCCGTGGGCCCTTCCTCTAGGGGCCGACTGGCTCCCGGGCCGCTCGGCCTGGGCGGGGTCGCGCTGGGATGAAGACGACCTCGGGGGGGCTTCGGGGTCCGTGCCCCAGGCTGCCGCCCCCGAGGTGGACTCGCGTGCCAGGGCACGCACCGTGCTCTGCAGCACCTTCCCGGCCCACCAGGTGGACAGCGTCATGGCCCTGTTCCCCGAGCTCTCCGACATCGCCAGGCTCATCCTCCTTATCCAGAGATTCCAGAGGTCCGGTGCGCCCGTGGGGAAGCCCTGAGAGCTCATCGAGGCTACCACATGTGCTGTCCCAGTCTTGCCTTGCGACCCCACCGGGCTGGTGGCCGTGGTCAGCCTGCATCTGGGCTGGCCCACCCGGTGGAGCCCCCTTTCCTTTAAAGATGGTCCATCCCCTGGAGGAGGCCAGCTTCCTCACCCTCTGCGGTGCCCACGGTGGCACTTGGTGACCTTCCCTGACCACACAGGGGCTGCTGCTGGAGGTCCATGTTCTGCAGAATAAGGTTGCCTTCCATAGAGGGAGTGGTTTCTTGTGCTTGAAGACTGCAAAAGCCCACTAGGGCTCCAAGGGTTTGTCCAGAACACTCCAGGGCTGTTTGGTCCAGCTGCAACTGGGAGCCACAGGTGGGTCCCAAGATCAATTTAGTGGGTGACACCCGAAATAGAGCGGAAGAGAGACACACCCCACATAATCAGGCTAAGTGGGAAACTCTCCTTTGTTGGCCACGGGTGGGCCTGTATGCCCTTGGCAGCCATGGCCAAAGGTGGAAAACTGGTGAATGGCCTTGAATTTCATTACATCAGATCACGCTTGAAATATGTAGTCAGTTGGCTGGTGCAGATGTTGGCATCAGGAGGTTTTCACATGAGCTCTTTCTAACCTCTTGAGGGGAACCCAGTTCTAGCCTCCACGTGTGGGCTCCACTTGTCACTCTGAGATTACGTGGCTGTGCTGGTCTGTGGGGGTGTGGCAGGGGCATCTGGCCGGGGCCCTCACACCCTTCACACACGCACACCACACACACAGGCACACGGCACACACACACACGCCCCTTGACTCAGGGCTAAGCGTCCCTGTTTTTCAGCCGTCTATCACGGCAGTTTCCAGCCCAGGCCCTATACTGGCCAAGCCTTCTGAGCTACCCCTCACAGCTGAGCCCAAGCCCTGTGAGTCAGGACTTTTGCTCAGAAACCTCTGGGGGGTTGGTCAGAGCTGGGGTGAGCCTTGGTCATGGAGGTTTCTCGCCACCTTCAACCATGGCTGTTTCTCCTAGCTAACTACTGCTTTGAATTTTGGGGGGAAGGGACCCACTCATTTGCAAAGGACAAGAGATGAGACAGTGCTGCCAGGACGCGGGCCCTGAGTCCTCCGGGGCCGTGGCATCTCTGGGTGGCGTCCACCCATTCACTCAGGGTTATGAGTCCAGCTCACAGATCTTGGCTGGTTTGTTCATGAGGAGAGTGTGAGGTACCTCCCAGTGGAAAACCAGCTCCCAAGCCTCCTGCAGACTGGCGAGCGCTCCCTATGGGCATGGCTGGCGCAGCCCAGTGCGCCCCCCGGAGAATCTGCTCCTGCCCCCTTCAGTGGGGTAAATGTTTCCTTTGGAGATACAGAGACCTTGTGTCCCCTGTGAGCCCTTTCATCTTTTTAAACCAGATTCTTAGTGCGGCTTAGGTCAGATCTCTTCCTCACCTCTTTTTTTCCCAAAGACAACACCCACAATTGTATCCTAATATTTTGGGACTGCAGTCCTGAAGAAGACCCACTCTTTCTAGGCAAATTGGATTCCCCTCATGGTGGTGTGGTTTTTTTTTTTCTTTTGACAAGACAGGCTTTATGTTAGAGCTGCTTTTGTCTCTTGGGTCTGTGTCCTGACTTGGAATCATTGCATTGCTGATTTACAGTTAGAAATGTTTAAACTGCTTCCTTTGAGGACAAGTTTGAGTTTGAGTAAGCTGTAAAGCTATTTTATTTGGTGCACTGTGATTAAGACGAGCACAAAAACAAGTGAAGAAACAGCACATTTCAATGTAATCCCCTTTGGAATTCTTTCCAAAGTCTTGGTATGTCTTTGTGACACAAAACATGAATGGGATGGGGGTGAATGAAATGTTCCTAGTTGCATAACTATTACTGTGCTCCAAAAATAAATCACTTTTACCCACACCTGGACTCTCCATTGTCAAATTGTATGTCAGTTTCCCTTGTGCTGGCTTCTCCCCCCCCAAGGCGGTTTTCTCACGTTAAATATTGTGGGTGTGAAGGCTGAGGTTATAGCTGCTTTATTCAGTGTTATTCCCCCCTTGGGGGAGGCGGGGAGAGGGCTGGAATTCACCTTTTCCAGGAGAAGCATCGAAGCCCGAGGCAAGGACGTGCCTTTGCTGGACGTTCAGCAGGCTGTACCCGAGGACACAGGCAGAGTCCTCCGTCACTCAGATCTGAGGCTCCCCGTGCTGGACTGTTGTTTGCTATGTGGTGTAGCTTTCTCAGAGGCCTCTGGAAGGTGGTTTGAGACACAGTTGCAGAATGTTGGGGGTTGAGGGCTAGAAGCAAGAGAAGCCACTCCTGTTGTCGGCATTGTTCCAGGTCAAGTGAATCCCTGCTCTCAGGATTTTACAGAGCTCAGATGGGGAGCAAATAGACAACTCCCAGCTGGCACGGGTATGGCTCGCTGCCTCTGGGAAAAAAGCCTCCGGTGGGAGAGAAGAGCATAGGGGAGGGGGTGAGTGGAAGGGTTATTAAGGAGTGGGTGATGGGGGAGGGGGCCCTGGGAACTGGAGCGACGAAGTGGAATCGCAGATCCCACCATGAGGGAACGCGTGGAGCCAGGACCCTGTGCAAAGGTAACTCGTGGGGCCCTATGTAAAGTCAAATAGCAGGGCGCCTTGTTCAAAAGTGATAAAGAATTTCAAGACATTGGCAACTGAGCATTGAAACGAGTGCCCTCTAAGTGCCCTCCTCTGATGCAAGAGACTGAAGAGGGGAAGTCGGGGGGATTGGCAAACTGCACACTGGATTGGCCACTTCCAAGTGAGTACCAGATGTACGCAGGGGGGGCTCTAACAGGGCAGCAGGCATGCTCATTTGTGTCGGGCAAGGTGGTTTTTTACAAGCAAGGCTCACAAACCAAATGGCGGGAGGCCAGGATGGGGGCAGCTGTGGGGTTGACTGAATTTAGGGGCTCGAACCCTGTCAGGACTCTCTCATCTGTTTTCTTCTATATGTGTGATCATTCTCTCCCTTAAGATTTTCCCTGCACTGTGAAAGCCATTCTGTTGGCAGACAGGCACATAGCCTTCTAGCTAAAGGACTCAGGAGGCAGCCTCAGAAAAATCCTGGGAAGAATTCTGATTGGCCTGGCTTGGATCACGTGTCCATCCCAACCAGTTGCTGTGAGGTTCTACCATTGGTTCACTGGGTCTTAGGTGCACACTGATTATCAGCTCACACCTGAACCCAGGTACTTTGTGGGGAGTTGGGGATGGTGAGTGGTTCCCTCAAAGAAGCGGGTACAGTGTCCAGGCAGACAAAACAAATGCCCCATGCACAGCAAAGCCAATCTACTGACACTGGGCTATGGGGAAGGAAAGTACAGCATTTATTGCATGGAGCCAGGCAAGGAGAATGGGCAGCTGGTGCTCAAAAGACCTGAACTCCCCAATGGCTTTCAGGCAAGGGTTTTAAAAGGCAAAATCAGGGCTGAGGGTTGCACAGTACATGGACAGTGTTTTGATTGGTTAGTGGTGAGGTAACAGTGTGATGTTTCGGTAATCTCAGTCATCAACCTTCTGGTCCAACCAGTCTAGGGTCTACGTGTTTGTGGTCAGCAGTCTTCACTTGGTGGGGTCCTGGCTTCTGTAAAAACAACTAAAAATGTGAGTCAGAAGTTTATCTATCGCCCTCAAGGAGAAACTCGGAGTCTTGTGATTCTTTTATGGCTGGACTATTATTTAGGTTATTATTACTTTTTTGCTTCACTGCTTTTCCTTTGTTTCTGCTTTTTTATTTCTCTAATCATTAACTGCTTGGGCCTGTTCTTTGGAACTCAGGGAAGGCCTAGGAGACTAAAACTTTTTCTACAAGCAAGAAATGGGGAACACAGGGGGTCTATCACTGGGGAAGGTCCCTGTGCACCAGGACTTAGGACGTCCCCACCCTCCTCCACCCCCAACACTGGCTGCACCCGAAAAAGGAGCTGCTGTGTTTATTCACTCCCCCTTAGTCACATCCACAGACAGCAGACGGCAGAGCTTTCTGTGGGAGGAAGTTGGGAGGCCCTGCTGCTACGGCACCCGAGGTATCATTGTGTTCATCTTGCCAGTCCTGGGACTGCGGCCAGATGAGCACTTAGGTGGGAAGCCTCCAAAACCCCTGCAGGGGAGGAAGTGCCTCCCCAGAGTCTAAGGTGACCTGGGTCCCTTTCAGTCACTTCTGAGCTGATGCCCTCAGGAGGCCTTGGGATCACGGCTGCTCAGCCTAGCAGCTGGCAGCCAGGCTGAAAATGAGGGGCTGAGGGCCTGACCCAGCTGGGGAATTACTTTGTTCTGAATTCCTGGGGAAACAACATCACCTGTGTGTCCTCGTGGAGGAATGACATACCTATCCCCATGACAGAAACAGGAAAGGTGCTGGGTGGATAGAGGCAAATGGGCACGGCGCTCAGAAACCAGCTGAATGCTGTACTTACTGACTAGCTGACTGACTGACAGACGCGGACTGGCTGACTGACAGACAGTGATTGGTGGATTGACTGATACTGAGAGACACTGACAGGCTGACTGACTGACTGACACTGGCTGACTGATAAGATGGAAAGTGTGGTCAGCACCTGTAGCTGTGGGGAGAGATCACTCAAATAGGATTTGAAAACCACAATAGTTTTGACTATCTGAAGTCACCTTACTCTTGTCTTCAAATCAAGGGCATGCTTGACTTCAACAAGCCCTATTAAACCTCCGAAGTTCAGATTCACCCATGCCATTCTTGATGAGGCAGGTTATGGAGGCATTTTTTCTCCAAAGGAAAAATGGGAACGTCTCTCCTTGCAGCAGTGATTTCTCCCAAACAGGCCCTTTTCTCTTTCTCTGACTGTTTTTAGCCCCCATTTGCTCAGAACCTCTGCTTCACACAAAATCCCCTGCTCAGCAGTCCTCTGGGCGCCGTGTTGTGCTCGATCACGACACCTTTGCTCTCCCACCGCCCTTGACCTCCTGCCCCCCACCCCTGCCCTCAAACCTCCCCAGCCTTCATGCTTCCTCCACAAAGCCTGCCCGGCCATCCCAGCACCTTCTGCTCAGATGGCGTCCTGCTGTCCTTTCAGGGGCTGGACGTCTCCCGTCTGCTCCACGGCGTCCTGGCTCTGAATGGTGATTGGCGGCTCATCATTGAACTCTTTCCTTGCATTCAGGCTGGACGTCCCCAACAAGACCACACACACTTGGAGGGTTGGGACTCTGTCTTTAACCTTGTCTCTCCATCAGCCCTGAGGCCAGGCAGTCGAGGCCAGAGAGGTTACGTTACAGAAACAAAACGGTCCCTAATCCCAATGGCTAAGACCCCAGAGCTCGTTTCCCCACTGTGCTCTGTGTCCGTTGTAGGTTGGCTGGGGCTGTGCGTGCACAGACCGCTCTCAAATGGGCACAGACGCTTAAAGCTCCTCCCAGGCTCATCACTGCTCTTGTTTCATTGGCCAAAACAAGTGATATGAGGACACCTAACTCCCCAGGGGCAGGAAAATGCAATTCTACTGTATGTCTGCATATGGTAGGCCTATTTGTAGAACAGCACTATGACAATTTGCCTGCAGTGGCTTAGAGAGATGTGTCTGTTGATTGAAAACCTCAGTGGAAGGAACGAATTAAATGAAGCATGGGACATCCATTTAATAGAATACTGTAAGCCACTGAAATGGTATCGTAGGAGGATGTGGATGACATAGAAAATGTGGAGCACACATTATGAAGTAGAAAAGTAGCTTATAAAAAGAATGTACCATATGATCTCTCTTTGTTGTGTAAAAAATGCATATTTATAGAAAAGAACCAAAGGAAATTTACTAGAAGTTCAAGAGAATATATCTGGGTGGGGGGATTACGATCACAGGTGGCCCTCTCCCCTTTTTGGTCTCTGTAGTTTTCTAAATCTTCTATAGCTAATAACTGTGGTAACAAGAAAACAATTTCTTGCTAAACAATGCTGCCTTTAAAAAAATAATAAAAGTACACATTCATTATCAAAGATTCAGACAATTCAGGCATCTTGAATTGACATCTGATAACACCAAGGTGTAGGTCCTTCCAGATCTCTTTCCATACACGCGTGCATATTTAACTGAAAGAGGGTCCTCAGGGGCTAGGGCCCGGGTCACACCTGGCTGACGTCAGTGACATCACAGTCCAGGTGAGCAGAGCCTCGTGCTGGTTCCACTGCCAGAGCGTCTCGTGCAGGCCCTGGATCCCGGGAAGGTTGAAGGATCTGGGCAGGCCCCGCCCAAGCTCTATGTCTGCGGGCCGCAGTGGCTGTCGCATGAAGACCTTTCGGCACCCGGGGCCACGAACACTTACATCTGGGATCGTGCTATTGCGGGGGAGAGGGGGCAGCTCTCACTGTTCAGCTGCTTGCCTGGGAGAGGAGGAAGATGCACGTTTCCCATTCTCTGTTTCTGTTCTTTGAGTTGATTCAGCTCCAGGGAATTTTTCTGGCCAAGGCATTTTTCAAATAACTCTTCACAAACTATTTGGTGCAAATACAGTTGATTTGTGGCTCTGCTGACCTTTGATTTGTTGGCAAGTCCCTGCCTGGGGCCCTGGGGAAATTTCCCTTTGCTTGTTTACCAAGAGTGGTTTAGGACCTGCAGTGCCAAGAAGGGTTCCCTAGCGCTTCCGCCCCGGGACCTGACCGCGTGGCCCCTGCCCTCAGGGCTCACACCCTGGTCGGAGCTCAGCCTCATATCTCATATGGAGAGGCAGTTGTCCTTTGGACTCGCTGGACCACGTCACTCATAGTCTCCGGCTTTTAACCCCTTTCCAGAAGCCCCCGAGGAGATTCCCAGCGTGCATCTCACCGGATGGCTGCCGCCTGCAGCCCCGCTTCGTCCCCCGTGTCTTCCACACCTGCTCTTTCCTCGCTGGGAGCTGAGCCACACGACTTTGTATTGGTTCTGATGGGTCAGCTCATTACAGAGTCTGGGAGCACAGCCAGGGCCTGTGGTGCCCATGGACTCCAGTGGCTTGGGCCTCCTTCTTGGGGGCTGTAGGTGAGGGCTGTGCTGGAGCCATTGCGGCTGGTGGACCAGACGTGGTGCTTTCCTATCAGGATGGAGCTGGAAGGAAACTCCCAGGGACTCCCTTCCTGGGAGGCTCGCTCAAGGCCCAGGGGAGCTTTCGGCCCCAGGACCCTTCCGGGCAGGGATCCATAGTTCTCTTCTTTGCGAAGGAGAAAGCATGGCTGTCTGCTGGAACCTCTGGGGACCTGGAGGCCATAAGGAGTGGACAGAAGCTTCGGGAAGGCGGGAGGGAGCTTCTTAGGGGTCCACCGTGTGGCTGCAGCAGTTTGCTTAAGTCACTGACCACTTTCATCACGGGGACGGACAGTCATGTGGAAAACTGCGCTGTTCTCACTGAAGGAGTGAGGAGAGCTGGGGTCGGAGGGCGCCTTGACGAGGGCTGGACAGCAGGTAGCAAAGACCAAATTGCTCCTGGTGCAGGGGCTGCCGTCCCCTGCGATTTAAGGGAGGCTCCAAACAGCTCCAGAGAACAGAACGGAAAACAAAACAAAACGAAACCCTGTTTAGGACAGCTGATTGTTGACAAAGGTGCAAAGGCAATTCAGTGGAGAAAGGATAGTTTTTTAAACAAATGGTGTTAGAGCAATTGAATGTCCGTGTACAAGCCAAATCAAAACAAAAACTCAAACTCAGATTGTTTTCTGAACTCGTGCCATATACAAAAATAAGTCAAAATGGGCCGCAGACCTTCGTGTAAAACCTAAGACTATAAAACTTCTAGTTTCATGTCTACAAAAACACATAGACAACTTTTTGACCTTTAAGACAAAGATTTCTCAGGTACAAAAGCATGATCCATAAAAGAAAATATTGGTAAATTGGACTGCTCTTTGAAAGATGCTATTAAGAGAATGAAAAGATAAGCCATAGACTGAGAGGAAACATTTGCAAAACATGTACCTGCTAAATAACTTGTGTCCAGACAATATAAAGAACTCTTGAAACTCAATAATAAAACAAACAGACCAATAAAGATACTGAATAAGACACGTCACCAAAGAAGATGTATAGATGGCTAATAAGCACATGAAAATATGCTCAACATAGTTAGTCGTTAGGAAAATGCAAATTAAAACCACAATGGGATACCGCTACACACCTATTAGAATGACTAAAATAAAAAAGATAGACCATGTCGAGTGTTGGCAAGGAAGTGGAGGAACTGGAACTGCGTCACTGTTGGTGGAATGTACCATCAATAAAATGGTACAACCACTTTGGAAAACAGTTTGGCAGTTTTTAAAAAAGTTAAACACTCACCTGCTATGTGATCCAGCCACTTCACTCCTAGGTATTTACCCCAGAGACATGAAAGTGTATATCCGTAGGAAGACTTCCACATACATTTTTATACCAGCTTTTATTTGTCATAGACAAACACTGGAAACAACCTGAATGCCCGTCACCAGGTGACTGAATAAACAATTTGTAGCATAACCGTGTGATGGAATGCCACTAAGCAGGGGAAAGGAATGAACTCCTGGTATGTGCAACATGAATGGATCTCAAATGAGGCTGTGACAGAAGCCCATCTCACAAGAGCACATAATGTATGATAGCATTTATGTAGAACGCTAGAAAATGTAGTCTGATTTCTAGTGCCAGAAAGCAGTGCAACTTTACCTGGAGATAAGGGAGTGGGGAGGAGGAGGAGGAAGGGGTTACCCGGGGGCACGAGGAAACCTGGGGGCCATGGATACATCATCCTGATTGCAGTGGTGGTTTCGTGGGTGTACACAGATGTCAACATTCATCAACTGTACACTTTAAATATGTGCGGTTCGTAGTATGTTAATTATATTTTAGTAAAACTCTTTAGAAGAAAAACAAAAACTGCACAGAAACGTGTTCCCAAAAGAACTAATTCTGGAGGGTTTGATGCGGACCAGCTGTCACTGTGAGTCTTGTGAGCTGGGTCCCAGCCTCACCCCGTCGCCTCTCTGTCCCGCACAGAGTCCAGCAGGAGGGGCCCCTGCCCTGTGTGTCCCCACTGAATGAGGTAGGTCCATCTAAGGCTCAGTGGCACATGGGGGCTGGTCTGTGGAGAGACTGCAGGGCTGCCGGGTCTTCCGTGGAGCACAGGGCCCTGTCCTGGCTGTTCCCAGGGCCCACTCTTCCAGGTAGGTCCCCTTGTGGCTGGGCTGCTGGACCGCTCTCCTGACCCCCGTCCAGTCCCTGCTCTGCTGTCCAGGGCCTTTTTCTCTGGCCCTTCGTGGACACCTTGGGTGGAGGGGGGGAAGTTCCTGAAGGTGGCAGCCCTTCTCATTTCAGGCCCGGCACTGAAATGCCCTGGAGATTTGGTGGAAAGACAAGGAACGTGGGGCACAGGCAGCTTCTTAAATAAGTGCTCCAGGAACAGCTGGAAAATGGGAGGAGCAGGGAAGGGAGAAAGTGACAGCAGCAAAGGAGAAGGCACGAGAAAATACCAGCTTCCCATTTCTGTCCGTTCACCAGAGCACCAGTACTAGTGTTTACTTGGCATTTCTCCTTACTTGATTTTACACCTACCCATTTGTTTTTTTTAACATCCTTATTGGAGTATAATTGCTTTACAATGCTGTGTTAGTTTCTGCTGTATAACAAAGTGAATCAGCTATATGTACACATATAGCCCCATATCCCCTCCCTCTGCGTCCCACCCTCCCTATCCCACCCCTCTAGGTGGTCACAAAGCACCAAACTGATCTCCCTGTGCGATGCAGCTGCTTCCTACTAGCTATCTATTTTACATTTGCCTACCCATTCTTTTAATCTCTTATTTTTTATTCTCATACTTTTTCTTTTTCATGGAAAGGCATTTTATTTTAAATATAGCAGTGTGGATATGTCAATCCAGACCTCCCAATCTATACTATACCCTCTCCACCCCCTGCCGCTTCCCTCCTGGTAACTGCAAGTTCATTCTCTAAGTCTGAGTCTGTTTCTGTTTTGTAAATAAGTTCATTTGTATTGGTTTTTTCTTTTCTCTTTTTTTTTTAGATTCTGAATATAAGAGATATCATATGATATTTGTCTTTCCCTGTCTGACTTACTTCACTTAGTATGATAATCTCCAGGTCCATCCATGTCGCTGCAAGTGGCATTACTTCATTCTTTCTATGGCTAACATTCCATTGTATATCTGTGCCACATCTTCTTTATCCATTTCTCTGTCAATGGACATTTATGTTGCTTCCATGTTTGGCTATTGCAAATAGAGCTGCAATGAACATTGGGGTGCATGTCTCCTTTCGAACAATGTTTTTCTCTGGATATATGCCAAGAGTGGAATTGCTGGATCATAGGTTAGCTCATTTTTTGGTTTTTTAAGGAACTTCCATACTGTTCTTCACAGTGGTTGTACCAATTTACATTCCCACCAACAGTGGAGGAGGGTTCCAGTTTCTCCACACCCTCTCTAGCATTTACTGTTTGTGGATTTTTTGATGATGGCCATTCTGACTGGTGTGCGGTGATATCTCATTGCAGCTTTGATTTGCATTTCTCTAATAATTAGTGATGTTGAGCATCTTTTCATGTGCCTCTTGGCCATCTGTATGTCTTCTTTGGAGAAATGTTTGTTTAGGTCTTCTGCCCATTTTTTTGATTTTTTTTTTTTTTGATATTGAGCTGCATGAGCTGTCTGTAAATTTTGGAGATTAATCCCTTGTCAGTCGCGTCGTTTGCAAATATTTTCTCCCATTCTGTGGGTTGTCTTTTCGTTGTGTTTACAGTTTCCTTTGCTGTGCAAAAGCTTTTGAGTTTAATTCGGTCCCAGTGGTTTATTTTTGCTTGTTTGTTTGTTTATTTATTTTTGGCTGCGTTGGGTCTTCATTGCTGCGCAGGCTTTCTCTAGTTGTGGTGAGCAGGGGCTACTCTTTGTTGCGGTGCGCGGGCTTCTCATCGCGGTGGCTTCTCTTGTTGTAGAGCATGAACTCTAGGCTCCCGGACTTCAGTAGTTGTGGCACTTGGGTTCAGTAGTTGTGGCTCGCGGGTTCTAGAGCACAGGCTCAGTAGTTGTGGCGCACGGGCTCAGTTGCTCTGCGGCATGTGGGATCTTCCCGGACCAGGGCTTGAACCCATGTCCCCTGCATTGGCAGGCGGACTCTTAACCACTGAGCCAGCAGGGAAGCCCCATTATTTTTGTTTTTATTTTCATTACTCTGGGAGACGGATTGAAAAAGATATTGCTGCGATTTATGTCAAAGAGTGTTCTGCCTATGTTTTCCTGTAAGAGTTTTATAGTATCCGGTCTTACATTTAGGTCTTTAATCCATTTAGAGTTTATTTTTGTGTCTGTACATGTACCCATTTTTATCTAGCATTTTCCAAGCAGCAGTATCTGTGAGGTCCTGGGTTGATATGTTAGCTACATTTTTTCCGGTACACATGAAAGAGTTATGTAACTAAAGATATTTCTATAGAGATGGAAAGTAGATCAGTGGTTGCCTAGGGCTGGGGAACGGGTGCTGTTGGGAGAAGTAAGGGGATAATAACTAAGGGTATGGGCTTTCTTTTTAGGATGATGAGAATGTTCTAAATTAGATCATGGTGTTGGTTGTACAGCTCTGTGAATGTACTAAAAAGCTTGAGTTGTATACTTTAAATGGGTGAATTGTATGGCCTGTGTATTATACCTCATTAAAGCTGTTACAAAGTGAAAAGAAAAGGAAAAGAAAGAAAGCTGGTCTGAGTAACATCCCGAATCTTCCTGCATCTCTCAGTGGGGGAGGGACCACATAGAAATATTTGGCTATAAGAGATCCTGGGTCCCTTCTGCTTCTAACATCTCAGGGCTCCTGTTAAAGTTGCATCTGCAAGGAACCGACTGCCCCATGCTTCCCAGATAAGCAAGTGGCGGCAGCCTGTCTGGGAGCTGAGACAGGCACAGCCCAGTCCCATCTGGGAGTGGGCGCTCCGCTGGCAAGAACCTGAGCCTGGCTGTGGGCTGTGGGCAGGGCTTTGCCCCATCACAGTATCAAGGGCTTCACATCAAGCAGTGACTTGAAGCAGCCACAAACATCCATCACTATTGCACCACCAAGAAAACATCTGGGGTCCAAAGTTGTAGCTGACCCCGCTCGGAGTCGCTTGACCATGAGACCATTGGACACTTCTATGGGTCCAGGGTTGACAAGGTACCTAAACCAAAGGAGACAAAGAACCTGGAGCCACTTGAAACCCCTTAGGCAAGGCAGGGCTCCTTGGGTGATAGTCATCCAGGTTGCCCAGGACTGCTCCAGTTTTAGCACTGAAAGCCCCACATCCCCAGGAAACACCTCAGTCCTGGGCAAACCAGACAGCTGGTCACCCCAGCTCCTCACAAATCCATGACCCCTGAGGCAAACTTCCAGGTAAAAAGACTCCAGAAATGCTACAAGAATTGGCTTTCACCCTCCTCTGCTCCAATATCCACAATGACTGGAATGTGTCCTGGAGAAGGGAAAGAGGAGGGTTGTTTTGTTTTTTTTTTTTTTTTTTTTTGCGGTATGCAGGCCTCTCACTGTTGTGGCCTCTCCTTTCGCGGAGCACAGGCTCCGGACGCGCAGGCTCAGCGGCCATGGCTCACGGGCCCAGCCGCTCCACGGCATGTGGGATCTTCCCGGACCGGGGCACGAACCCGTGTCCCCCGCATCGGCAGGCGGACTCTCAACCACTGCGTCACCAGGGAAGCCCAAGAGGAGGGTTTTGATACAAGCCTGGCAACCCATTTTCCAGGAACAGAAAACAACAAGAAGCTGGGCTGTAGGGAATCAGGCCCTTGGCCAGGGCACCTGTGGGGCAGTGGGCACTTGCCTCTCTCAGCTCCTACCCTCATCCTCCAGGGGATTAACTCTTACTGACTGTGATGGTTAATTTATGTATCAACTTGACTGGGCCACAGGGTGCCCAGATGTTTGGTCAGATAGTATTCTGGGTAGGTCTGTGAGGATGCTTCTGGATGAGAGTAATATTTGAATTGGAGGCTGAGTAAAGCAGATTGCCCTCCCCAGTAAGGGTGGGTTTCATCTAATCAGGCGAAGGCCCAGAAAGAATGAAAAGGCTGACCCTCCCCCTAGTTCTTCCTGCTGGACGGCCTTCTGACTGAAACATTGGCTCTTCCTGGGTTTCAAGCTTACTGGCCTCTGGACAGGAACTACTCCCCTCAGGCCTGTGGACTCAGACTGGGACTAACTCAGCAGCTCTTTTGTGTCTCCAGCTTGCCGACTCACCCTACAGATCTTGGGGCTTGTCCACCTCCATAATCGTGGGAGCTGATTCTGTGTAATAAATCTCTCTCTCTTTCTCTCCCTTTCTCTCCCTCCTACTGGTCCTATTTCTCTGGAGAACCTTTATTATACTGATGAATTTAGCTCTCTCCCTGCACTAATTACTTAATGACCTTCAAATGAAGATGTTGATTTTTAGTAACTTTGAAAGGCTCAGGCTGGTGATGATTTCAATGTCAAAGCAAATAAGCCGTCAGTGTTGTTTGTGGCCTGTTACTGTGCAGACTTAGAGGATTTATAAGTGGCTGTGGAAGGAGAAAGGCTGGTGCATCCGAGTGTATTGTCTGGGGGAACACACCCGTCACTGGTCCTCCATGTAGTGCTAGAAATACTAGTGTTATTGAGTTACTTCTATTCTTGGTCACATGTACATTCTCAGACATTTCAAGACATCCAGTGTCTGTGGGGAGTTGGTACCATGAGCTCCAAGGTCTTGTCTGGCCCTGACACTCCATGATTTTTGAAAACTACTTCCCATTTATGTAGCACCACTAACCAGCTTGCTTTGAAATGGATAAAAGTACATGTCCCTACCCCACGCAGTCTTTCCTACCCAACTACAGAAACATTTCTTCCCCTCAGAGCTCACTTCACATGTGGGTTTGAGACATTATTTTCAAAGCGCTCCAGACGCTGCCTTGGTGTTGTCAAGGATGCCAGTAGAAAGCTTCTTCAGGACTTACGACTTGGCTCAGCTCTTGGAAGGAGAGGAAAAGCACAATCGAAATTCTCCGAATTAGTTTATGTTCATCTACTTCGGCTGAGAAGGGAGCTGACCAACTGTAATCCACTCCAATCCGGAATCCTTTGTTCTGTTTTACTTAGCTGCCGAAAGAACAGGCCTCCAAATACAGCTGGTAGCGTTGGCCTGTGGCTACCCAGTCCTTCAGACCCAAGAGCGCAGGTAAGTACCTTCTCTGACCATTAGGTGTCCCTGTTGCACACAACTTGTATTGACCTGGACTCCAGGCGCTTGACAGTGCTCCAGCTTTAACCATCTAGCAGTGCCCGGCCTGAGGTCAGTAACCAGTAAACAGTGGACAGTGTTTACAGAATATAGGTAAAGCTCACTACACTTGCGCACTGGCAGTTACAGCTCCTTGTTAGTGGAAGATGTAAGAGCTGTGGGTATTGCGAACATCAGGAAAGGCAAATAAAATATATTTTTACATTGTAATTTTAAATTCATATTAAACTAGTTTGAATATACAGAAAATTGCAGAGACTATTATGAGAAACACTTGACTTGAACTGTAACATCTTGCCATGTTTGTTTCAGCGTTTGTTTTAAAGAAATGAAACATTGTTGGGGCTTCCCTGGTGGCGCAGTGGTTGAGAGTCCGCCTGCCGATGCAGGGGACATGGGTTCGTGCCCCAGTCTGGGAGGATCCCACATGCCGCGGAGCGGCTGGGCCCGTGAACCATGGCCGCTGAGCCTGCGCGTCCGGAGCCTTGTGCTCCGCAACGGGAGAGGCCACAGCAGTGAGAGGCCCACGTACCGCAAAAAAAAAAAAAAAAAAAAAAAAGAAATGAAACATTGCTGATACAGTTGAAGCTCCATTGCTGGCTCTCCAGAGACAATACTATCTTGAATTTGGTGTTTTTCATTCCTGTGTATTTCTATGCCACCACTGTATTTGTATGTACTCATAAAGATTGCATAGTATCGTTCTGGGTGTTTTCAATTTTTAGGTAAATGTTACCATTCGCACTATGTGTATTGTTTTGCAAGTTGCTTTTACTACCTCAGCCATTATTTTTCATTTTGGAGGTTTATTCATGTTGATATAAGTAGCTCTGGCTTTTTTACTTGGATCATTTTATTGTATTCAAGTGAATCTCTACAGCAATCAATTTGTAAAATTATTGGCTGTTTTCAATTTTTTACTCATTGCAGATAAGGCTGCAATGACAATTTTAAAACAACTTTATTCGAGTGTAACTTGCATACCATATAGTTTATCCACTTTAAGTATACAATTTAATGACCGCTAGTAAATTTACCAAGTTGTGCAACTATTTCCACAATCCAGGTTTCAAACATTTCACTATCATCCCAATAAGGCCCCATGCCCATTTACCATTAATTTCCAGTCCCAGGCCAGCCAGGCAACTACTAACTACTTTCTGTGCAATGATTATTCTTACACAGGTCTCTTTGTGCTCACGTGCAAGACAGCTTCTCCCTCGAAGAGTGGAATTGCAAAGGCCGTGGGCACGTGTATTTCAATTCTCAACTTTTGCTTTATCGTGCCTTGTGTGGTTGAATCAATTTACACTCTTACCAGTGGTGTGTAGACTTTTTTTTTTAAATGAAACCATGTGTGTTTTTTTTTAATTAATTAATTACTTTTTGGCTGCATTGGGTCTTCGTTGCTGCACGCAAGCTTTCTCTAGTTGCGGTGAGCGGGGGCTACTCTTCATTGCAGTGCATGGGCTTCTCATTGCGGTGGCATCTCTTGTTGCAGAGCACGGGATCTAGGTGCACAGGCTTCAGTAGTTGCAGCGCGTGGGCTCAGTAGTTGTGGCTTGTGGGCTCTAGAGTGCAGGCTCAGTAGTTGTGGCACACGGGCTCAGTTGCTCCGCGGCATGTGGGATCTTCCTGGACCAGGGCTCGAACCCATGTCCCCTGAATTGGCAGGCAGAGTTTTAACCACTGCATCACCAGGAAAGCCCTAGACTTCTTCTTTGGCCATATTATTTTCTTTAATTTTGTTCCTTTCTTTGCCAATCTGACTTGTGTAGTTATTTTGTTGTTTTAATTTGCATTTTCCTAACTTCTATCTTTCGGTGTTTATTGGCTTTTTGCATTTCCTCTTCTGTAAATTGCCTATTCATATTCTTTGCTCATCTTCTAAAGTACTGTCTTGTCCTATTGATGTGTAGCAGTCTCTTATATATACTGGATAATTATTCTTTTTCAGTTACATGCTTTGGAAATATCTTCTCCCAATCTGTGGCTTATTTCAACTCTAGGGACTTCTGTCGGACAAAAGTTGTAAATTTTTATGTAGTCAAATTTATCAACATTTCCACATCTTATAAGAAATATTTCCCTACCCCGAGGTCACCAAAATATCTTTCTACATTTTCTTCTAAAATTTAAAAAAATTTACATTTCACTTTAGGTCTTTAATCCACCTATAATTGGTTTTTGTATGTGGTGAGGAATTTTTTCCTCCATGTGGATGTCCTTTTCCTCTATCAAACCACATTCCATGTCAAGTTTCTGTTTCTGGGCTCTCTGTTCTGTTTGTCTGCGCCTGTGCCCGTACTCACCATCTCCATCATTACAGCTTTAGAGCAAGTCTTGACATTTGGAATGTTATTAAGCTCTACAAGGGCAGGGATCAGTGACCTTTTTGTTAACTATCATATTCCCAGCATCTAAAGCTATAGCACATAGTAGGTGTTCAATAAGTATTTGTTGAATGAATGAATGAATAAATGGTAGGGCAAGTCTCTTTTCTCATTTTTTCTTTTTTCTTCAGGACTGTCTTAGCTATCTCTGGTCCTTAATTGTTCTGGATAAATGTTCAGATCAGGTTGTCAAGTCCCACAAAAATCCTTACTGGAAATTTTATTAGAATTGCTTTGAATTTATAGATTTATAGATCAGTTCATGGAGAATTGACATCTTTATAATACTGAGTCTTTCCATTTAGGAACATGGCATATATCTAGATGTATTTAGGTTGTCCTTTATTTCCTTTAGTAATAATTTGCAATTTTCTCTGCAAAGGTGTGGGTGCCTATGTTATTGAAATTATTCCTGGACACCTTGTAGTCTTTATTATTATTATAAATGAATTCTTTTTTCTTTCCATTTTCCCATAGTCTCTTCTTGGTGTATTTATGTTTGTATGAATAAATCTTGAATTCCCCGAATACTTTGTTTGCATCTACTGAGATGATTCAGTTTTCCCCTTTCATCTGTTAATGTGCATTTCTTTGATAATTTATTGATGTTGAGCCGTCTTTGCATATGGGAAAAGCCCGTTAATTTTCTCCATTAGGGTGGACCAGTAGAAGTTTCTGTGGTGATGGAAATGTTCTGCTCTAAGAGAGTAGTTACCGCCCATGTGTGGCTATTGGGCATTTGAAACGTGGCTAGTGTGACTGAGGAAGTGAACTTTAAATTTTACTTAATTTGCTTAATTTAATTATAAATTTAAATCGCCACACGTGGCTCATGGCTGCTGTCCTGCACAGAGTCCAGCTGCGTGCCCGGCGCTGGCCAACCTGTGATGCTGCTCGGGGTTTATCTCCTGTGTTCTATTCCCTTGAATGGGCTCTTTGGGAAATACGATAAAGACTATTGCTTTTCCTGGGGAAATATAAAAAGGCAGCTGAACCCAAACCATGATGCAGTGAAAAGTCACATGACAGCCAGAGCAGCCACCACCGCAGGTTCTTCTGTTTCGTGTTCCTTCTCACAAGCAGGGGGATTGTGCCCCACCCCACTTTACCAGACAATGCAGACATCCACACGTTGAGGGCAACTCCTTAACACCAGCTCTTCTTGGGAAAATAATGCGTATGTGTATTCCACTGTTAAGGAGATACATATTCATTAGAGAAGACACAGGAGATACAGAAAAATGACGAGGAAAAAAAAATCAAATCAACCACGTAACATTTTGGTGTATTTCCTTCTCATATGCTTTTAATATATAAGTTTCTGTTGCTGTTGTTTGTTTGCAGATGTACAGTTGAGATCATTCTCCAGATATAATTTAAAATCCTGGTTCTTTCCTATAATATTGTAACATGAGCATTTCTTCCTCTTATTATAAACTTTGTAAACATCATCTGTTAGAACTACATATTTTTTGCCGTGGAGAGGCTATAATTTACTTAATTTATTGCACATTATTTATTCCTCTCTTTTGCTATTATGCATATAAATATGTTTGGCATGAAGCCCTTTCACCGTTCCAGAATTTACACCAAGTAGAATTACTAGGCACGAGCAAAGTAACACATGGTTTAAGGTCTCTGACGCCTATTGCCCAACTGCTTTCCAAGAAGGCGTGCAGATCTACCCCGTCATCAGTAATGCAGGGGACCCTGCACTTCATTACCACCACCACCACCCCCTTCTCCTGCTCTGCCTGACCGTGATGGGCAGGCGTACTGGTCAGACTGTCCTTTTCTCACTCGACAGCCCTTCTGTTGGCAATCTTACTCCGGGCTTGATCGTCACTGACACGTAGCTGCCTTTCCAGCCTAGAACACACCTTGGGCTTCAACCGCCCCCTGACGGCTCTATTTGGAAGACTCACTGGTGCCTGGGACTCAGCACGCTCACATCTGATATCATGACTCTCCCCCCAAATCCCCTTTATCTGTGTTCCCTGCTCAGCCATCTGCTCTCCCTGCACACTCGCCTCTTTCCGTGCTCTCCACTGTCTACCTGGCTGCCCCTGCCAGAGGCTGGGGGACATCCTTGACCAACTTCCTTCTCCACTTTATACTATCATGTAGCTATCATGTATCATGTATCATGTATCATTCTGCTTCCTACCTGCCCTCTCTTCATCTCCACTGTGATTGTTCCTGTGAATTCTCTCCTGGATTACTTGAATCATTCCCCCCCGCCCCAACTTTCCTAATAAAGAATTTTCAACATATAAAATGTTATGTTGGGACTTCCCTGGTGGCGCAGTGGTTGAGAATCCACCTGCCAATGCAGGGGAACACGGGCTTAAGACCTGGTCCGGCAAGATCCCACGTGCTGCGGAGCTACTGAGCCCGCACTCCACAACTACTGAAGCATGGGCCTAGAGCCCATGCTCTGCAACAAGAGAAGCCCACGCTGGCTGCAACTAGAGAAAGCTGGCGTGCAGCAACGAAGACCCAACGCAGCCAAAAATAAATGAATAATAAAACAAAAAAAGTTATGTTATACAACTATGCAACCTACTACTCAGACTTAATAAATGCTAACATTAGCCATTAAATGCATCACATTTTTAAAAGAATGAGAATACGAGATATAGTTGAAACTCTCTTTATGACTCTAAATCCTGTCACCCGTCTTCTCTCCCCAGGGGTAACCAGTGTTCTACAGCTGGTGGCCTCCCTTCTATTTTTATACTTCCAACACACATATAAGTCTGCAAATACAGGGTATGATGCATTTAAAGTGTTATATAAGTGATACCAAATGCCACATAATCCTGCCTGCAGCTTGGTTTTTTCACTTAACATTATATTTTGAGATGTAGCTCTGTTAGCATGTGTGGCTGGAGTTCATTCTAATTGCTGTATAGATTCCACGGTATGAACTTACACATCTGTTCCTGTATTGGTGGACATTAAGTTACCGCCCCCCGCCCTTTTTGCATTACAAACCATGTTTTAATCAATGTTCTTACACTCACCTTCTCTCACATGCAGATGGTGTCCACAGGACACCTCCCTACAAGTAGAATTGCTAACAGAACACATCTGCAACCTCATTAGATTCTGCTAAATTGTCCTCTTGCAAGGTTTGAGGGCTTGTTTTCCCACATTCTCACCAAAAATGTACTGACAGCTTTTCCACTGCTGCTGACTTGATGGGTGTGAATCACACTGTACTGCGGTTTTGATTTGCACTTTCCTGTTTACAAGGGAGGCTTAGTGTCACTCCCCTTGTGCATTTCCTCGTCTGTGAGTTGCCTGCTCACGACCTTTGCCCCCACAGAAGCCTCCTGCCCTCTCCAGTCTATTCTCTGCTCTTGCTGCCGGAGCGAAAGCTTCTAGAAAAGGCAGCCCTGACCAGGCATCCACTCTGTTCAACAACCCTCTGCTTCTCAAAGCCGAAGACTCATAAGGTGGCCTCAGACCTGCACCACCCCCTGTGGCCTCCGTTCCGGCCATGCCCTTTCATCTCTCTAGACACCAGCTGCCTGGACTTTTCTTAGTCCCTCAGATGTGCCAGCCTCTTTCCTGCCTCAGGGCATCTGAGGCACAGTTTTCTCCACTCGTGGCCGACCTCCTCTCCCAACTCCTGAAACTCTCCAAGCCCAGAAGAATGTAGGGCTTCAGGGTCCCTTCAGGGAAGCGCCGTGAGCCTGATCAACGTGCTCCCAGCAGCCTCTTGGGTCCTGGGAGCCCAGTGGTCTTGTTGTCGTGAAGACAAGATGCTGGGTGCACAGGTGCTAGACCTTTCCACTCTCCCTTCCCTCATGCACCTCCTGCCACGTCTGCCCCATCTCCTCAAGCCCCTGTTGGATAAAAACGGGCAAGACTTGGGAGGATAAGAGACAGTTTCTATATATATCAAGGCTGTAAGCTGTCATGAGATTTAAAAATGCATATAGGGAATTCCCTGGCGGTCCAGTGATTAGGACTCTGCACTTTTCACTGCTGAGGGCCCGGGTTTGATCCCTGGCTGGGGAACTAAGATCCCACAAGCCATGAGGCGCAGCTAAAAACAAAAAAAAAAGAAAAGAAAAAGAAAAACGCACACAACGACGAACGCTTGCACCAGAGCTGTCTGAGGCCCCCACTACTGTGTGTGGTTAAACATCTCCGGACTCCCTTCCTTCCGCCTAACGAAGGCCTTTCTCAGAGTGTAATTAAGTCTCATGTGCGCTTGAGCCTTCATAAGAGAAAAAACCCAAAGCGTGGTACTGCATTATTAATACTGGACCAAGAGAGCCTGAAAAGTGTGGCTTTGCTGACCTGCTCAGGTTCCCCCCCCCCGACCGGGTTTACTGAGATACTATAACATTGTGTAAGTTTAAGGTGCACGAGGTGATGATTCGATCTGAGTGTATTTCGAAGTGAGCATCACAATAGGGTTAATTAACACCCCATCATCTCACCTGTTTACTCTGTGTGTGTGTGTGTGTGTGTGTGTGTGTGTGGTGAGAACATTTAGGATCTTCTCCTTTGGCACCTTTCAGGTGTATAACACAGTATTGTAAGCTTCGGTCACCATGCTGTGCATAGAGCCCCAGAACGTATCCGTCTTATTAGCTGGAAGTTTGTGCCCTTCGACCGACATCTCCCCATTTCCCACCTGGGCGGCTGGGCAACCACATTCTACCCTGTTTCTGAGTTCGGCTTTTTCAGATTCCACCCATTAAGTGGGATCGTCTGGCACTTGTCTTTCTCTGACTTACCGCAGTCGGCCGGCTCCTTTGGGAATGGCCTTGCTCCCCGCTGGCAGGAAGGAGGTCCCATCCGGGGCCGTGGGAACTTCCCTGGGAGTTGTCATCCTGGGCGCTTACGGTGGGGGGAGGGGCTTTTGCTGTGACAGCCGCGGGGAGGCAGCCCTCCGCGCTCTCTCTGCGGGCTGACGGCTGGGCTGACGGACCGACCCAGCTTTTCTCTCTGGATCCCCCTCTGCGTCTGTGCTGAGGCCACTTTTCCCACGAGCTGCCCCAGCGAATGACACAGGGCGGGGCACAGGGCAGGAGCGCTCGCTCAGACCCCTTGCTGAGGGATCTGAGCTCCTTGGTGGACAAATTCCTTCAAGCACCCCCTTGGCCTGGTGCAGCTGCCGTAGAGCCACCTGCAGCCTGAGCTCTCCACCTTCCCCACCCCAACCTCCTTCCTACTCTCTCTCTCTCTCTCTCTCTCTCTCTCTCTCTCTCTCTCACACACACACACACACACACACAGGGTGAGGTCTGCATCGCTCCTTTCTCCTCTACCCTGGTGTTTCCCCCAGCACAGCTCACACATCTAACCCATCTTGGTATCCACTTCAGTGGGAAGCTGAAGCAACACAAGTGGTGGCGGGAGGGGTCCCAGGAAACGAGATGGGGCTGAGGACGGGCTGGCTCACTGCCCAGGGTGAGGAGGGCTCCGTGCTGAGTGGTATGTGGGCCCCTGACACTCCGTGGCAGCTCCGTCACTAAAGATTTCATCAGTGGTGGTCCAAGAAAAAGGTCCCGGTGGTGGAAATTATCCTTCCAACGTGAAGATGGGAAAACAATGTCTACAGGAGTGGAGTTTTTGGTAACTGCTAAGCTGCCGTAAGGCCCCGCAGAGGGATAATAAATACTTATTACTATTATTATGCCCTTAATGAGCAGTTAAAGCCTGGGCGTGAGGCCTCTTGGTAAAGAGGCTTTTACCTCCTGCAGTAGAAGAACTGACACAGCTGAAGAGTGGACTGAGGACCTGATAGACTCAGAACTTCAGAGATGTTTAGATACTCCGTCAGGGCAGGTCTGTCAGGCTGCTAAGGTCTTTGCCTTGGCTGGGAAAACATGACCCATGAGCATGTGATGGGGGCATCTGGAGGGATGCCTCTGAGGATGTTGGCTCTGCAGACCCCCCTGCTCCCCCCTCTCCCAAGCCCTCAGAGCTTGTGGAAGCGGCCCCTCCCCAGTAAGATGGCCCTTCCCCGTGCTGGAAAGACACAGCAGAGGCCACGGTCCTGCAGGGTGGCAGGAGTCTCCTCTGGAGCTGCCCTCATCTCCTCTCCTGGCCGCCAGGCTGACAACTAGGGGTCACTTCCAGCATAATTTGGCTGGACATGGACTGTTCCTGATCAGGGAGGAAAATGATTCTATTCCACAGATGTTGGGAGAATCAGCAAGCATGTGTGGGCAGGAGCCAGGGGAGTCTGTCTGGGACTGGATTTTGAGGGGCCTCCTCAAAGAGGCTAGAATATAAGACTGGATAAGCAAGAGTGCATCGATTTGGGGCACTTTATCAGACGTGGGGTTTAACACCCTGGCAAGGCCTCCAGAGGAGGGGCAGACTCCTGCTGAGGTGGCCGTTAGAAGCCTGAAGTGTCGCAGCCAACACTGGGTGAGGTGAAAAGGCCTGAGTTGCCCTAACAGATGGTGAAGGAAGGAACAGAGACTGAGGGGAATGGCCACACTTGAAAGCTCATCCTATGTGAGGCCAAAGACCCCCAAAGAGCTTCCAGACGGGGCCATCAGGAGCACATGGGAGAGAGGGACCCAGCGTCACCAGGACGCTCGGCCGTGGCTTTCTGCTGCAGCCAGGGTTGGTGGTAGAAGGGATGGCACAGAGCAGGGCTCGTTAATATCCCTTTCCCACCCCCATGAAGTAGTAGAGCTGGGTGGCAATGCTTAGCTACCAGGAACTGGAGGCTACAATGATTTTACAGCAAGACGAGAGGGGACTTGACCAGCAAGAACCATGGGGATGGTCATTAGAGCATGGTGACCCTTGAGGTCAAGTAGTTGGGGAGCCAACAGGGGCACTGCTTAGCATCTACAGCCAGAGAAAGGCAAGACTGGAAGAGCGGAAAGCCAAGGGAACTCACCCAAATAAAGTCATGATCCTTTCCTCAGTTTCTGGACCAGAGTCTATTTTCAGGACTGGAACCCATTAACTGATGAGTGGCCACGTCCTTAGGAAGAAGGACCCTGTGACACCGTGGCCACGTCCTTAGGAAGAAGGACCCTGTGACACCTGTATACAGGAAGGACAATACCCAGGCATTTGGAGGCTATGACAAAAGCATTCTTTTCTATTCCAATTAGAAAAGAAGACGAGAAACAGTGCATTCACGTTGGATGGACAACAAATTCATTTGCAGTTTTGCCTCGGGGCTATGTTAACTCTCCTGTCTTCTGTCATGATCTAGTCCAAAGAGAGCTGGATTGCCTGAACTGCCCATGGAACATCACACTGGCCCATCAGTCACATTGATGATATGCTGATCGGATAGGAGAGCAAGAGGTGACTAGGAAGCAGAGGTCTTCGTAAGACATATGCTCACTAGAGGTGGGAGATAAACCCTGTGAAGATTTAGGGACCGACCACTTCAGTGACGTTTTCAGAGGTCCAGTGGTCAGGGGCATGCCCAGATGTCTCCTTCAAAATAAAAGACAAATGCATTGTCCATCACAGAGAAGAAAACTCAGTACCTGATGGGCGTCTTTGGCTCCTAGTAGCAACACATTCCACACCTCCAGCCCATATACCCGGTGACATGAAAGTTTGTCAGCTTTGCGTGGGGTTGGGAGCAGGAAACAGTTTTGTAGCCGGCCCAGGCTGCTTGGCCCGTAATATCCACCAGACCCTATGGTGTTGAAGGTGTCAGTGGTGAAAGAAGATGCAGGGTAGAGCTTATGGAGACCCCTCGAGCGGGAGACTCACAACACAGACCCTCGAAATTTGGAACAAGGCCATGCTATCCAGTTCTTTTGGGAAATAGTTCCTGGTATGTTACTGGGCCTTGGTCATGGGGTGCCAAGTGACCATGCAGGACTGTCCATTATGGGTCCTATCATATGACTCATCAAGTCATAAAGTTGAATGGACCCACCATCAGTCCATGGTAAGATGGAAATGGTCCATCCAGAATCAAGCCTACGCAGGGCCAGATGGCACAGGTGGGCTGCTTGAGGAGGTAGCCGGAACCCACACCATCACCAGTGTCATTTCCCCAGCTCACACTTATGGCCTTAAGGGGGGTCCTATATGACCAGGAGGAAAAAGCCCAACCTTGGTTAATGGATGGGCTCATCAGTCTGTGGGTACAAGCTGCAAATGTATGGTGGCTGCATTGCAGCTACACTCAGGGGTGCCTTGCAAGACAGTGGAGAGGGAAAATCTTCCCAAGGAATGGAAGTGTGAGCTGTGGCCTCCCACTTTAAGTGGAAGGAGAAACGGCCTAAGGTGAGACTGTACATCACCCTGGGCAGTGGCCTGGATGTCTGATCAGGGGCTTGAAATAAAAAGGATTGGAAGATGGGAGACAAGGAGGTGGGGGTTAGACCATGTGACGGACATACGGGGCGGGGCATGAGATGAGAAGTTATCACACATTATGTCCATCAGAAAGCATCACTATGGAAAAGGCACTGAACAACCAAGTAGACAAAATGACTTAGCCAGCTGACAACGGTCAAACTTTGTTATTGACCCCCTGGAACCGGCATGATGGGTGCACAAATGGAGCGGCCATGGTGACAATGAAGGAGGCTACGTATTAATACATACCTAACGTGGACTCTAAGTCCACTCTCTCTACTTCAGGCCCCTGAGGGCCCATGCTGAGCCCCTGATATGTAGTCTTCCTCAAAGGACAAACGCCAACCTCTTGGGAGCACGTCAGCTACACTTGGCCCCTCCTGTTCTGTTCAGTTCTTCCTCATCAGAGTAGATACCTATTCTTGGTGTGGGTTTGCCTTTCCTGCCCACAGAGCTTCAGCCAGCACCACTGTCTGGGGGCCTCCTGCACGCCTTATCCATGGGCACAGAATCCCACATAGCACACTGTAAGGCCAGGGGATGCTCTTCACAGTGAACGATGTGCAGGAGCGTGTCCTCGATCATGAGATCTGTTGGTCATATTGCACACTGCAGCGGCCGGGAACGCTGGCCTCGTGGAGCACTGAAGTGGCTAACAGCCCAGCTGCAGCCCCAGCTTAGCAGTAACATTCGGAAAAGGAGAGGGGCCACCCTTCGGAGAGCAGTTCGGGCATGGAGTCAGAAATCTCTATTGTGGGACTGTGTCCCCAGTAAGAGTCCATGGGGCTAGGAAGCAAGTGGTGGAACACAAGTGGTTCCACTTACCAGGACCACCGATGACCCACTGAGGGACTGTGTGCTTCCCTTTCCCCAGCTTTGGGCCCTGCAGAGTTGCAGGTCCCAGCCCAGGAAGGGGGTGCATTCTTGCTAGAGTGCACAGCAAGTCCCACTGAACTACAAGTACTGCTGTGCACCTTCGCCCTGGTGTCCAGTGCCCAGCACGTGAGGGGTCACGATCACGATCCTGGGGGCTGGGAGGAGTGTGGGGGGGGGGCCCGGGTGACCCCTGTGGTCACCTCCCGCTTCCCGCCTCAGCATGGATCTTCGTAGACCCTGGCAGCCCCTGGGCTGTGCAGCCTGTGGTCGCCGGGCCTCCGAGCCCTCAGGCCAGGAGGCTTGGGTTACACCAGGGACACCCCAAAGACCTGCTGAGGGGAAGGCTGAGGGGAACTGGGAACTGGTAGTGGAAGAGGGAGGGGGTGAGTCTCCGTTGTGGCCCCAGATCGACTGCAGAGACAGGAGCGGGAGTGTGTCCCCCAGCCTCCCTCCTTAGCAAGAGCCCCACGGAAACTGTGGAGGCGCTGCTCCCCAGACCCACGTGAAGAGGTAAGGTAGGTCCGTGAGGCGCGTGGCTGAACTGCGACAGCCGTGAACGTGAGCTGCCCAGACGTCCCGCTGCAACCGAGGCCCCAGCCGCTGTCCCGGCGGATCCGTCGCCGCATCTGCGCTGAGGCAGTTTCCAGCCACTGACGGAGCCCAGCGGGTACCAGGACCTGAAGGCATGGGCGCTTCTGACAGGCCGCCACTGCTCAGGGCTCCCCACCGCCCCGGCTGGAGCTTCCTTAGATCTGTGCTGCGGCCCGAGTCTGTGTGCCCAGTCCTTCCTCCCCGCTTCCCAGGGCTCAGGCCATGCCCTGCTCTGCCGCCCTCCCCGCCCCCATCTCTTGTGCATCTCTAATCTCGCCTCGCCTCTGGTCGGCTTCTTGGAGGGTGTGAAATCACAGAGAGGCTCTTTAAAAAAACTTTTTTTTTTTTTTTTGCGGTACGCGGGCCTCTCACTGTTGTGGCCTCTCCCGTTGCGGAGCACAGGCTGCGGACGCACAGGCTCAGCGGCCATGGCTCACGGGCCCAGCCGCTCCGCGGCATGTGGGATCTTCCCGGACCGGGGCACGAACCCGTGTCCCCTGCATCGGCAGGCGGACTCTCAACCACTGCGCCACCAGGGAAGCCCTAAAAAAACTCTTTTAAAAAAATTATTTATTTTTGGCTGCGTTGGGTCTTCGTTGCTGCACGCGGGCTTTCTCTAGTTGCGGCGAGCTGGGGCTTCTCCTGTTGCAGAGCACGAGCTCTAGAGTGCAGGCTCAGTAGTTGTGGTTCACGGGCTCAGTTGCTCCGCGGCATGTGGGATCTTCCTGGACCCGGGCCCGAACCCGTATCTCCTGCACTGGCAGGCAGATTTGTAACCACTGCGCCGCCAGGGAAGTCCCATAGAGAGGCTGTTTGGATTTAAAAGCTCTACTGCTGGGACATTTCTCAAGGGGTTAAGGGTCTACAAAGAAGTTTAAAAATGTTTAGAACAAAAGGCAGCCTTTAGAACAAAATCAGCTATGAAAACGCAGCATATTGTTCTCATTTTTTTTTATTTGCTCCAGATCGCTGAAGGAATCAGTGTGGATTGGGAACAGCGTGCAGCCTGGCGTTGAGGGGCCGCCGGAGTAGAAGTCCCTCTTGGGGGCTCTCCTGTCTCCCCTGGCTCTGTTGCTGTTTCTCCTGATGAGCCGTGAACTAAACTTGTGCTCACGTTGTGGCAGCTGCTGTGTTTTTCCCGTGAATGATTTGTGAAGAGGGGTAGGGATGGGACTTACTCAAGGATAAATGCCCTAACCCGGCCAACACAGGTGGCGGGTGAAGGCCCACTGTGGGAAGGACTTTGTTCTCAGGCAGTAGAGGTGACGGCTTCACGTGGAGTTTCAAACAGCCCCTTCTGAGATGGAGTTGGAAGTGACAGCATCGAGGTCCTGGCTGCTGGCTGCTCTGCTCGCGTCCAGACCCCTCCGTGGAGTCTTTGCTTCCTTTGCTTGATATCCGTTTCCTGTGATCAGCATCATAGGTGCTTTTGAAGGCTGCTACCACGTTTGTGCTGTCTTTTGGAATTAATCAAAACTTTAATCCTCTGCTCAAAAAGTTTCTTTTGAACTATGGAAATATCAGCCCTGTCAGAAAATATTTCTGAAGGGAAAACTGAAAACAGCTTAAACTCCTCTCTCTAAAGTTTTTTCCGAGTGAGCAATGTTTTAAACTTAAAAACGTTCCCGTGTAATTATGTCTCTGTGTGTATTCGTGCTTTTCTTCTGCTTGACTTCCATTCTGTTTACTCAGCAGTTAGGAGCCGTGCCACACAGGGCTCAGCTGATGGAAGACATCCTCACGATGTGCTCAGAAAGCGAGAAAGGGGAGCCCAAGGGGAGAAGCCACACGTGTGCTGTGTCCTCCCCAGCACGGCGGTTAAGGGGGAAGGGCATCATCTTTCTGAGATACCCTCCACTCTTCCTTCCTTAATAAAGAAAACATTTAAAGACGTGAGAAACGAACAAAAACGATGTGAGATTTAGGAATCCATCCAACTTAAAATCTGCTGCTGAACAGACCGCACATGAAGAGACAAACGAGGGTAGGGTCAGAGCGACACTTTCCAGCCTTTTGGGAGCAGTGACCCCAGAGCTGTTCACTTGCCCGTTTTCCTCTCCACCCGCCTCAACAATATGACAACCAAGACCGGCTCTGAAGAGACTAACAGCTAATGTTTGGAGCATTTTGCGACACGTCTTGACAAGTGAGGTTCTCCATTATATCACAGAAGCAGAAGCCAGGAAAGTGTCACAGTTTAATCGTTCTTCAGTAAAAGAAATGGTTGCTTTCATTTAGAAATGTATTCTCGGGACTTCCCTGGTGTCCAGTGGTTAAGACTCCTTGCTTCCACTGCAGGGGGCGTGGGTTCGATCCCTCCTTGGGGAATTAAGATCCCGCATGCCCCGAGGCTCAGCCAGAACAAAACAAAACAGAAAAACCCCCCAAACCCCCAAAACTACTAGAAATGTATTCTCTTGAATTTGAGCACATGCTACTAATGGGAGAACCTGAAACCAAAATATGACAAGACCACTCTCAAAGCAACTGGGCAACATACAGAGAAGGCACGTGAGAGGCAGTCCAGGGCTGTGAGAGATCCCGGGGGACAGGCGGGCACAGTGGTAACTGTAACACCGAGTCTGTGTCCCCAGAACCAGAAGAGTGCTTGGCACATAGGACTGCATTTTTTTTTTTTTTTTTTTTTGTGGTACGCAGGCCTCCCACTGTTGTGGCCTCTCCCGTTGCGGAGCACAGGCTCCGGACGCGCAGGCTCAGCAGCCATGGCTCACGGGCCCAGCCGCTCCGTGGCATGTGGGATCCTCCTGGACCGGGGCAGGAACCCGTGTCCCCTGCATCGGCAGGCGGACTCTCAACCACTGCGCCACCAGGGAAGCCCAGGGCTGCATGTTTTGAATGAATAAAAAGAAATGAAATTTCTAAATCAAGGTTTAACTCTGGAAAGCAGAAGCATCTGATAGTTGTTTGGGATTTGTCAGCATAAAATGTTACATAGTGAGTGTAACCAGAGATGTTAATTTTATATACAAGAGAATTACTAGAATTAAACAAATAGTTTAAGAAAAAGGCAGGCAGAACGGGGAAAGCTAAACATGGGTCGCTCCCTGAAGAGCATCTGTTTGTACTGCAGAATTCAAGCTGCCAGAAGGCCAGAGGCTGTGTCCTTGGGATGCTGACGCTGTGTTCCTTTATGCAACATCCAGCGGTGGCGGCATGGGAGTGAGCACCGCCAGGACAAGGCAGCTCTTCCCTCCCTCACAAAGAATGATCCTCTGGAAGGACCTGAGGACTCAAAGTCCTAGGATGGCTCTGATCTCGGTGCACATGTGGCAGAGTTCACCCGGCCACTTTCACAGCGTCCGCACGGTCACGGATCTCATGCTGAGCTCCCCAGAACAGATGACAACGCGAAGCTCCTCAGCACAGGTTGACCTCGTCTTGCTCAGCATTAATTCAGTCAATGGTTTGAGAAGAAAACTGACCAGGTGTACTGGTTATCTGATAGACAGTGGTGATAGCTTTCAGAGGAATTCATATATACTCTACTACTATGTACTTGTAAGTAAGATACAAGTTAGTGACCGTATAGATAATTGAAATTCTCACATAGGATGATGTCTGCGCGTCTTTAACTTCAGATGTGACAAGGTCACCTTATAGCTGATAATTACTAAGAGGGCACCTAGCTGGCAACTGGTTTTGTGTTTCTGCTTTTCCCCTTATTTGTCTTTCTCATGGGTGTTTGTTCATCAGCTTTTCCCCACAAGGTATTAAAACAGATGTTTCCTCCCCTAAAGTTTCTTTTAAGATAAATTTATTAGTTTAATACATACTGTTTTAATACAATAAAGTACACTCACATAAATTGTGTAATTTTCATACAAAAATCCCCATTTTTAAATAAGTTTTGACAAATGGATACACCCATGTAACTTTGCCACAATCAAGATGTAAACACATCCATCACCCCGAAGGTTCCCTTGTGCCCTTTTCAGTGAATTCTATCCCACTGCTCTGTTTTCTGTCACTAGAGATTAGCTTTGCTGTTTCTGTAATTTCACAATAATGAAATCATACAGAATGTGCTCCTCTGGCCGGCTTCTCTCACTCCGCAGAATGCATGTGAGACTCGTCTATGTTGTTGTATCAGTATTTGCCCCTTTTTCATCCTGAGTAGTGCTCCAGTGTATATACAGACCGCATCTGTTTATCCCTTCACCTATGATGGGCATGTGGGCTGTTTGCAGGTTTTGGCTATAACGGGTAAACTTGCTGTGTGGACTTCTGTTTTCATTTCCTTGGGCAAGTTACACCCAAACCTTCCATGGCTCATTATTGCCTTATTAAATTAAGCACGCTCTCAATCATCCTCCACAGGATGGTCCAAATTACCTTTCCTGGCTTTTCTTCCCAACCTGTCCTCACCTTTCAGCCGAGCGAGGTCCCCTGCAGATCTCTGCACAGCCCCTGTAGCTTCTAGACTCCACTGGGGCTCACACTGTTTCCCACACCTGGAATGTCTTTCCACCTCTGTCAGATTCCCGCCTACCATGAGTCCCATTTCAAAGGCCTCCCTTTCATAAGTTGTCTCTGACTCAACCATCAGAAGTCATCTCTCCCATCACTGAACTTTGTACCCCTCTGTACAGCACTTGCCTTATAATTACAGTAGATTCTTTTTATTTATGGTAGTTGTGTTCTATGAAGTCTCCACAAACACTGTATTAGTGAATACTAAACTCCCATTCCTAGGGAAATACAGGGTTATGTTCCCATGAGCCTCTGGTCACAACGTTTTCATCCACCAAGTAATACCTGACCTTGTTTCTATGTGTGTTTCATAGGTACTCTTGACTCATTGACTCTGACCTCCCTGGCAGCACCATGACTCACACCTGAACGAGGCTTACCTGACACACCGTCTCTTCTCCTTAGGCACATCCTGGGCTTCCTGAACTCAGGAACACGAGACAGCCCTTCAGCACTATGCTTGGGGGTCATCGTAAACAGCAAAATCACCAATAAAAAGCACAAAAATGCAAAAACTATGGCACTAAATAGACCATAAAAAAGAACAGGTGTTGGGCTTCCCTGGTGGCGCAGTGGTTGAGAGTCTGCCTGCAGGGGACTCGGGTTCGTTCCCCGGTCCGGGAAGATCCCACGTGCTGCAGAGCGGCTGGGCCTGTGAGCCATGGCCGCTGAGCCTGCGCGTCCAGAGCCTGTGCTCCGCAACGGGGGAGGCCACAACAGTGGGAGGCCCGTGTACCACACACACACACAAAAAAGGACAGGTGTTTATAGTAGGAGAGCTGAAACAAAAAGGCAGGGTCCTCACCTTGTCTGTCTGACCTGAGCCTGAGTGTCAGGAAACTCAAAATTTTCATCGGTCTGTGCATGTCCATGAATGACTATAGTGAGTAGACAAATTCACAAATTTTATGGAATTCCAGGAATAACAAGGATTGACTGTACTGATTTCCCTTTTGTAAGCTCTAAGGCAGTGACTGTATCTGCCATGTCATCTAACACAATGCTTGGCCCATGGGAGGAATGTGATATTGAGAAGCATTTGGGGGAAACTGATAGAAAAATAAAGTTATACTAGCTCACCCAATTTCTCAGGTAACTTAAAATTTGTTATGCACCTCCATGTGCCAGGCCCACATGGGGAGCAGGTATATAGTGGTGAACAAAACAAGAGACCCCGTTCTCACTCGCAGGAGTAAGAATAGGAAGGCTAGCAGAAGGAGTAGCAAAAATTGAAATGTAAAATTTCTCCTCAGATGGAAAGAAGATTCCAGAGACTGAGAGCTGATCACTTACTGTAGCTACCTTGGAATAAATAGCAATAAAAATCCATCTGCAAGCCCCTCAGGAGAGCCTGGAGGTAGCTCACTGTAGTGGTTAAAAGCATGACTGGAGTCAGACTGCTTGGTTTTTAATTTTGGTCCCATTAGCTGTGTGACCTTGGGAGAGTTACTTAACCTCCCTGCTTCACTTCTTCTTTTGTAAATGGGAATATCCTATCCTCTACCTCTTTGGGTTGTTACGAGGATCGCATGAGTTAATATTTGTAAAGCATTTGGAACAGTGCCTAATGTAGCAAAAAGCAGGTGTTAATCATATTTTGAAAATTACACAGTGCCCAATTCATCTGCCGAAGAAGCAAACCTTGTCAGATCAACGTGATTACCTTTCAAAGAGAAACAGGGAAGTGCAATATGAGGTAGATAATGTCCTGGGCATCTCATTATCAAGCCAGGAAAGGTGGTCTTGGGCTCTCAGGTGAACTGTGTAGTCTGAGGACGTGCCGAGTAGAGATGTTCCAAGATGTTATCAGGACTGAGTCACGGTTGGTCCTGAGGCTAAGAATCACCGCCCCATTCTGCTCGTCTCCTGGTGAGTCACATACAAACCTACTGAGAAAATGCTCAGTACGTAAAAAAAGGATTAATTTTGAATGGATGGTTAACACTGAAAGAGAAATTAAAGTTTAAATACTCTAAAACATTAGAAAAAAAAAGGTTCTATAAAAACAGCATAGGGAATTCCCTGGCAGTCAAGTGGTTAGGACTCTGTGCTTTCACTGCAGTGGCCTGGGTTCAATCCTTGGTTGGGGTATGTGGCACAGCCAAAAAAAACCCCCCAAAAAACAAAACAAAAAACCCACAACAGCATAAAGTCAGTAGCCATGAAGTAAAAGCACTGATGGATTAAGAAAACAAAACGTAACAAAAGCAAAAACCGAGTGAGTAACTGGGTAGCACAATTCTAAGGCCAACTGAGTCCATGAAATCACCCTGAAGAGCATAGGCAGAGAGCTGTGTGACAAACGCCACAGGAGGAAACCTCCCACATGCCTCAAACGTGTAGCGAAAAGCACAGGACATACAAGTGCCAGAAAACAAGCATTAAGCCCATTTTCTTTCTTATTTTAATCAATCAATTATTAATTAATTAATTAAGCTTTGGCTGCATTGGGTCTTCGTCGCTGTGTGCGGGCTTCCTCTAGTTGCAGCAAGCAGGGGTTGCTCTTCGTTGTGGTGCACGGGCTTCTCACTGCAGTGGTTTCTCTTGTTGCAGAGCACGGGCTCTAGGAGCGTGGGCTTCAGTAGCTGTGCCACGCGGGCTCAGTACTTGTGGCTCACGGGCTGTAGGGCGCAGGCTTAGTAGTTGTGGTGCACAGGCTTAGTTGCTCCACGGCATCTTCCTGGACCAGGGCTCGAACCCGTGTCCCCTGCATTGGCAGGCGGATTCTTAACTACTGCACCAACAGGGAAGCCCTAAGCCCATTTTCTGAACGAATAAAGATGTCAAAGGTTCTATGTCCAATTATAATTCATAAAGCATGGTAGAGGAAGCTGGGGCCTTAGGAAAGGAAAACAGAGTGTATGAGGAAAGACGGAAGGTCGTTATTCTGTCTAGAGGAGAAAGCTGAAGGGTTACTGAACTGTATTCTTTGAGAACGGAAGGGCATTTTTTCCTCTGTATCCTTGTAGAAACCTGAGAAAATAGAACCCAATGACTCAATATAGCAACAAAATCCTTTTACTTGTGGACTCATGACTATGTAAAAATGCCATGAAAAACGAAAGCTTCATACGACTCAAGGTCTCAAGATTTCTGCACCGTAGCGAACATAGATGTCAGTACATCAGAACATAGATGTGCTCAAAGGAAAAAAATGCCAGTTGGCCGAAGGTTTTCAGCGAGTCCTGCTTTTTCTTTCTTTCATTTGTCTTGGAATGTGGAGGCCATTTGTTTCATGTAATGTGAAGTCAGTGCCTTTTTTTTTTTTTGGCAGTATGCGGGCCTCTTACTGTTGTGGCCCCTCCCATTGCGGAGCACAGGCTCCAGACGCGCAGGCTCAGCAGCCATGGCTCACGGGCCCAGCCGCTGTGCGGCATGTGGGAATCTTCCCGGACCGGGGCACGAACCCGTGTCCCCTGCATCGGCAGGCGGACTCTCAACCACTGTGCCACCAGGGAAGCCCGTCAGTGCCTTTAACTATGGTACATTAATGGTTGTGAACAGTAGAAAAGAGTAAGATTGTGGTTGATAAAGAAATACAGTGACAAGTTTAAAAAACTTTGCTGTGTGTTTTTACCATTTGCTAGTAACGTAATTATGCTCTGGGATACTGAATCTGGTGCTTCAGTGAAAGGGTTTGTGAAATAATTCTATTAAAACCCCAAAAGATAGTCATTATGACTTCAAGCCAATTCGTGTACTAAAATGTACCCTTGTTTCATGGTGCCCATCACACAGGCAGTGTCTTGGTTATACATGCCTGAGTCACAAATATACACCTAGTCCCTGCTCTCTGCTATTGTTCCTTTAGTCGGAAGCCTGTCTTTCCACCCCCTTCTTTCCACCCCCTTCTTGGGAAAGGGGAGGAGTTATTTCACATTTCACTTGCTTCTTTCTTTCCTCTTCTCTAGACCAGTTTTCTCAGGAAAAAGATTCTCTCATGTCCTTCTCTGCTTCAATTGTGAATTAAAAAAAAAATTGATCCTCGTTATGTTTAAGAACAAGCCACGCAAACATCTTTATCGAAGAAAAAGGCAAAATTAAAGCTCTAAAATGAAATCAGATGTAACAGAATCAGGAGACTCAATTTCAAATGTCAAATTTCTGGAATTTTCCAGAATATCCACAAAGCTCTCTAATTCTCCACCCTCTTCCAGAAACGTACATAAGAGATTTGAAACATTTTCACTTAATTTCACTGTTAATTTACTTACCCCAATAGTACTGCACCTTATTTCAGTATTTCAAATGCAAAGCATTCCAGTTAATTGGTGATCTGGCCTGGGAACCTATCACTTATGATATTGGTCCTATGAGAAAATACATATCAAGTTCAAAATGGCTGTACCGATTAACTTGGAATTAAATGTTAGAAATTAACTTGGTCGTCAAGAATCATTACCACCATCACCAGTTATTGACTTCTTGCTGTACATAAGGGCATTTACTGTGAGGACACAAAGCGGGTGTGTAACAATACCTGCCCTGTCAGGATGTAAATGGAGAGGTCAAAGTAGCAATGAATGACAAGTGGGCAGAAAATACAGCAAGTGCCATGAGAAGGTGCAGTTTGGAAAGTTCTCACAACCTTGACCCTTGACCTGGTTAAGTTTTGGCTGCACCAAGTTTAACCTTTGAAAGGTTAAACTTAAGTAGAGACAGGGGAAATGGGATGGACAAAAGTACATTGGGGTGATGTGGGGCGTGCAAGATCTCTTCAGGGAAGTGATTAGGCCAATTTAGCTGGAAGAGTATTCTGTTGCAAAGTAACAAACCATCCTGAAAAGACAACAGAATTGTACAAGTTAAGCCCAGTCAGCAATGGGGAAACAGTAGAGGTTTCTGAAGAGAGCATGGAGATGATGTTCTCTCTTTAATCTAGCTGCAGGTGCAAGGTAAGAGGAAGAAGCCAGAGGCAGAACCGATTAGATCACAGTGCGAAAGGCACTGAGCCTACTAGGAACTAATGGGTGGTTTCACAGGTGGGAGGGAGCTTTTTTCTTTTTTTTTCTTTTTTTGCGGTACGCGGGCCTCCCACTGTTGTGGCCTCCCCAGTTGCGGAGCACAGGCTCCGGACGCGCAGGCTCAGCGGCCATGGCTCACGGGCCCAGCCGGTCCACGGCATGTGGGATCTTCCCGGACCGGGGCACGAACCCGTATCCCCTGCATCGGCAGGTGGACTCTCAACCACTGCGCCACCAGGGAAGCCCTTTTTTTTTTTTTTTAATTTTATTTATTTACTTATTTTTGGCTGCTTTTGGGTCTTTGTTGCTGCACGTGGGCTTTTCTCTGGTTATGACGAGAAGGGGCTACTCTTCGTTGTAGTGTGCAGGCTTCTCATTGCGGTGGCTTCTCTTGTTGTGGAGCACGGGCTCTAGGCGTGCAGGCTTCAGTAGTTGTAGCTCGCGGGCTCTAGAGCGCAGGCTCAGTAGTTGTGACACACGGGCTTAGTTGTTCCGCGGCATGTGGGATCTTCCTGGACCAGGGCTCGAACCCGTGTTTCCTGCATTGGCAGGCGGATTCTTAACCACTGCGCCACCAGGGAAGCCCAACTTTTTTCTTTTTAAACTCTCTGGAAAGCACTGCCACGGTGAAGATACCACAGTATTTATTCACTATGCTATGAGGATCAATAAGCATTTTTGGAATGTAGATTGGTAAGTTGTAATGGTTCTACTATGTAAGTCGTCCTTTGGTATTCACGGGGGATTGGTTCCAGGACAGTCCCCAAGATATTCAAAATCCAAGGATGTTCAAGTACCTTATATAAAAAGGTGTAGTATTTATTATGCTTTAAATGATCTCTAGACTACTTATAATACCTAATACAATGTAAATAGCTGCTGGTGCACAGCAAATTCAAATTTTGCTTTTTGGAAGTTTTTGGAATCTTTTTCTCCCGAGTATTTTTTCCCCAACATTTATTTATTTATTTGGCTGCGTTGGGTCTTAGTTGCGGCACACAGGATCTTCCTTATGGCATGCGGGATCTTTCGTTGCTGTGTGTGGGCTCATTGCGGTGCGTGGGTTTCTCCCTAGTCGTGGCACACGGGCTCCAGAGTGCGTGGGCTCAGTAGCTGCAGCGTGTGGGCTTAGTTGCCTTGCGGCATGTGGGATCTTAGTTCCCAGATCAGGGATCGAACCGTGGCTTTGGAAGGATGATTCTTAACCACTGGACCACCAGGGAAGTCCCTTCCTGAGTATTTTTGATCTGCGGTTGCTTAAATCTGAAGATGTAGAACCTGCAGATATGGATGGCCGAATGCAGTTGGGATCAGAGGAAAGATGTATTTCTGCCCTCAGAAGAGGGGGGCGGGAAAGAAAGAGGTAAAAGAAGGGGATCTGTAAAGAGAGGCTAGAATGAAGTGGACCTTGGGTCAATTTTAGGCTTAAAACAAATATGCAGATGTGCAAACACTGGACTAAGTCCTTTGAAGAAAGTGTTTATTTTCCTAGAGAAATAATTTGCTATTCTCCATCATAAAACGTACATTCTTTAGAGAGCTGGACATGCAAGAGAAATATAAACACACTTGATCTCCAGGTCAGCTTTGTAACCTTTGCAAAGCAATCAACCTTTTGACTTTAAAAGAGGGAAAGAATTACAGTGACTGAAATACCAAATTCTGATCGACTGAGATGTCCCTAGACCAATTCAGAGAAATAAATAGTAAACTTACCATTCTGTTCATTAATACTGTTGAGAAAAATGCCTCAAAACCCATTCATACAGAAACATAACCCAGTTTTAGGATAATCCGGTTCCTAGAGAGAAAAGAGGTTGGCTCAGATAGTTCCACATTTAAGCCCCTCAACACCTCTGTGAGGAGGGTTTAACGTTAATATAATTATCTTCCTTTAACAAGGCAAGGAAAGAAAAGCAAAGGACTATCCCAGGGTTACAGAGTAAATCTAGGGAGATGCCCGAATTGGATCCCAACTGTCCTGACTCTTAAGATTTGAGGGGTCTATCTGGGGAATAAGGTGGCACAGTATTAAAAGTGCAACTGCTTTCATAACCTTCTTAAATAACTAGGTAAATTAATGAGCTATTGTACTGTAACATGGCAATTCTACTTTTGAACTTGTAATACAGGAAGAAATTTATAGTTGCAAAGACAATGCATTACCAAGCATTTTTAATGACTAACTACACTCCCTTAAAAAACAACAAGAACAACAACAAAAAAACACCAAACAGCCTACTACATATTGGGGGGGGGAATCCAATTTAACAAATATAAAGCTACAAAGTTGTACTTTCTTTAGAGGAAGCCTTTTCTCTCAGTTGCCTAATTATATTTTCAGATGGAAACAATAAAAATTAAAATGCAGCCCTGAGTCATTTCATCTTCAAGTAAAATGGATACAATTATAGCTTCTAAAAACTAGAATCAAAAAAAAAATACGTTCACTTGTCACGGAGAAATATAAGCATTTTGTAATATTATATAGGAAACTATGCGAATACCTGGCACGCAGATATCAAATCTGGAATGGCGTTTGATGCCATTTAATATTATTTCCTAAGGCAACACGGTCAACTTCAATTACTCACAGACTGACGATTATATCTCGTACCATTTACTTAAACTTATCATTGTTCACTATAATTTCCCAACAACATTAAACTGGGATAGAGGAAACTGATGAAATGTCAGTTAACCTTGCTATTTATACATGCTTTGATTAAAATATAAGTTAAATAGCTAATATAGTTTTGAGCTATAATAGATATGAGTTTATGTACAATTTCAATTCTCCAATATAAAGTCAATTAATATTACACTGTAGTTTGGCCCTGCTTGTCATTTAAAAAAAATGGAAATTTTAAAAGAAAAATAAATTTTTATATTTTTTCCACAAAAATTCTCAATACAACATGCATCTTTGTATAACATACTAGTTATATAGTAGATACTGGCCAACATTTTGTTAAAAATAAAAGTTTTCCTGAGAAGTCCAGTTTACATGAACCGCTAACTGCCCACCTCCCCTTTCAATATAAAGCATGTCAGCACCCAAGGATGATCAGCAATGAGAAACGAAGTCCATCTTTCCATCTGAGGCTCTTAGTGCCTGCAATTCTATTTTAGTGCAATAATTCCTGAAGGTAGTCTCCAGACCACCAACATATCCAGACCTCACATTCCCTGGCAAAGAATATTTATGTCCTACTAGGTTTTAAAAGACCAGTCAGGGCAAGGCAGAGCTTTCTGTAAGTTATGTCATAACAAGGTCAGCAAGGGCCACTCTGCTCTTTTCAAGCTCAGAAAAACTGAGTCATAATTTTTTGAAAACTCAATGTAAAGGTTCTCTTCAGGGGAAGCACCACCATCCTCAGCACTTACACATAATACGAGAGAGCAAATATTAACTAAATGACTACTCAGGCTAAATGGCCCAAGAAATCGCATTTAAAAATCCCAAAAGAAACAAAAGAAAAAGCTATAATAAACTCTGAGAAAAGCAATATTCATTTTCTGCCTTAGCTTAAACATGATTGCTTTCACTCATTAGTTAAAAAGAAGCCTGCGGAAATTGATACAAGTAATCCAAGCAATGCAGTGGAATGCCGTGATGTCATGAGAAGACTCTAGAGAGTGAGCTTTCTCTGGTTTATATTAACTATCAAAGGTTCTTCTGGGGCATAAATTATCTCCTGTCCCACAGACTTTAAGAACAAGTCACAAAATCCACGTTAGAATAGAAGTGTTTTAATTTTTATAAATAACTTATCTGTTACAAAGATAGTTTTTACCCAGCTAAATCACAAAACCATCAACTCAAGATATCCAAATTACGTTTTATTAATAAAACAAGTAAAAACTGATTTATCAATCTTCACATAGAACTGCAGATGAAGCTGAAAAACAAGGCCTATTTTTAAAACAAAACGCATCAAATGTAAGGGCTTTGAGTTTGTCTAATTAACTAGGATTGTCATAGTTCTTCCCATATACAAGATGCAAAGCCTGGAAGTTAAGGCTTTGACATTCATATAGAATCACCTGTAATAATCCTGTTTATTTAAAAATATTCATTTGCAAACATTTACAGTGGGTGACAGTCTACATTACCTCCTATCTTTTGCTACATTTCAGCACTTCCCTTAGCCCCATTCTAAGCACTGATATATAATTCCATAATTGTTTTTTAAAATGCATACTGTTATTTCTTTTTCTTGATTTCATTTAGTTATATACACTCCTGATCATCTGAATATTTATTTTCCTTATAAAAATATATCATCAAAATAAAGAGATGCTTGAGGTTGCTTCAGTGTTCAAGTTTGCTTGTTTTTCTTTTTTCCAGCTCTTCTTCAGTTGTCCTAAATATGACTAGCCTTGTTTTATAAATATACATGATACTGCCACCAAGTCAGGTTTAGAAACGGATTGTCCCAACAGTAAAGCATTTAAACTTCTCTCCGAAAAAAGGGCTGTAGGTACTGCTGCTGTTGCTGGTTTTGAAACTGTACTTTCCCAATAGTAATCTCTTGTGAGAGTTCTGTGGGACACGAGGCAGATAAAGCAAGCTTAACCTTGTTGCTGTCAGTGGGTTAAAAATATCTTTTGTTTTAAGCTTCCCTGTGGAAGATAAAACACTGTGTTGTGTTACCCACTGCTAAAGTCAGTATATAGTGTGACCTATAGACGTAAGTCTTGTAATATTTTCTGCAATTCACTGTGCAGCATCTGTATGTCTTCACAGAACATCGGCACTCATGAGGGCAAAGTACAGAATAAGTAGAGGAAAGTTATTTTGTGCATAGTTTCATTTCATTAATGCTTTTTTTATTTTAAGGCATTGCTTCTCTCAGGTAAGGCTTAAAAAGGGACATGATCGTGCTTAATCACTAAAAGGAAAAAAGAAAATTAGTTAACAAAAGACTATTACACTATACATATAGAAATACAAGAAAATAATAAGGAAGAAAAGAAATCACTTAAAGCAGACTCGAGAGATCTGTACAGTAGGAAAGGCTTTGGGATATCTCACTCCATGTTTGTACAGACAATGCATGCTGCTTTTCTTTTCATCTTTAGACCCTAGATGCTGGCTTCACAGAGTGGAGATGTTTTCAGGGAAGACAAAGACAAAGCCAAGAGTACCACAGATTTGTGAAGTTCTTCCCCTATCCATTGGCACTATATGGCAGCAAACAGTTTTTAAATAGTTAAACCTTGTTCCTTTTCTTCATGTTTGTAGTGTTTCACCGAAAGCTTTAAAAAAAAAAAAAAGCCATTGTTCTGTTCCTTCCTCCTGTCAAAATTCAGTAGTGACATGAGGGGAAAAGGTACTGGGAACACCTAGGTATTAATATATTGAGAATTATCCTTAATGGGCTACTGGTAACACTGTACATGGTTAGGCAGTGGGCAACCAAGTCTTTCAGCAGATTACCTTCATGTGATGAATTTCAACTGCCCATGACATTAGACTGAGGTATTATTAGCTCTGTGGGCTGACATTTAACATTAGCACAACACCATCTTGTCACACCTTCAATTTGACAAAATCCTATGTAGCAGTGAAACTTTTCCCCTGATGACAGACTAGTTTCTTGAACTTCAGATGTGGTTTTAGGGAAGATATAGGGCCTCTTGGCTCAGAAATGCCTTGGCATCTCACACTGTTCACAACGGATTAAGGCTGGATGGTTCAAAAAAGTACAGGCAGTACAATTCCACTGAGCCCCCTCATCATCTTCTGTGTCTTGAGTCTTTGGTGTTTTGATGGTGGACCTTTGATCTGTAAGGAAGCAAAAATCGCAAAGTCATAAATTACTGGCAACTTTAAACACTATTTGTACTGCACAGCATGAAACAGCTTGTTAAACAAGTGAAGCAGCTAGCTGAAACTGACACACACGCTTGATCCTTACAACCTGTCTCTGTCAGGCTGGCACCTCTCCACTGGGGAACAGCAACATGTGCATGACATAACCACCTCAATATCTCCTCAAAGGGGAAAAGAGCATCATTTCCCCCAATTTATAGCAGGAGAAAAGGGAAGTCAATTCATATGGTAACTAATAGCCAAGATTACCATAATGTCAACTAATATGGTGAAAAGGTGTCCAACCACAATGTAATACTGCTAGTGCATTTATGTCTGATTAAAGTTTGAGTTTCATTTCTCACTGAAGTAGTATTTATATTTTTGTTTTCTACCAGGAATGGAAGTTTTTGTTAAATGTTCTCTATCTGAACAACACAAATAAAATACAAAGATGAACTAATTTCTAAAATCTTATTTATTTAACTAAATATCGACAATAGACCTTGGAGGAGTAAATCAGTATAAAATTTTACCAGACTTTATTTCTCACTTTATTTTAAAATCATATTTATTATGGAACACGAGAAAGACTATTAGATTAAAGATTAAGAGTTGTGAGAATGGAGTTCTACTCCTGGCTCTGCCACTAACTCCTAATTTCTTTGCTCTGTGATCTTAGATAAGAAATCATGTATCCTCTACATCTAATCTTTCTTACCTATAAAATAAAGTCACTGCAGCTTTATGAGGCCAATGTTCTAGAATGTTTGAAAGTACAGAGGTAACTTAAATATAAGGAATAATTATATTCCTCCATGGTTGTATCTAAGATGAAATTACGTTTATGAAACTACTTTTTTGGGGGAGGGAGGTACCATTATAATTTCAGAATAGTATCCCTACAAATTATTGTGGAGACGTTTTAAGTAAAAGGAGCATGCATTGTTGGATCTCTCCAGTCAAGGTTTATAATTTGTAGTTTCCAAACTATGTTAAGATAATGTATATTAATTTGAAAATTCTACCTGCTCCATGGAGTTGATAACTAAATGATACCTTTTCTGCTATTTTAAAAGACAAACTATTGTATATAGTAGATGAAAATATCAAGTTTCTATAAAAAATTTAAAATCATTAAGCTACGTTTGGTACTTTGTACCCCTTTAGCAGCACTTTACTGTTTGGCGTTAAACACTTTATTGCAAAATTCCCACTTTAAGCATTGGTCAGAATTTTTTAGGCATCACCACAATTTCTGGCACATGCATGGGCAGCATGGAAGTACTATTTATACAGTAATTTTCTTTAAATTGAATAACTTTAAAACAAATATCTATTTAAGGTTTACCTAAGTAAAAATATTTGAAAAATCAAGGGTCTGACAGTACTAATTAGTATCCTCTAAGACACATTAAAATAAATACAGTTAAAAAAAAGTTTGACTTTTTACCATCTATAATTATTTCACACTCCATACCTGGGAAACATTTTATAGCATAACTGTTTTTATCTGGGGATAATCCAGTCTACTTACTAGAATTTTGGTCTCACCAAGGTTAGAAAACATTCCTACCTGGCACATTTTCAGTAAAACCTTGTCTTTCCTTTTCGTTTAACTACACAGGTTTTTTAGGAAGGCTACTCAATCTATATTAACACTTCAATCTATTATTAAGTGCCAGAATCTTCTTCATTATTTAAGTAATATCTAAGGTATCAATAGAGGACCTAATTTTTTTTTTAAATGGAAAAATCTCCAATGGTTTTCTTACATCTGCACGATCTCTTTTGGTACTTAGAATTATGACTCTTATTTATGAGTGGTATTTGGAAACTAAGTAACCACCAGAATTGAAAAAAGAGGAAATTAGGTGGCACAGGATGACTTGTGATTGCCACACTTCATTTTAGCTGTTAAAAAACCCTGCGTTGGGCTTCCCTGGTGGCACAGTGGTTGAGAGTCTGCCTGCCGAGGCAGGGGACACGGGTTCGTACCCAGGTCCGGGAAGATCCCACATGCTGCGGAGCGGCTGGGCCCATGAGCCATGGCCGCTGAGCCTGCGCGTCCGGAGCCTGTGCTCCGCAACGGGAGAGGCCACAACAGTGAGAGGCCCGCATACCGCAAAAGCAAACAAACAAACAAACGAACAAAAACCCATAAAAAACCCTGCATTGTCTGTTGGTGGAAATGTAAACTGATATAGCCACTACAGAGAACAGTATGGCGGTTCCTTAAAAACCTAAAAATAGAACTACCATACGACCCAGCAATCCCACTACTGGGCATATACCCTGAGAAAATCATAATTCAAAAAGAGTCATGGGATGGGGCTCTTTGGTGGAGCTAATGGCAGACTCTAGGAGGGCTCACGTCAAGGAGAACTTCCCAGTACTTCTGCTGCCAGTGTCCTCGTCCCCATAGTGAGCCACAGCCACCGCTGACTCTGCAGGAGACCCTCCAACACTAGCAGATAAAGAAACAGAGGCTAAAGACCCGTTAGCAGGAAAGTCAGCACTGGAACTCAGGACTTCTGACTGCAGAGACCACCCACACACTTCCACATCTTCTGTTTCTCTCAAGGCCCAGCCCTGTCTTCCGAAGAGAGATCGGGTGCTGACAGGGTCTTGGTGCTCTGGCCGGATGTCAGGCCTGAGCCTCTGAGGTGGGAGAGCCGAGTTCAGGACACTGGACCACTAGAGGCCTCCCAGCCCCACGTAATATCAAACAGCGAAAGCTCTCCCAGAGACCTCCATCTCAACACTAAGACTCAGCTCCACTCAGTGCTTCACCCAGCAAACTACAGTGCTGGGCACCCTATGCCAAACAACTAGCAAGACAGGAACAAAACCCCACCCATTAGCAGACAGGCTGCCTAAAATCATAATAAGGTCACAGACACCCCAAAACACACAACTGGACGTGGTCCTGCCCACCAGAAAGGCAAGATCCTGCCTCATCCACCAGAACACAGGCACTAGTCCCCTCCACCAGGAAGCCTGCACAACCCACTGAACCAACCTTAGCCACTGGGGTCAGACACCAAAAACATGGGAATTACTAACCTGCAGCCTGTGAAAAGGAGACTCCAAACACAGTAAATTAAGCAAGATAAGACAGAGAAACACACAGCAGATGAAGGAGCAAGATAAAAACACACCAGACCAAACAAATGAAGAGGAAATAGGCAGTCTACCTGAAAAAGAATTCACAGTAATGATAGTAAAGATGATCCCAAATCTTGGAAATAGAATGGAGAAAATACAAGAAACGATTAACAAGGACTTGGAAGAACTAAAGAGGAAACAAACAATGACATATAACACAATAAATGAAATTTAAAATTCTCTAGAAGGAATCAATAGCAGAATAACTGAGGCAGAAGAACGGATAAGTGACCTGGAAGATAAAATACTGGAAATAACTACCACAGAGCAGAATAAAGAAAAAAGAATGAAAAGAATTGAGGAAAGTCTTAGAGACCTCTGAGACAACACTGAACACACCAACATTCGAATTATAGGGGTCCCAGAAGCAGAAGAGAAAAAAGAAAGGGAGTGAGAAAATATCTGAAGAGATTATAGTTGAAAACTCCCCTAATATGGGTAAGGAAATAGTCAATCAAGTCCAGGAAGCACAGACAGTCCCATACAGGATAATCCAAGGAAAAACACGCCAAGACACATATTAATCAAACTATCAAAATTAAAAACAAAGAAAAAATACTAAAAGCAGCAGTGAAAAGTAACAATTAACATACAAGGGAATCCCCATAAGGATAACAGCTGCTCTTTCAGCAGAAACTCTGCAAGCCAGAAGGGAGTGGCAGGACATATTTAAACCGATGAAAGGGGAAAACCTACAACCAAGATTACTCTACCCAGCAAGGATCTCACCCAGATTCCACAGAGAAATTAAAACCTTTAGAGATAAGCAAAAGCTAAGAGAATTCAGCACCACCAAACCAGCTCTACAACAAATGCTAAAGGAACTTCTCTAGGCAGGAAACACAAGAGAAGGAAAAGACTTACAATAACAAAGCCAGAAGAATTAAGAAAATGGTAATAGGAACATACATATCGCTAACTACCTTAAATGTAAATGGATTAAATGCTCCAACCAAAAGACACAGACTGGCTGAATGGATACAAAAACAAGACCCATATATATGCTGTCTACAAGAGACCCACTTCAGACCTAGAGACACATACAGACTGAAAATTAGGGGATGGAAAAAGATATTCCATGCAAATGGAAATCAAAAGAAAGCTGGAGTAGCAATTCTCATATCAGACAAAATAGACTTTAAAATAAAGACTATTACAAAAGACAAAAATGGAGACTACATAATGATCAAGGGATCAATCCAAGAAGAAGATATAACAATTGTAAATATTCATGCACCCAACATAGGAGCACCTTAATACATAAGGCAAATGCTAACAGCCACAAAATAGGAAATCGACAGTAACACAATCATAGTTGGGGACTTTAACACCTCACTTTCACCGATGGACAGATCATCCAAAATGAAAATAAACAAGGAAACACAAGCTTTAAATGATACATTAAACAAGATGGACTTAATTGATATTTATAGGACATTCCATCCAAAAACAGCAGATTACACTTTCTTCTCAAGTGCTCATGGAATATTCTCCAGGATAGATCATATCTTGGGTCACAAATCAAGCCTTGGTGAATTTAAGAAAATTGAAATCGTATCTAATATCTTTTCCGACCTCAACACTATGAGACTAGATATCAATTACAGGAAAAAATCTGTAAAAAATACAAACACATGGAGGCTAAACAATACACTACTAAATAACCAAGAGATCACTGAAGAAATCAAAGAAGAAACCAAAAAATACCTAGGAACAAATGACAATGAAAACATGATGACCCAAAACCTATGGGATGCAGCAAAAGCAGTTCTAAGAGGGAAGTTTATTGCAATGCAATGCTACTTCAAGAAACAAGAAACATCTCAAATAAAGAACCTAAACTTACACCTAAAGCAATTAGAGAAAGAACAAAAAACCCCCAAAGTTAGTAGAAGGAAAGAAATAAAGATCAGATCAGAAATAAATGAAAAAGAAATGAAGGAAACGATAGCAAAGATCAATAAAACTAAAAGCTGGTTCTTTAAGAAGATAAACAAAATTGATAAACCATTAGCCAGACTCATCAAGAAAAAAAGGGAGAAGACTCAAATCAACAGAATTAGAAATGAAAAAGGAGAAGTAATAACTGACAATGCAGAAACACAAATGAGCATGAGAGATTACTACAAGCAGCTATACGCCAATAAAATGGACAACCTGGAAGAAATGGACAAATTCTTAGGAAAGCAAAACCTTCCAAGACTGAACCAGGAAGAAACAGAAAATATAAACAGACCAATCACAGGCACTGAAATTGAGACTATGATTAAAAATCTTCCAACAAAAGCCCAGGACCAGATGGCTTCACAGGCGAATTCTATCAAACATTTAGAGAAGAGTAACACCTATCCTTCTCAAACACTTCCAAAATATAGCAGAGGGAGGAACACTCCCAAACTCATTCCACGAGGCCACTATCACCCTGCTACCAAAACCAGACAAAGATGCCACAAAAATATGAAAACTACAGGCCAGTATAACTGATGGGCATAGATGCAAAAATCCTCAACAAAATACTGGCAAACAGAATCCAACAGCACATTAAAAGGATCATACACCACGATCAAGTGGGGTTAATCCCAGGAATGCAAGGATTCTTCAATATACACAAATCAATCAATGTGATAAACGATATTAACAAATTAAAGGAGAAAAACCATATGATCATCTCAATAGATGCAGAAAATGCTTTTGACAAAATTCAACACCCATTTATAAAAAAAACCCTGCAGAAAGTAGGGAGAGAGGGAACTCACCTCAACATAATAAAGGCCATATATGACAAACCCACAGCCAACATCGTTCTCAATGGTGAAAAACTGAAACCATTTCCACTAAGATCAGGAACAAGACAAGGTTGCCCACTCTCACCACTATTATTCAACATAGTTTTGGCAGTTTTAGCCACAGCAATCAGAGAAGAAAAAGAAATAAAAGGAATCCAAATCGGAAAAGAAGAAGTAAAATTGTCATTGTTTGAAGATGACATGATACTATGCATAGAGAATCCTAAAGATGCTACCAGAAAAATACTAGAGCTAATCAATGAATTTGGTAGAGTAGCAGGATACAAAATTAACGCACAGAAATCTCTTGCATTTCTGTACACTAATGATGAAAAATCTGAAAGAGAAATTAAGGAAACACTCCCATTTACCACTGCAACAAAAAGAATAAAATACCTAGGAATAAACCTACCTAAGGAGACAAAAGACCTGTATGCAGAAATCTAAGACACTGAAGAAAGAAACTAAAGATGATACAAACAGATGGAGAGTTATACCATGTTCTTGGACTGGAAGAATCAACACTGTGAAAATGACTCTACTACCCAAAGCAGTCTACAGATTCAGTGCAATCCCTATCAAACTACATATGGCATTTTTCACAGAACTAGAACAAAAAATTTCACAATTTGTATGAAAACAAAAAAGACCCCGAATAGCCAAAGCAATCTTGAGAAAGAAAAAAGGAGCTGGAGGAATCAGGCTCCCTGACTTCAGACTATACTACAAAGCGACAGTAAACAAGAAAGTATGGTACTGGCACAAAAAGAGAAATATAGATCAATGGAACAGGATAGAAAGCCCAGAGATAAACCCATGCACCTATGGTCACCTTATCTTTGATAAAGGAGGCAAGGATATACAATGGAGAAAAGACAGCCTCTTCAGTAAGTGGTGCTGGGAAAACTGGACAGGTACATGTAAAAGAATGAAATTAGAACACTCCCTAACACCGTACACAAAAATAAACTCAAAATGGATTTAAGACCTAAATGTAAGGCCAGACACTATAAAACTCTTAGATGAAAACACAGGCAGAACGCTCCATGACATAAACCACAGCAAGATCCTTTTTGACCCACCTCCTAGAGAAATGGAAATAAAACCAAAAATAAACAAATGGGACCTAATGAAACTTAAAAGCTTTTGCACAGCAAAGGAAAACATAAACAAGACAAAAAGACAACCCTCAGAATGCGAGAAAATATTTGCAAATGAAGCAACTGACAAAGGATTAATCTCCAAAATATACAAGCAGCTCATGCACCTCAATATCAAAAAAACAAACAACCCAATCCAAAAATGGGCAGAAGACCTAAATAGACATTTCTCCAAAGAAGATATACAGATTGCCAACAAACACATGAAAGGATGCTCAACATCACTAATCATTAGAGAAATGCAAATCAAAACTACAATGAGGTACCACCTCACACCGGTCAGAATGCCATCATCAAAAAACCTACAAACAATAAATGCTGGAGAGGGTGTGGAGAAAAGGAAACCCTCTTGCACTGTTGGTGGGAATGTAAATTGATACAGCCACTATGGAGAACAGTATGGAGGTTCCTCAAAAAACTAAAAATAGAACTACCATACAACCCAACCCAGCAATCCCACTACTGGGCATATACCCTGAAAAAACCGTAATTCAAAAAGAGTCATGTACCACAATGTTCACTGCAGCTCTATTTACAATAGCCAGGACATGGAAGCAACTTAAGTGTTCATCGACAGATGAATGGATAAAGATGTGGCACATATATACAATGGAATATTACTCAGCCATAAAAAGAAACGAAATTGGGTTATTTGTAGTGAGGTGGATGGACCTAGAGACTGTCATACAGAACGAAGTTAAGTCAGAAAGAGAAAAACAAATACCGTATGCTAACATATATATATGGAATCTAAAAAAAAAAGAAAAATGGTTATGAAGAACCTAGGGGCAGGACAGGAATAAAGATGCGCAGACGTAGAGAATGGACTTGAGGACACGGAGAGGGGAAAGGGTAAGCTGGGGCAAAGAGAGAGTGGCATGGACATATATACACTACCAAATGTAAAATAGATAGCTAGTGGGAAGCAGCTGCATAGCACAGGGAGATCAGCTCTGTGCTTTGTGACCACCTAGAGGGGTGGGATAGGGAGGGTGGAAGGGAGACACAAGAGGGAGGAGATATGGGGATGTATGTATATATATATATAGCTGATTCACTTTGTTATACAGCAGAAACTAACACACCATTGTAAAGCAATTATACTCCAATAAAGATGTTAAAAAAACAAACAAAAAACACCCCTGCATTGTGAAGTAGAACTGATTTCAAGAACTAAGTAAACCTCTATAAGTGAAACTAGTAACTCCCTATTTTAGCTTTAAGGCAAAAATGACTGATTCTTTATTTCTCCCAAAGTAGCCAGTACACAAGCTTCTATCTTTTCTGCAAAGGTTTTTAAGTACTGGAGTTTTTCTTTTCGAACTTTTTATCATGGGAGAACGGTGAAATAAACCCTCAGGCACTTATCCTGCTTCTACAACTCTCAAGACAAATCTTATTTCATCTATATTCCACCTCCCTCCTAACCTCAACACATAAGTACTGGATTATGTTGAAACAAAACAGGATCTTTTTATATGAAAATTTTAGTTTTTGAAAGACAGTAAGAAAGAGTGTATTAAGGCAACTCACTTAGAGGCTAAAATACCCACTTTGCTTATTTTAGGAAGCTAGGCTATACCACTGTTTTCTTTATTCCTTTATTCAATTAACATCCAAATAGCATCCAATGTCTGAACACTGGCTTCCCCATGTACTATGCCAAATACCCTAATCTCACTTTTGCTCCTTTGTAATAAGAGTTCATTACGTTCCAGCTAACAATGTTTAAAGACATTTAAATTAAAAAATATGAAGATAAAGCTAGGCCTAATTAAATTATACTTGAACAAAAACGAGTGGACAGCACAGGATACTGAAAGAGACTATGAAAATTCTTGTAACAAACTAAAAAACTAGTAACATACTTGTTTCTTTCTTATTCCCATTTTATATGTTTTTTAATGCCTGGAGTAAAAAAACCCACACAAATGTTCCGACATTTCTTAGTTTGGTGTCTATACAGTCTGTGAATATCAGTGATGTAAAAATGATAATAGGTAATTATTTTAAAAAACCATTCGTCTGAAATTCAGAGTATTTTGATTACAGAGAACTATGCGTAAACTATATAGGACAGAATACTCATGAAAAATAAACTTTCCTAAGGTGTCTTCCTTAACGTTTGTCTAAAATTTCAAAGAATGCAAGTTTCCGCACCTGGTGATCTTTTTTTTTTGGCCAAGATTTGCTATTTTGGGAGTATATGATGAATCCTTAGGACATGCATATTACTTTTCAAGAGCTAAGTACATTACATTTTTGCACCCCTCCAATTCCCAGCATGTAAGTGAAAATAAATATCTTCCGAATGAATCCATCCAAGAATGCCGAAGTTTGAAGCACTTCTAGAGTGGAAGGTTTTCCAAAACCTTGCTTTTCAAAATGCAACAGTTCTCACGCTTACTGGACACACTAACCTTTGGGTTTTGGTGGCACAGGACCTACAAATCCAATATTGTCATAAAAGTTATGAATAGCGCTGGGATTAAAATGTGGTCCTGAAATACATAAAAAGTAAGTATATCAATGCTTATAGCTCAAAAATATTAAAAAAATTGTTAAAAAAACCAAATATTTTTTTTCTAAAAAATATCACAGTATAAATAGAAGAAATAAATACTTTTTGCACCTCTAATGTCAAATTACATGTCAGGGTTTCAAAAACAGCTGAGATAGGTATAATATAGTACCCATAACAGAGGTCTAAGTGGTAAATTGGGGAAGAAGTCAAATTAATGCCAGTAAGACAGTAACAGAATTAGAACTAGACGCCTGTTCTATGTGACAAGATAACTTAAAATTTAACAATTTAAAATTCAATTTTAACATGGTCTTAAGCAACTAAATAGCTTGGCTTCAAGTAAGTATAGAAACCTTGTAGTAATGTAATAAAATGCTTCAGATTTTAAACAAAGTTCAAGAATTATAGTTTCTAGACTGGCACTAACTTCCTTTTTCTCTCCAAAGTTAAATTATGGCATTTTCAATGAATGTTTCAAGATAAACAGCTTACTTACTAAAATAAAACAAATCATCTTTCAGTTTAATGGATTTTGGCACATACTAAGAAGTATGATTAAGGGCTTATTTTTCGGCTTCTTCCCTTTCCTGTCTTTTCCATTCTATATATTTCTATTATTTCTAAACTTCAGAATTAGGTTTAAGTTATAAATATTCCTTTTAGTTGTCTATGGAACTGAACTGTAAACATTTTTTTGTTTTACAATAAGCAGTTATTGCTTGTCAAGAATAGCTCAAGTATAATAAACTATCATTGTCCTAAAAATATATAAGCCGTATTTTTATTTTCTTCTCTATTTTAGCAATTAAGAAAGTACCATTAGGGTGGCGATGCCTTTTAAATTATGTTCTTAAAAGCATAATTCTTGAAAGGGAAAAAGGTATATGAGGTACGTACATCTTAATCTTATTAAATATTGTACCAGATTATACTAATACATAACAGCAATACTTTTGACAATACAGCCAGACATACTAATCACTGTCTTCCCTTAACACATGACTAAAGGGGATTTGAAGGCTATACAATGTATCAAATTACTCCTCAACCAAATACATAACTTTGGGGGGGAGTGGAGAGTGAGTGAAAACAAAAATCCAAGTAGCACTATACACTCCAAAGTCAAATCTGTAACAGTAAGATCACAATTGATAAGTCTGGTTTTAGCCATGGGAAAAGAGTTGGTAAAAATGAATTTCAGCTGAGTATGCATTGAACTTTACCTCTGGCTTGAAAAAGATCAATTTCTTTGGTTAAGCAGTCAATGTCAATCTGGAGTTGTCTATTACAACTTCTCAATTGCTGCATTTCTTCGAGCTGAAAAATAATTCCATGTGAGAAGGATCTACATTGAACTCTTGTGTTATTAGCTTAGAAAGAGTGAAATTTTGCAGGGGGAGGTAAGGACAGAGAAAGAAGTATGAATTAAGAGCATTTCTAGAAAACAAGATCAAGCTTTCATACTTATGACAGATTGCCTATTCTCATGTTCAAGCATAGCAGTCACAACAGTTAGAGAAAGAAAGACTTACTGAAGGTATTTGGGATATGGAATTTGATCTTTTCAGACGCCTTCGAGTTAGATTGTTTTCCATTTCATTGACCTCAGATTTTAGTTTATCCAGCTTTTTCTTTTGAATCTCAAGTTCTCTTTGAAGTCGTTCCATTCTGGCCTTCTGATGTACCAAAAGAGCTGCAATACATATTAGTAAATATGAGGACCCACCCAGGTTAGTCAATTAACCTTTAAACAGCCTTGGGAAAACAAAACAATGACTACTTCTGTGACAAACAAGAGGCTGCCAAGAATCCCAAAGATAAAAATAACACGAAATATTGTGAGTTAAACATTTAAAATTTCAAAATTTTTACTTGAAAATTATTTTAATCATTTAAGCATACAAATGTCACTCATTTTTTGGGGGGGGGAGATTTTAATATGGCCAATGACAGCATTTTTGCCTATAACCGCTCAAAAGGTCTAGTAGAGTCAATTAACCTACTTACTATTTAATTCAAATTTGACCCCTTGAAAGGATAAGCCCCTCTACTCCAAAGAGTCTGACATGTTTGGACTATACATAAGGTATCCTAATATAGACATGTTATAGATATTTTAGAAGGGAACATGAGTTAGGTTAAATCCATTTTGATGTACACAACAACTAAAACTGATTTCAATTCATATGAATGTTAACATTAAATTCCTCAAACTGCAAATTAAAAACAATACCATTCAGATAAATCAAACACATTTTCTTATATTGCAATTACATTTTGTGAAAATATTTTCCTAAGATTTCATAAGGAAAGAAAATAAGCAATCAATCTTGTCACATGAATGATGAATTGCTTGGGAAACCTTATTAAACCATAAAAATTGGTATATGTTCCTGCCATCTCTGGACAATGTGAGCTTCACTTCTTAGGACACTGGACTGGTAGTGAAGATACCTGAATAGACTTCTATTAAAAGGCAGCTTGGGATGATTCTACCATGAGAAAACAGGCAGATTTTGGAAAATACAATAAATAACCTCTAAAAATGAAAAAGTCAAGTCGATTAAACAGATTAGATTAATGCTAAACAGTCATCATCAATCAAACTCAAATTTCCATGAATCTAAAAAATAAGGAAAAGGCTATATACATTCAGGCCATTCAATCTGGTAGTGTACTCTAGAATCAGAATTAGGGTGTGAGGTGCGGGAGGCTAGTTAGGCTCAAGTACTTTAAAATTAACTTTAAACAATACATAATTTTTCCCAACAAAAATTTGACACTAATATAATCCACAGGTATTTCCTCTGTAATTCTCCTTTCTTACTTATTGGAAGAAAAGAGTATTAGGGCATTATGTTTCAAGTTTTAAAAACCACGACTGATTCTTGCTACCCTCTCCCCCATTTTAATATATATTCTAAGAACACAGGGCAGTGTTTTTGGAGGTACACATGTTCCTGGTAGAAAACTCTCCATGTCTCTGTACATCCATACCTACCCCAAGCTTGTTCTGTCAGGCTTTTATTAATTTGGTTTATTTTATTTGAATTGCAGACTTTTATCCCTCTATTTCCAAAATATAAGAATTCTGCATTAGGGTTTATTTTATTCTCTTAAAAAAGATGAGGAGTGGGCTGTTAATTTTTGAGTGGGATAATAAGAGGAGAAAGACAGAGGCACGAAGTGGGAATGAAGGGCAAGGCAAAGGAGAACTAGGAGTACGTAATACACTTTCCTTCGTTTCTAAACCCTAACCACCTACCAACATGTCTCAAGTGGCATTAGACATTTGTTCAAATTAATGATTACTTAAAAGCAGTATTTCTTAAAAGTAATGGAGATTTTCTCCCTAAAAGTTTTTTCCTAAATACATAAAAAAAAAAAAAACCCACAACTTTTAAAAAATACATGTATTTATTTATTTTATTTTTGGCTGCGCTGGGTCTTCATTGCTGCGCACAGGCTTTCTCTAGTAGCCGCGAGCGGGGGCTACTCTTCTAAAACACATTTACTTAGTGGTTCTAATGATATGTGATAATTCATATGTGTGCTGAATTAGAAAATAAGATATACATTTGTTATATTATTTAATATTATATATGGAGAGGGGATAAGAACAGATTTTCTAAGAAATTGAAACCCAACCTATATTACACTCTGAGTGGTCAAAATTCATACCACGAGGGCAGGGAGAGAACCTCAAAGTAAGGAGTTATAACAATTAAATACGAAGAATCAATTATATTAGCGAGGACTTCCATTTAAAGATGATTGAGCATTGCATTTACATAATCTTCTGCCTCCTGAAACCCCATGAAAATGACAGAGGAATAAAACTGATAGAATCCAACAATGATAAAAAATAGGAAGAAGGCAATAAATGGACGAGAAATTTCAACAAGTTTCTGGAGAATGAAAGTAGATGAAGTGGCATAGGTTTATGAAGGAGAAAGCTGCAGTCTCATAGACAAGTACTGTACTGCAAAGAGGCAGCTAACTTGCCTGCAGAAACCTAAAGAGGCTCCAGACTTTGGAGAATGAAGGTAACAACAGAAGGCAGAAGTGAGGAGTGGGCCAGAAAAGGGGGTTAATTGGATGTCTCTATGGAACAGCTGATCTCTCCCAATCCTGTGGAAGGGCAGGTAGCTGTATGCTTATTCTTAAGGCTCCTTCAAACACACATTTCTCAAGCTGGTTCCCATACACAAAGAATGCTAGGTGGTGATAGTGGAGGGTTCTCTTGCAGCACAAGGCTCTTCACTTATTCCTCACAAAGCAAAGTCTGCCAAGTGACGAGTCTCACTTGCCTACCCAGGGCTTTTAGCCCTCATAGTCCTTCATTCTCAAATATGAAGCAATAGCCAAGGATCACCACACATTTGAGCAACATCTGACATGTGAAGGACCTAGATAAAGAGAAAGACTAAACCCAGACTAAGTGAATATAACTGAATAGGGAGATGAGAGAACTCAACTTCTAATGAACACCATTAAGAGAGTTCAGACAATGAGCATCCATAAAACAGCAATCTGCTATGAAAAAGGAATCGGAGAACTAGCTCTTAGAAGTTAAAAACATTACTGCTGAAATGAACAATTCATACATGGACTGACAGAAAATTTAAGGAAATCTCAACTACAAAACAGAAGGACAAGGAAGTGGGATATACTGAGAAGATGACAATGAGAAATAAATAGAAAATTGGTCCAGGACGTTAAATAGCTGATTAAAGTAAGTTCTGGAAAGAGGCAGTAAGAAACTGGAAATCAGGAGATTTCCTGGTCTGAAGGGAGACACTAGCCTTCAAACTGAAGGTCCAATGAATGTAGAAAAATGGACGATTAAAAAAAAAAAGACCTATGCCTAGATACATTACTGTGGTCTATATAGAGTAGTTATACATAGAATATATATGTGTGTGTGTATATATATATATATATATATATATATATATATACACACACACACACACACACACAAGTATGTATACCTTGATAAAATTAAAATAATATCCAATTATATACAAGTAGTTAAACCATAATAAGGCACAGGTAAAGACTATGCTGCAGCTTCATTTGTAATATTTGCATTGTAATAATATTTTAATTATTCAGCCAAATCACATTAATTTTCCCTATTCTGGAATCCTAAATTATTTAAATCGTAATGGAACTGAAATTACTTTTTGTACTAGTTCAAAGGGCATTAAGTAAATTACTACCATGAGTGAAGTGTGAAGGAAGGAAACAAAGGGAATAAACTACATCAAGAGCTTACATATTATTACTTTGTATTTATAAATCATTTCACACTAAAGGGGAATCTTTTTCTGTTAGATGAGTTCATTTCATTTTTCACTTGGAAAAATTCAGCATTTTAGATTTTTCATGATAAAGTACATTTCTCAATTAAACTGCAATCTCCTTGAGGGTAAACATTTTTGTATCATCTTGTATCTATTTTTAACCCTGAACATTGTAGGCACTTGATAAATACCTATTAAATGTAAAATAACAACAATAATTTGACTTTTAATGGATAGTAAAATGAAATAGAAATGTCTAGGAAATACTGTTAAGACAAAAATTGGACATTTATTTTAAAGTCTCCTTGAATGTGTACTTCTAATACGTTTTACTTAGCAAAATTTTAATAATTTTAAAATATGGCAAGACTTTTTTAGGTTGCTCACACTGCAGAAAGATGGCTCTTTTATATGCCAGTTCTACTAAGGAAATAAGGGTTATATTTAACATTTCAATCATACAACGATTTCTTCAGTTTTCCAAACTTAACTATCTACCTTGTCCTTTTAAATAGACAAAAAAGGAGGAGGAATAACAGGTAGAGAAAAAATACTCAGTATGTTTTAAATCTTCTTTCAGTCAAAATTAAATTTTAATGAATAAAGGTAATTTAGGCATGCAACGCCCCCTGGTGGTTGTTAAAATAATTGACAATTAGTTACTTAAAATACATACTAAGGCTCTTAAAACCGCTTCTATAGGCATACTAGATATTTCACACAGCAATCTCGGAAAACGTAGTCTTTACCGAACTTTGGCCAGCTTCCAATAAACAATGGAGACAATTAATTACTCAACTTTATTTGTAAATAGAAAAACTCACCTGAAGTTTCAGACAGCGCTAGCTTTACTAATTTTAGGCATTCTATAAATGTAAATGACATCTAATTTCTCCAGAAGTTAAAAAAAAAAAAATAAGAGAATTGGATGGGCATATTAAAAAAAAGATGCCTTTGCCATTGGAAAACGTACCAGGCATTTATGGATACAAAGATTTTAGGCTTATTTAAAAAAAAAGAGAGAGAGTGAAGGAGATAAACTTTATCACTGGAAACAGAAGACACTTATTTCTACTGTCTTTAAAATTTTTGTCTGTCAGGGCAATTTTAAATGCCCAAGTGTGGTACCATGTGGCCTAAGTCATTGTACCCCAAAAGGCACAATGTCACCTTCTAAAATAAATCAAGATTTCTCTGGACTGTAACTGCGGACAGCAGGGATATTTAGATGTTTTATATGCCACTGTATAATTACAATCACTTATTTGGTGATTGAGTCACAAGATTCAGAGACGGCAATTACTCTTTAAAATAAAGCATGCTGATGTTTTAATCTATTTTGCCACTTTTAAGGACAGCTTGAAATCAGATCTTGCAACAGTGTTGCAACTGGGCCTGTAATCTGGGCAACACATTTTACAACAAAACCATGAAAATAATGCTTAACCTCTGTAATTATTTTTAAGAAATTTAAATTACTTATATATTAGTATTAATAATAGATGAGTATGGGACCCCTGCTAGACAACTCTGTTGTCATTTATTTGCATATAATTAAGATGCTGCATGCACTCTTACAGCATTATGATACAGATACTGTCTAAAAGCTTTGTTTTAGAGAAAAAGAAAACTGGGGCCTACAGACACCTAAAGAGCCGCAAAGAAATACAACTGGATGAACCATAATAGGAATTGGGAATGTTTATAGCTTAGAAAGATTTATACTTTAAAAGGGGATATGGTAGTTATTTTCACGTTTTTGAAGGGATGCCATATGAAAGAGAAATAAGGCCAGTTCAATATGATTTCAAGGAGTATCACTATAACTAAAGAGGAGATACACACAAGATTTTTGTTCTTTTCTCTCAAAATCTTGGAGTGGAGAAGGGCTTTCTAAACATAAACAGAAGCCAGAGGAAAAAAAGATTAAAAAGTTTGAATGTACAAAAATAAAAAAATTTATAAAACAACAAAAAAATTTATTGACCAAGTTAAAAGTAACAACATATTAGAAAAAACAGACTAGGCACAAAACAAGCAAGTTCACAAAATAAGAAATACAAATGGTTTAAAAATTAATACATGAAAAGATGCTCAACCTCACTCATATTCAAAGATGCAAATTTAAAAACACCAAAACAATATATTTTTACCTATCAGACAGACAAAGATGTATTTTTTTCAATCACCTACATAGTGATGGGTGGGAGAAAGAAGAAAAGGACATTCTTATAAATATTACTAAAAATGTTCCCCATGTATAAATATAGGAGTATAAACTGGTAGAATCTCTTTAGAGAGAGTCTCAAAATTAAAACTGGCAACATGCACTGAGGCGGTCATCAGTGTCCTTCACCAAATATTTCTGCCTCTCTGCTTTCCAGGTATGTGGTAGAACGGCGCCTCTCCATTCTCTCTGAATTAGGGGTGGCTATGTGGACTTGTTTTTTCTAAAGAGTAACAAGTGTCGGAGCAGAAGCTTAAGGAGTCAGAGCTGATTTGCTGTATGTCCTTTGCCTTGCCTGAACAATCACGGAAGCACAGAGATGGAGCTTCCCTTAACCTGGGTACCTAAGTGAGGATGATGTAGAAGGGCCCACCAGCTAATCTAATTGGCAAGTGAACTAGAAATAAACCTTTGTTGTTTAAAGACACAGTTTCTTACAGCAGCATAACCAAGCCTAAATGATACATCTATCAAGATTAAAAATGCACATATCCTTTGACACAGCAGTTTTCCACTCCTGGGAATCTCTTCTGCCAACATACTTGGGTGTAGGCAAAATTTGTATGCACAAAATTTTTACTGCAGCAGTTTGTAAAAACAAGACCCTAAGATCTGTCAAAAAAGGACTGATGAGAGATCATGGTACAAAATACTATGCAGTCGTTGTCGTCTTTTTTTTTTTGGGGGGTACGTGGGCCCCTCACTGTTGTGGTCTCTCCCGTTGCGGAAGACAGGCTCTGGACGCACAGGCTCAGCGGCCATGGCTCACGGGCCCAGCCGCTCCGCGGCATGTGGGATCTTCCCGGACCGGGGCACGAACCCGAGTCCCCTGCATTGGCAGGCGGACTCTCACCACTGCGCCACTAGGGAAGCCCTATGCAGTCATTTTTAAAAGAAGCAGATCTGCAATGCCTGACATGGAATACTCTCAAAGAGATAAAAACAAAAACACTGATAAAGATGGAGAGTAAAATACTATTCTTCATTGTATAAAAAAAGGTATAAATATACATATGCTTCATATACAATTTCAATTTCTAGAAGAACACAAAATGAACTGTTTGTGACCAGCTACTGGTTGTCTCCGGGGAGGGGAACTTTCCATCATAAACCCTTTTTGGTCTGTTTGCATTTAAAAAAAAAATCAAGTATATTTAGAAAAATGTTTTGGTGTAATCCCTATAGAATCCTAGCTGACTTCTTTGTAGAAGGTGACAAGCTGATTCTAAATTATATATGGAATAGCAGGAGACCTCAAAGAGCCAATCTAAAAACAGAACAAAGTAGAATTTACCTGCCCCAATTTCAAAACTTACTACAAAGTAACAATAATCAGTGTAGTAATGGCATAAGGATAGACATACAGATAATAAAAAAAAACCCTGAAAGTCCAGAAATAAACCCATGTGTTTACGGTCAACTCATTTTCTACAAAGGTCCCAAGACCATTCAATGGGAAAAGAAGAGTCTTTTCAACAAATGGTGCTGGACTGCGATATTTAAAATAGAGAACCAACAAGGACCTACTGTATAGCACAGGGAACTCTGTTCAATATTCTGTAACAACCTAAACAGGAAAAGAATTTGAAAAAGAGTAGATACAAGTATACCTATAGCTGAGTCACTTCGCTGTGCACCTGAAACTAACACAACATTGTTAATCAACTCTACTCCAGTATAGAAAAGAAAAAGAAAAGGCCACCTATGGTACAGAAGAGAACTCTGCAGCAACAACACAACAGCCCAAATGGTGATGGGACATCTGGACTGCCACATGCACAGGAATGAAACTGGACCCTTATCTCATACCATTACACAGAAATTAACTCAAAATAGATGAAAGACCAAAATTTAAGCTCTAAAACAATAAAACTCTCAGGAGAAAACACAGGGGTAAATCCTGATGACCCTGGATGTGGCAAATGATTCTTAGATATGACAGCAAAAATATAAATAATGAAAGGAAAAAGATAACTTGGGCTTCAGCAAAATTAAAAACTTGTGCTTCAGGGACACTATCAAAGTGACAGGATAACTCACAGAATGGGAGAAAATAGTTACAAATCATATAAGGGACTTACATCTAGAATATACAGAGAACTCATACAACTCACTAATAAAAACAAATAACCCAATTAAAGAATAGGCAAAGGAAATAAACAGGCATTTCTCCAAAGAAAATATACAAATGGCCAGTGAGTACATGAAATGATCCTTGACATCATTAGCCATCAGAGAAATGTAAATCAAAACCACAATGAGATACCACTTTACAGCCACTAGGATGGCAAGAATCAAAGAAAAAAGCAACTGTGGTGAAGGATGTGGAGAAATCAAAACTCTCGCACATTGTTGGTGGGAATGCAAAATGGTGCAGCCACTGTGGAAAACAGTTCATTCCTCAAATGGCTAAACACAGAGCTACCACAGGACCCAACAATTCTACTCTTATGTGTATACCTACACATATGTGTATACATATGTCCACACAAAAACTTGTACACAGATGTTCACAGCAGCATTATTCACAATAGGCAAAAGCTGGAAACCACCTAAAAGTCCATGAACTGATGAATGAATAAACAAAATGCAGTATATCTATACAATGGCATAATGGGCCATCAAAAGGAATGAAGTCCTAACACGTGTTACAAGGTGGATGAGCTTTTAAAACATTATGCTAGGTGAAAAAAGCTAGTCACAAAAGACTACATATTATGTAGTTCCTCTTATATGAAATGTCCAGAATATGTAAGTCTACGGCGACAGAAGGTAGATTAGTGACTACTTAGGGCTGAGGGTGGAGGTGATGGGATAGGAGGTGATAGATAAAGGGTACAGAGCTTCTTTTTGAAGTGATGAAAATGTTCTAATATTGGTTGTGGTGATGGTTACACACATGTGACTATACTAAAAATCACTGACTTGTAACACTGTAAATGACTGATGAACTTTATCTCAATAAATGTTAAAATAATGACTAAGACTTTTTAAAAGTAAATTAAAAGAATGAAATATTCGTACATGCTAAAATAAAATGATCTTAAGATGTTAAACAAAAAATGTATATAATATATCCCCAAAGAGTATGTTTATGTTATACATACTGTGGAGTATGTACATATTATATAATGCCACATATATGTATTTATGTATACCCATATACATATATATTGCATTCCCATTTAAAAAAAGTGTGTGAGACAGACAGAGAGAGTAATTATAAAGGGAAGGAGGATCAAGAACTGCTAATGGAGATTACCTCTGATAATTAAACAGTGGGATGGCTGGGGGAAGGGACAGGTCAGGGGTCAAAAGGAGACATTTTTATTGTATCTTTCCTTTTTTGGGTTAAATTTCTTTTACCATATGGATATGTTATTTTCATTAATACTTGTAGAAAATTCAGTTTAACATAGGAAATAACTTGCTAGTAGGCAGAACTCTTCAGAAATGGAATGTGCTGCCTTAGGAGGCAATTTCTCCCTCAGAAAGCACGCAGTACACAATGGGTTTACGCTTGACAGGGGTCCTGCAGGACCAACTGCTGGATGGGTAAGTGGACTGGATAACGTTTGTTGCAGAGTTCTAGATGAAACAAGTCTCTTCCAGCCTTGAGATTTACTCCAAATTAAAAAGGTAAGTAGTCTTAAGACCAGGAAGAACCTACGAGAAGTAGGCCAGATTCGAAAGGAAAAAAATTCTTTAAGTGGTTTGAAGTCAAGCTTAACTACTGAGTTAATTTAATGTGACCTCAATGTCAACATAGTGAGTCAACGTTCGAAAAAAGGCATTTCCAATCAGCAGGTGAATCAGAGTCAAAGTGCAAATTTTAAAATTTAAATTAATTTCTAGTTCCTTTTGAAAAGAATATCTAGCCCCCTCAAGTTTTGTCATGATTAGCATTTTTATTAAATCTCATTAAATAGAAAGGTGTTGTGATTTGGAGGGAAGTACTGCTGAAAAAAATGACAAGGAGGGGCTTCCCTGGTGGCGCAGTGGTTGAGAGTCCGCCTGCTGATGCAGGGGACACGGGTTCGTGCCCCAGTCCGGGAGGATCCCACATGCTGCGGAGAGGCTGGGCCCGTGAGCCATGGCCGCTGAGCCTGCGCTTCCGGAGCCTGTGCTCCGCAACGGGAGAGGCCACAACAGTGACAGGCCCGCGTACAGAGAAAAAAAAAAAAAAAAAAAAAAGACAAGGAATGTGAAAGTCGAAGAAGCTAATTTCCTCTCATACATTTTCTTATTTGTATTTCTATTTTAGGTTTAAAGTCATAGTTGCTGTTTGACAATGTAATGGGACCATAAATATAACTGGAAGAAAAAGTATTAAAGTATCATTAAAAATGCTTATTACTTTAGCTAGATCAATGCCATAGATGCTTTCTGTAGCGATAATGGAGAAGATGAAATCATTTTTGGCAGCAATGTTAGTTTGGTAAGAGCCTCTGGCAACTGTAACAAAACACAGACCACAGGCCACTGCCCCCAATCCCCTACCATGAAAACTGGTTTGAATGAGTGGAGCATTTGTTCTCCACACCTACAGAAGTTTCCAGTGTTACAAAAAGCAAACTTCTATGAATGGGGGGAGGACACCAGAAAGTCTCAGAAGACAGTGAATGATTAAGGACTAAAGTATAATTTACTTCCTTTACAGGGGGTGATGGTGATAGACTTGGTGCTGAGTTGAGCAGGGTCCCGAAAGAAGTTTCATTAACTGTCCTCTTTTTTCATTCTATAGCAGAGGGCGTATGAAACAATAGATCTTTAAAAAGAAATTCTCATTTTTGAAATTTTTATTGTAGTATATTTATATTTCAAATGTTAAATGATAAATAAATGAAAAATAATGCGTTTTGTTTACCACATTTATTTAGGCACGTTCTCGCCTCAATTTGAGAAAAATATTTTCCCATGATTCTAGTACCTGGCTTAACTTGCTCTTCTACTCTGAAACAGTATGATTCAGGAGCTTTAGAAAGATCAATTTCACTGCAGGAGGCAGGGATATTTCTTTTCTCTTTATTACCCACACCACACAAATTAGAGTTCAGAAAAGATCCTTACTTAAATATCAGTATTATTTGGGTCACCTCATTTAGTGCTGTGTAAACTGTAAAGCATTACACATGTATAAGTTAACATCGCAAGAGATGCATTTTGCTGGAAAGAACAGTCCTTTGATTTGACTAGAACCAAGTCAATGAAACACTAGATCAAGATTTTGACACTGGATGATACAGAAATCTTGGTCAACACCAGTTCCACGTTAAACAGAAGGAAATGAGATAAGAGGTTGCAGAACAGCACCCACCCCAGTACCGTGTGCACATGCACATAACACAAGGGTACACAGCCATACGAATGTTAGGAAATTCCTTACATAGGTAGGTACGCTTAAAGAAAGTGATCATGGTTGTTATAGCTGTTTGGAGGTTGTTCAGTAAAGAGAAATAATTTGAGTGGCCCATTCTGGGGAAACCTGTTTTTTTTTTGTAGGCTTTGAGCTCTCATAACAGATCCCTTATTCATTAGCAAAGCTTTTTTTACCTTCAGGTGTCTTTATAAGGTCTTCCGGGACTTCCCTGGTGGTCCAGTGGTTAAGACCCTGCTTCCACGGCAGGGGGCACGGGTTCGATCCCTGGTCGGGAAACTAAGATCCCGCATGCCACGCAGTGCAGCCAAAAATAAAAGAAAAAAATAAAAAGGTGCTTCCTACATCTACCAAGGTTATTACTTTATTGTTTCAAGTTATTTCAAATTATAGCTATATATTATCTATACTGTGATTTCTTTTGTGATAGCTGCCTGTTTTTATTTATTTTTATTGAGTGATCTTCTAGTTCCATGCTTCTCAAACTGAGGCATACACAGCCCCTACAGTGGTGCACCAGGGGTTATATGAAGGTACAAGATAAACCTGAAGCATCTTTCCAGAGGGTTTATTTTGAAAATCTGGAAGGACAGTGCCATGGGCTCTGTTAACTGCCTACGTGAGAGTCCTGACGCTGCTACTTGTCCTTTGGCTAGGTATTTAACCTATCTGTTCCTAAGTATTTTAAGCTGAAAACAGGAATACTACTAGTGCCTATTTTATAGTTGGTTGTGAGAAATAAATGGGCTTTCAGAACAATGCCTAGCACATTATAAGCTTTCAGCAGGTATTAGCTGTTACATATCTTAATATTAGATTATTCATTTCCCCCTTGAGCAAATATAAGCAATGGTGGAGAGACAGGAAATGCTGGGGGGTGGATTCAGATAGGGAGATCAGGGATAGTCTCATTGAAAAGGTAGACTTCTGAGTAAAGACTTGAAGGGAGTGAGGGAGTTAACTGTGGAGTCAGGGAGAAGAGAATTTCAGACAGAGGGAATAGCAAGTTCAAAGGCCCTAAGGTATGCCTTCTATGTTTAAAGAATAGTAGCATGAAGGCCAGCAGGGCTGGAACAGAGTGAGTGAGGTGGTAACTAAAAGGAAAAGAGATGGGGGAGAGGCAGTGGATGGCTGAATGAAATAGGTAGTGATCATGTGCAGAGGAGTCATATGATCTGACTTATGTTTTAAAACTGTATCCCAGTGGATGCTGAGTTAAAACAAGACCATAAGTAGGCAAGGGTGAAAGCAGGTAGGCTACTGCAATAATTCATCTAAGAGATGACAGTAGCTCAGGCCAGAGTGGTGACAATGAATGGGGGTGGTAAGAAAAAAGAATTCTTGATATACTTTGAAGGTTAGAGTTGACAGGATTTATCGTCAAATTAGATGTGAAATATGAAAGAAGGAAGGAGTCAGTGGTATTTCTGAAGTTTCTGGCCTGATTAAGCTGCCATTAATGGAGATAGGAAGAGTAAGTTCGGGGCAATGTCAGAAGCTGTTTCAGACAGAGTAAACTTGGGATGCCTAGTAAACATTCAAATGGAGATGTTAAGTAGGCAGTTAATTAAACTGCTTGAAATTCAGGAAATAAGTCCAGGTTAGAGTTACAAATTTGGGAGCTATTAGCATAGAATAATATTTAAAGTTATGAGGCTGGCTGAGATCATCTAGGGAATGGTAAGGACAGAAAAGAGAGAAGGCCCAAGGATTGAACTCTGAGGCTTTGATCTCACTTCTTTGAACAAAGAAGTGGAAGAACAAAGAAGTGAAAGGTCAGAGAGATGAGGGAGAACCACCAAAGAATAAAAGGAGAGGTGGAATCCTAGTGTATTATCCTATAGTAAGTCAAATGAACAAAATGTTTCACAGAGAAGAAGGTGCTTGACAGCGGCAAACGCTACTGACACAGATCAAGGAAGACAAGGGCTGAAAGACCACTGGGTTTAGTAACGATGCTGTCACTGATGACCTTGACAGGAGCAGTTGTGGTTGACTGCAGTGGGAAAAATCCTGACTAGAGAAGACTTGAGAGAGAATGGGAGAGAAGTTGGAGTTAGCACATTTAAGCAATACTTTATTTTCACACTCCAGTTAGTATACAAATATCTCACATCTACTTTAAACAAAAATTCCCCTTATCAAGTTATCTTCATAAAATAAATTACTCTCTGGGGGTGGTGGTGGGAGGAGGAGAGACACAGGTGAGGGAGATTAAGAGGTATAAACTTTTGGTTATGAAATTCTGAGTCACAAGCATAAAATGTACAGCATGGGGAATATAGTCAATAATTATGTAATATTTTTGTATGGTGACAGATGACAACTAATCATCGTGATCACTTTGAAATGTACAGAAATATTGAGTCACTATGATGTGTACCAGGAACTAATACAGTGTTGTAGGTCAATTATACTTCAAAAACAAACAAAGAGACATCAGATTTGTGGCTATCAGAGGTGGGGGGGGGGCGGAATTAGATGAAAGCAGTCAAAAAGTACAAACTTCTAGTTATAAGATAAATAAATACTAGGGATGTAATGCACAACACAGTAAAGATAATTAACACTGTTGTACGTTGTAAATGAAAGCTGTTAGGAACAAATCCTAAGAGGGACTTCCCTGGTGTTCCAGTGGTTAAGAATCCGCCTTACAATGCAGGGGATGTGGGTTCGATCCCTGATCGGGGAACTAGGATCCCACATGCCGCGGGGCCACTAAGCCCACGTGCCTTAACTACAGAGCCCACGCGCTCTGGAGCCTGCGCACCACAACTACTGAGCTCACCTGCTATAACTACTAAGCCTGTGCGGTATGGAGCCTGCCACAACTAGAGAGAAGCCTGCACGCTGCAACAAAGAGCCCAGGCGCCACAAAGAAAGATCTCGCGTGCTGCAACTAAGACACGATGCAGCCAAAAAAATAAATATTAAAAAAAAAAATTTTAAAAAAGAGAATAAATCCTAAGAGTTCTCAGTCAGAAGGAAAACATTTTAAAAATCTATTTCTTTAATATTGTATCTATATGAGATGATGGATGTTCAGTAAACCTACTGTGGTAATCATTTTATGATGTACATATGTAAATCAAATTATTATGTTGTACACCTTAAGCTTATACAACGCTATATGTCAATTGTATATCAATAAAACTGGAAGAAAAAAATTACTCTCCATTTAAGAATCAGTAACTATCCAAACACAGGAAATCTACTATTTTGTTGGAAGGAGAGGAGAAGAAAGGACTTTGAGGGAAGAACAGGAATTAAGTATCAGTGGAAAAAAATACTGTTATATTAAAAATAATTTACTGCCAAAACTAAACAAAAATGGTTCCAGTTTAGTCACAGATATATGGAAAATAAAGTCTCAGCACAATTTCTAGTGAAATCAGAATCACCCATGGAGCTTTAAAACACACATGGGCACCCATGCACACGTGCACCCAGGCTTCACCATTAAGAAGCTCTAATTGAGCAAGTGTGGACTGAATCTGGGCATTTTTATGTTTTGAAAGCTTCGTAGGTGATTACAGAATTTGAAAGCACCACAGCCTAGCTTGGGTTGTGAATCACTAGAATATAATTGTTTAAAACATAAAATAAACCAAAACAATCAGGCTCCTCTAAGAAACTCAGCAGTAAAATCACTACTTTTAGAAATTCTAAAAACGACAAGTGGTACTAATAGTAGTAGGAGGCTACATGCTGCATGGGGGTGATACAGTATTTTCCAATCTATAATACTTGGAACAATTCATTGGCGATATAAGGATGACTGAGATACATCCTTACTCTAAAGGACTCCAGCTAATTTACAAAACCTGAGTCAATAGTCAAGACAAACATCCTCTCCTTTTTTATCTGAATGAATTTAACAGTTTCCTACGGAAGATTAAATAAGGGGTCAGATAAAATGTGATATGATAGAAATTATCTCTAATTGAATTAATATAGATATAATTTAGTATTACACCAATATTAACTAGCCTGTTCCAGAAAAGGACAATCAAGTGAGATAGATTTAAAACTAATGTTTTCATTCACAATTCCGAACAAAGAGAAAGGTTGCACTAACTGATGTTTAAGGGAGACTGAAAGAAATAAGTACCAGGAACAGGATTCAAATTTCTCTTTGCGTTATTCAAGAATTCACAGCAATTTAAATTTTGTTATAAAATAAGACAAGTAATGTTGTATTAGAAAAATGAAGAACAGAGAATTCTTCTGGTCAAAGAAGGCAGATTTACTATATTAGTTCACTAATCTCTTATTAAAATGTTTTTATGAATTTTTATTTGAAGAAAATTTAAGGGGAAAATCTGCATCACTACAGGTGACAGAGTTACTGAAAAGAAAGTTTTATAAACGTTAAGAAAACAGACAAATCAAGAGTTGATTATTCTGAAGATCTGATAAGGCTACCATTCAAGCTTCAAGTTATAAGATAAAACTGATATTCAAAATTTATATGAACACTCTCAAAGGTTCTTAAGATAGTATTATTTCAGGCAACATTTAAAAGATAAAATAATGGTGATATCCACTTCTGCAGTGAAATCAAATGTACACCAATTAAGCCCAGAATGGAAAATGATCCCATTGCCAATATTATTATTACCTTGTGTGTAGGCAGCATCATCAGATCCCATACTCAACTTCCGTGCTTCACTTATTCTATCCACATGTGCTAAAGCAGGGTCCGTGAGGTGCTGAATATTCTCTGTTTCTACATAATGATCAGGATGGTTCAGCAGATTTGTAAGTTCAAAGGTAGGGGACACCACCCCTGGTGAAACTGCAGGGGGTTTATTGGGAGAAACGGTAATTTTGAAAGTATATTTTGTATTGGGTTGAGTGACCACCACTCGAGGAGAAGTTGCAGAGTTATTGCCTATTGCTCGACTTTTGGGAGGGTGGTGATGAATAAAGGCAGGCCCCATGCTCACTTGCCCGGACATGTTCCTGGAGGCAGCAGATGCTCCAGAGTTTGTGGATATGAAGAGAGTGGGCTGATTCCGCATGACCTGCTCATCTCCTGTGGTGGCATTAGCTGAAATATAGACCTTAGGTTGACTACGGGACATCACCTCATCGGTATTTGGGGGACTGGCAGCTATGTAAACAGTGGGTTGATTTCTGTTTAAGGTCTGGCTGTTGACCGAAGAGGAACTGCTGGAGGTTCGAGGTCCAGAAGAACGCAGTTTCGAAGAACTGCTTCTTTGCGGGGGTTCAAGTTTGATTTCAATCTGGTTTTTCCGAGGTCCTGTTGAAATATTCTGAATGTTATATTGGCTATGGGCAGAAGACTGTGAGCTACCAGACGAATGAATTGTTGGTGGCTGTGGAGTAGTAGGTGAACTGATGGGCATGTAGACGTGAGAGGTCTGGTGGCCTTGCTGATTTGGCTGCTGGGCTGAGGTATGTGGCAGAGGATTAGATGCAGGATATGTAGTCCAGGGACCAGGTTGCGAAGGCTGATAAACTTGTTGAGGGTTCATGGGATTAAACTGAGATACCCAGCCAGAATGCTGTTGTGTCTGTCGAGTTGTACCACTAGGAGTTGTAATGTAGGGCCTAATATAGATAGAATTTCCCTGTGGACTGTTAAGTACAGGTGGAGGTACACCATGTATGTGCAAAGATGTAGGAGTATTACGACCAGTCTGGATATTTGGGGCTAAAGTTACCATAATGGGATTAAATCTTGGAGTTTGTTGAGAAAGGTTAGATGTTCCTTTGCTGCCTAAGTGAAATCCAAGATGTGGTGCTGAATTTGAAGCACCAGATGTACTGGACATTCCAAAAACATTAAAGCCTTGAGGAACTTGAGCTGGTGCTGTCTGTGGCTCCTGCTGAAATAGTTCATTATTGGACTGACCACCTTGAAGTTGTCCATCACTAATGCTGTGCGTTAGAGTCCTACTTCCATTCATTCTATTTCCTTCTCTTCCATGGTGGTAAACATTCTGTGACTGCAAGTCCAAGTTGAGAGAAGTCATGTGATTGCGTAGACCAGAAATTCCAGAATCATCCGAAAAATTCAAGTCTCCTTCACCGTAAAGATACCTTGTACTCTCCTGAGAGAGAACTGCACAGCAGGCATCCAGGTTATTATTATTCTATAAGACGAAATAAAAACAGCTTGTGTTAACAACCAGAAGCCAATGCATATACTCTCATCACTACTTAAATATTACACGATTAACAAGAGATTATTTAATACAATTATAACAGATACACTTGAGCTCTTTTACTTGAGAAGAACTAGTATTTATGCAAATAGTTGAATTAAAAATCCTCACTACTAATGTAATGGAAAAGTTCTCTAACTAGCAATAGCTAAAAGTGAACAAAGTCAGTATTCTGTTTTAGGAGTTATTTTATAGTAAAATGGATTCATGCAAATATAGTAAAATTACAACTTAATTAAAAATGCAGTTTGAATTTTGAACAAAATATAAGCATTCAACTTAAGCATATAATATTGTATAATTAATATTTTGCATATTCATGTGCTATGTAATTCTTTTAAACCAATGACCTTTTAAAAACTATTATTTGTGGTATTTAAATTAAAAAGTTCTAAAATTCATAACAAAGGCATTACAATTCCTTATGTGCTTCCTCTTGTGTTAAAAACAGACAAGCCACATACATATACATATGTAAGATCAAGGTAGCCTCCAGAGTAACTGAGATCACATCTTTGCCTTTAGATAGCATCATATAATTCTACTCCAGAGAAATGAAAAACAAAACAAAACAAAAAAACAATTAGACTGTTTCTAAAGAATTCTCAAAAGAAACTACTTATAAATTATCCATAAAAATATTTACTGAACACCTACGATATGTACATCATTCTGTTTGAGACTGTGGAAGACTCAAATGATGTATAAAACCAGACTTTTCCCTAGAAGAGCTTGCAACTCAATTAGGGAGACAAACCATGGATTTATGAAAAGGTAACATTATTAAAACATGAATATATGTCAAATAATAAGTGGTATTGAAGTTCAACAGAGAGTTAATACCGTAGGCTACCGCAGAAAGGACTGTGTTAATGAGGGAGGTATAATCTCATGGGTTTCACAGTATATGTAGGACTTGGATAGGAAAAAAGGCATTCCTGGTGAAGGGAATGGCATGCCTAAAGACAGACATAAATGTGATAGTAAGGAAGAGTATGTTCTAAACAAGGTGACTGGAGCAGATCTGGCTGGAGTTAAAGGTTTGTATTGGAAATTTTGTGGAACAAATTGTTAGAAAAGCAGATTGGGGTTAAATAATTGGGGCTTGTTAAAAATGAGTTATACTAGAGTTTGGGCTTTAATACAGGCAATGGGGAGAGCCACTGAACATTCATTAACAGAGAAGTGAAGACACAAAGGGTGTTTGGGGAAGATAAAGAACTCCACTGATACTTAAGATGAAGAGGAAAGGAAAACTTTTTGCCAAGAAGATCGGTTAGAAGATATGAAATAATGACTGATGGTGGAAACAAATTATGAAAGACTACAAATAAACAGTCAACACAATTTGGCTATAAGGGAGAAAGAGAATTCAAAGACAGCTGGAAGACAAAGAGCCTGACAGAAGGGGGACAGTTTTAGACATAAAGAGGATGAATATAGCCAAGTTAAAATGTCTACAGGTGGTTTGACATGAGATAGAATCTTATTAGAGAAAATGGAACTAAAAGGCATCTCGAAGTCTTGTTAAGAAATGGTAGTCCACAGTTTGACCAGATAATACGAAAGAAAAGATTAGTGAGCAACGTTTGACTTTTTTTCTTCCCCAAACGAACACTTCAAATCTCTCATGCTATAAAAATCCTTTTATCCTACACATAACTCTGAATTGATATATACTAGTTTTTCAAAGAAAATTTAAAAATTCATCACAATCTTTATCAATTGATTACTCCTTATCATAGTTAGACCTTATCTTTTGCCAAACCTAACTGATGCTTTTTGCTTCAAGCTAAGTTTATTGCTATTCTTAGTAAATTCTTCTCCCTCCTAAGTCAAAGCTCACAAAGACCTCTTCTTCTCATCTCCTTTGCCGACATTCCCAAATTAAAATGTATATTCCCTACTAAATCCAATCCCACACTTCCTTTTTAAAAGCTGATACTCCCATTTAAAAAGTCTTCTTCTCTAATTCTCTTGAGCTCTCAAAAATCCTTTCAATTCTTTATAATCTCTCATTATTTAATATGTCCTAGTCCCAGCTATGCCATAACTCACGTGCCCTTAGGTTTTTTACTCTCTACAGACATTAGTTTCTTATCAGCAAAACATAAAAGAACTTACAGGGATTTTACAAGGCTACAATAGGATAAAAGGAAACGTACCTTTTATTAAACATTTTATTTTGGAAAATTTTAAACACATATGAAAATAGTAAATATGACAAACTCTCCTATATGCATCATGCATCTTTTAAAATATCAATATATGGCAAATCTTTCTTCATCAAACGTGTAAGCCCCAGCTGCTCCCTTCATCAAGCTAGATCAAGCCTGACATTATTTAATTTCCATCTGTAAATATTTCAGTATGTATCTTAAAACATAACCACAGTGCCATTATCATACCCTAAAATAATCAACACTTAAGATCGCATAATATCCAAATAGTGTTAAAGTCCCTTGATTGTCTCATAAGTATCTTTTTAGTTAGTTTAAATCGGGATCTAAGCAAGGTCCACATATTTAATTTGGTTGATATGCCTCTTAGATTTCTTATAATAATAATTAATCCTCCGCTCTTTCTCAAATTTTCTAAGCCATTTGTTTTTTGAAAAACGATCATTTGTCCAGCAGATTTCCCATCTGGATTAGCTGACTGCACCCTGTGGTATCAATATTTTCTGTATTTCACTGTGAACTAGAAGGTACAACTAGAGGTATGCGCAGGTTCATGTACAAATTGTTAGCAAGACCCTGTATGGGCTTTATTTTATAGTGTATCACACAGGAGGCACAATAATATATCTGCCTGTCTTTTTGTGATCTTAAGGCTGATTGGTAGGTTCTGATGTTGTCACAGCTTGATCCAGCTAATGATTTTTTTTTGTGTGTGTGTGTGTGTGTGTGTGTGTGGTATGCGGGCCTCTCACTGTTGTGTCCTCTCTCGTTGTGGAGCACAGGCTCCGGACGCACAGGCTCAGCGGCCATGGCTCACGGGCCCAGCCGCTCCGCGGCATGTGGAATCCTCCCGGACCGGGGCACGAACCCATGTCCCCTGCATCAGCAGGCGGACTCTCAACTACTGCGCCACCAGGGAAGCCCCAGCTAATGATTTTTATCAGCCAATGATAATCACTGTTTAGAAACTTTATCTCATTAGGGGTTGCAAAATGGTGCTATTGGTGATATTCCAAATATAAGATTCCTTTCTCATGTATTAGCTGCAATTCTTCCTCATAGAACTTGATCTCTTTAACTATTTACTTACTCTTTGCACAGAAGAGGCAGGATAAATAAGTTCTCTTTACTGGCTTTTAGAATAATGAATTGGTGCCCTAGCAACTTCCAAAGGTGACACTTATTTTCAGTATCATTATAAACTCCTGTATCTTTAACATTTTGATATGTGTCAACTGATTGTGGTCATTATATCCTATCTTCAGCCTAGTGGGAATGACTCCAAGTTGGCTCCTGCATACATATGACATGAGCCCATTAGTCTTTCATAGCTTCCTTGCTTTCTAATATGACAAGATGTCTAAGATCATCTTGTACACATCTTATCCCAGACCTGGGACCAGCTGTTTCTCAAAGAAGCCCTGGCTACTTTTAGTGGGAAACTGTATAGGACTCCCTTTAAGTGTATCAAAAGAGATGGGATGAGTTTTTAAAAGGTTGAAAAATCACTGCTTTTTTATATATATACAAATGTGCATTCTTTTCAAAACCACAAAAGAGTCTGAATCATTATTTTCAGTTCATCTTTCATTTTTCTCCAAGCTTCTTGCACAGAGACATTACAGATAATATCAAAGTATACACTATAATCATCCTTCTCAAACTCTGATTCATTCACCCTTTCAACCGATATTTACTGAGCATCCCAGTAGGATGTAGAAAGGAATATAATCGCTGCTCTTAAGGATCTCACAGTCCAGTGGAGGAGATTAATGTGTATGCAAATAAATATAATGTACAATGGTAGGTGTTTTAATAGAAATATGAATAAGGATTATGGGTGGAGAGCACCTGAGAAGGCTTCAATTAAGGATATGGTAAGTAACACAACATATTACTTTGAAAAGAAATAGCAATTTTTATTTATTTATTTATTTATTTTTGTGGTACGCGGGCCTCTCACTGTTGTGGCCTCTCCCGTTGCGGAGCACAGGCTCCGGATGCGCAGGCTCAGCGGCCATGGCTCACGGGTCCAGCCGCTCCGTGGCATGCAGGATCTTCCCGGACTGGGGCACGAACCCGTGTCCCCTGCATCGGCAGGCGGACTCTCAACCACTGCGCCACCAGGGAAGCCCAAGAAATAGCAATTTTAAACTTACAGATTTAATCGTCATATTAAAAGAATTAAAAACTAGTGAAAATTTCAGTTAAAAAAATTAAAGTGTCAACTATGCAATATTTTTACACTATTCTAAGTTATGATTTAATTACCAAATTTTAAAGATATGAATTACATCCACTGATAACATAGCTATCTTAGAGAATCCACAGCACAAGGAAATGATGTGAGTAGTTCCCAAAAGAGGGGGCTGAACAGTAAACAAAGTCAGGAAGAGAACAGAGGATAGATATTTCTGTTCTCCTCCTAAGAACATGTATACAAAGTGGTAGTGTGACATGATTCTTTAGCTACTAATTTTCAATATTCTATATACTTTTTTTTTTTATCTAGAAAAGTTCTGAACCAGTATATTATAGGGAGGATCCCTCCAGAGAAAAGACAGCCTACCCAACTGAGAAAGGGAGAGTGGCTCTCAAAAGAAAGGCTGTCACCAAATAAGAGGTGTTTATACTACATTTAGAGGTAGCTTATTTGCCGTTACAGTTTAAAAGTAACTCTAAATTTGGGAAAACTTACACCTTAGTTGTATCCCCAGAGGAGCCCTCCCCATTCCTTGCTTGTCACATTTGTGTTATATCAGCTAAAAGGGACATTATTCGAATGATTAGCAACTCAATTTAAAGAGAGTTGGGTGTTGGGAAGCATGCCATACGGAGGTTTGTGTTTGTAAAACCAGATTAACACAGTGAAAGTTGATACTACTGGGGACCCAAAAGAAATTCTAAATCATCTATTTTCTATTTTTTGGTAAAGTTGAAAACATGTTTACTTATTTTATTTTTTAAAAAACTAGGTAATTCATTTACAAAGATCAAAACAATATTAAAAGATACACGCTGAGAAGTCTCACTCCCATCTGGCCTGTTCCTCCTTGCCCACCATGGGTAACCATCTTTTATTAACTTTGTTTTTAATCCTTCCAGTATTTCCTCATGCAAACAGGGGCAGACGTACATACATGTGAATATTTATTTATAGATGTATTTACATACATCTATATATACTGCTCTACATTTTTTTTTTAACTTAATATATCCTGAAGATCATACTGTAAGAGTTTCTCTCTCCTCCCTCCCTCCCCACCCCCTCCATGTTCTGGACAGTTCTTTCAGTAGCAAATCTTATACAATCTTATTGAAGAACCTATATATAATATTTTTGTAGTTTTCAATGATTCACTGAACATTCTCAGTATAGTCTTATCAGAAAATGCTATTTGAAAAATTAGGAAGAGGTACCTGAGTTCTAGGGGAAGACACCTTCCCCTATATCTGCTTCTTCCCATACTTTCTTTACCTTCTGACTCCATTTTTATTACCCTTTTTTCCTCTTTCATTTCGCTGCACATCCGATATCAACAAATATGGACTATTGATTCATTCACCAAATATTCATTATGGGCCTTCCACTATTATTACTGTTATTCGTATTGGTTGCTAACATTTATTGAGCACTCATTATGAATCAGGTATCCTTAGTTGCTTTCCTGCATTATCACATTTAACTCTCTGTGAACTTTCTTTATTCCCATTGTACCCCTGAGGAAAATGGGGGTCAGAGAGGTTAATTCAATTGCTGCTAATAACTGTCAAATCTTGAACTCAAGTCTCTATCAGGAAAATATATACTATTTGTTATTATTTAAATTTTTAAATTTATTTCCCCCTAGCTTTAACTGAGGTATGATTGATAAATAAAAATTGTATATATTTTGGTTGTACATGATGTTTTTTAAAGGTATACAACGTGATGATTTAATATACATATACATTGTGCAATGGTTACTACAATTAACACATCCACCACTTCACATAGTCAACTCTTCTTTCCTTCCTTCCTCCATCCCTCCCCCAACTCTCCCACCCTGGCTTCTTTCTTTCTTTTTTGGTGGTAAGCATACTTAAGATCTGTTCTCTTAGCAAATTTCAAATATACAATACAGTATTATTAACTCAAAACATATGCTCTTAAACAATATACCACAGAAAGAGCCAGACGTGTTTGGAGAATTCCAATCAGTTGAGGATGATTATAGCATAGGGTGTGAGGGAGGAGGGACTGGGTAAGAGATCATGCTGCAGAAGAAGGCACGATTTTAGATCACAGACCTAGTATGTCCTAGTCAAGATATATAAACTTTACTCTGCAGGGTATGGGGAACAACCATGAGGTTTTTAAACAGGTAAATATGATAAAACCTGCATTTAAAAAGACATTTCTAGCAGAAGTGAGGAGGATAGATAGGAGCGACCAAAGCTGGGTTAGACTAAAGGTGGGTAGACCAATTAAATGTACAGATAAAAAGATGATAGGGTGTGAACAAAATGTAGTCACTTGATATCAAGTACAGATATTGAGCCTTTAAAGTTTCATATAATTTCAAACTTTAAAAATCATTCATCAAGAATAAATATGTCTGAAACCAAATCACTTTTTTATATCTCCATTTTAACAAGCTGAAAAATAGTTCCTGATAGAAAGGTTTCCAGTTTAATCAAATGAGTAGGTACACTATCACTAACTATTTAGAATTACGGATTTCTAAAATTGTACGTACTAAGAAAAATGTAAAAATTTATTAGATAGTGGTATTAATTGGAAAACTTAAAAATAAACATTTTTCTTCTTTAGAATTGGGACTTCAGGCATTGTCTAGTCAAATTTCCTCATTTTACAAATAAGAAAACGAAAGTACAAAAGAAGGCATATTACTTGTCAAATATGTTTAGGGTGCCCATTTAGGATTAGATCTCAAGTTTCCTGATTCCTTATTTAATGATTTTCTCACTTTCATATGAAGACCTGGAATTTTTAAAAGTTCTGGCAAAATGGGGAAAGGGGGGAGTGAAGCAAGCTCATAGTAAGTGTGGACCATGTATCAATGCTTTATATTGAGATCTCATTTAATCCTCACATCTACTTTACAAGGTAGGTATGATCCATATGACAGATGGGGTACAGAGAGCCTAACAACTTGCTAAAGGCCACATGACTATCAGACACCAAAGCTCATCTCTCCATCATAGTACACTAATGCCAAAGAAGATAAAAGAGTTTTCTTTCAGTGTTTAAAAAAATACCAAGTTTGTATTAATAAATTCAGAAATCATTGAACACTGACCTGTAACATGCACCTGGATACAACAACTTCAGGTACTTCAGGGAATTTTTGTCGCAGGTCATGTAAAACCTGAAAATCAATTTGGTGGCTTCCTTGGGCCATTCGTATATTGCCTGATCAGGACTATTTGTACAGTAGGCAATTCTAGGCCTTAGTGGAAACAGTACTCATCTCTTCTGTCCAAGCATTTTCTGTGAAAGAAAGAAAAAAAACTTTAATGAGAACTGTTATAGAATGAATATTGTTGTGGATTTAAAATTTCAATACAAAAGGGTATGTGCTTTAGTACCTAACATTTAATATAAACTATAAAAATATTATTTAGTCCTATAATGCTTCCCATATAGTTATACTGTCTTTTCAGTTTATAACTACTGGTGGCAAACTTTAAAATGTTCTAATTCCTATGTATTTGTATGCTTTATAATGGCTGTGCCAAAAGGCATTCAAATAAGAAACTGTCAAGGTTGTTTTAAAATGGAAAACTGAGTAACTTTACTGATTTTTTTCTTAATGATCAGAGGACAGTCTAAGGTAAGTAATCTTGTTTATTCTACTTAAAATTTTTAAAGTTTGGATCCTGAAAAAGCTTGGTCCTACAAATAGCTTTGCCTGCTTTGTCTAAAACTGATCTGTGAATCAAAACATTTGATATTTTGCCTTAATTTTCAGATATACTTAATCTTTAAATGTGTAATCAATTCATTCTCAGGGCCTTAGCAGCATTTTATTCCCTCTGTTTCTATAAAATCAGTATTTTAAAAATGCTAATGCTTGGGCCCCAACCCCAGAGGTTCTGATTTAATTGGCTGGGAGCAGCATGAGTGTGTGGATATTTAAAAGCTCCCCGAGTGATTCTAACGTATGGCCCAAGTTGAGAATTACCTAACTTATTTATATTCCTAATATTCCTAATGTAAACCGTGCTTAATCTTGAAAGCCTCTTTGGGATATAAATAGTATAAAGTATATTAAACCTAAATAACATATTAAAATATTTAAAATCATTCCATTTGCATAATAATTAAAATACATTTCATTTTAGTATAAATTTGACAATACGACAATCTCTTTAAAACAAATTTCTTATCTGTAGCATTTCTCTTTTCCATAAGCTTAAATACAAGTCTGTAAACTCTATGAATATAGGAATTAGGTCTCTTTTGTCCATTATTACACACCTAGTGCTTTGTAGACAGTTTTCAGCATAACAGTAGATATTAAAACACTTTTGAGTAAATTTAGTTATGACAGGCCTCCCGAATCCTCAACACAATAAAAGCTCATTGAGATATCATGTTTGGTAAAGACTCTCAAGCTTTTTATTATCATTTGGTTAATTCTTTGCTTAATTCTTTTGTCTGTGTGACTTTAGCTTAGTTACATCTCATAGGTAAAAGCACTGCCAAACCAAGTTATCTGCATTACACATTTCTCAAATCTATTTCTAAAACACACACACACACACACACACACACACACAATTTTTAGCACTCAATGTAGTGTTTCTAGAAAAGGGTTGCAGGAGAAAAGAAAAGTACTGGAAATTAGTAAAGATATTTAAACATAACAATAAAGGGCGATAAACAGGCTACAGTACTGCTCATCTTGAGAAAGCCTCCTTGACTTCACTCCAGCTATCAGCTCATTTATCTGCCCATTCCCTCTTTTGGGCTAAACTCCTTGAAAGGGTGGTTTATACTTTGTCTTCATTTCCTTCCTCTTATCACTTTTAAATCCACCCCAGTCAGGTTTTCATAGTTTTTCTCCACTGAAACTACACTTATCAAAGCTGTCCTGGATCTTCAGGTTGTCAAACTTAACAGTCACTCCTCAGGCCTCATCTCACCAGACCTCTCTGTAGCTTATGAACTAGTCAACCACTCCCTCATTCTTTAAACAATTTCTTCACTTGGCCTCTGAGATTTATACTCTTCTGGATTTCCTCCTACCCACTAGCAGCTCCTTCTCAGTTTCCTCTGTCAGATCCTCTTCCCTTTCGGAACATCTAAATGTTGGTGAGTTATGGAGTTCAGATCTAGGGTTTCTTTTCAATTACACCTACATTCCTCTTCAAGGTAATCTCATCCAAACACACTACTTTAAAGAGAGGCTTTGCAAATCTGTATGTCCAACACCAAGGGAGCTCTCTCTCCCTTGAGTTCCAGACTAATATAACCAGCTGCCTGCCTCACATATCCTTTTGGATATCTAAAATTCACTTCAAACTTACTATGTCCATAATTGAACTCTCAATTTTCCCCCATCCAAACCAAACTTTTCCCAGTCTCTTTCATCTCCGTATATGGTACCACCAATCATTCAGTTGTTCCTTCTCACATGCCATATCTAATCCATTATAAAGTTTGGTTGGTTGTTATCTGCAAAAGAATATTCTGAATCTGACCACTTCTCCCCACCTCTATTACCGCTCTTGTCCAAGCTGCCATCATAGTTCACCTAGACTACTACTGCGAAGGTCTCCTAACTGGTCTCCTCCCTGCCTTAACTCTTTGCTCTACCCCCACCTCCCACTCTATTGAACAGAGTGATCTTTGTGAAAAGTAAATCAGAACAATCATTTCCCCAGCACAAAATCCTAAACAAGGCCCCTGGCTAACTACCACCCCTGGGGCTTTGTCTCCTACCACCATCTTTATTCCCTCAGTTCCAAACTAAGTTCCCTCATACTGGTTACTTTCCAAAGAGAAGCCAATCTCATTCCTCCCTTAGGACTTTTAGACTCCTTGCTCCTTCTGCCTGGAACACTTTTCACTCAGATACTTGCATGGCTTTCTCTCTTACTTCATTAACATATCTGATCAAATGTCACTTCCTCAGAGACTGCTTCCTTGACCAATCTATCTAAAATAATGCCACACTTGTTTCCCTTCCCTCCCTATCACATCCTCATACCTTGCTTTTACTTCATAGCATTTATCAATATCTGACATACCTACCTACCCACCTGCCTATCCCTAAAGCGTTAGCTCCGCAGGATTACGAACTTTGAAGTTCACTGCTGTATCCCCAGGATCTAAGTCAAAGATGTAACATTTGTTGGATGAAATAAAGGTTTTACTGTATGGTTTCTTCATATTTTTTGCTTCTAACATGCATTTCAAATAACCTAGATTGGAAATTTATATACATAATTTGAGGGAGAGGCAAATAAATAAATTCTCAGTCTAATTCAGGACAACCTTTCTTATTTAAAAGTAGATGAATCATGTAAATAAATTTCAACTTATTCTATTGTTAAAACATATACAGAAATTTCTAAAGTTCTTTGAAAAACTCTTATCACACTTGCTTGCTTTCTAATAAAGACTATCAAGTACACAAACAAGAAAATTGTTCAAACGTACAACTGTATTTTAGGGATTCCACTTCCTGTAATGCCTAAGTAGCTCCTACTGGATGAATTCTCTCATGAGCAACTTCTATAACTAGACAACGCATAAAGAGATTGAAGGCAGAAACAGCAAAGGGGGAGTGGTGGTGCTGGGGGTGGGGAGGTGAAGGAAGTCAGTACGTAGAAGAAGTGGACAGCACAGGGTGATTTTCCATTTTTTAAATGGCTTTTAGCCAGAGAGCAGGCCTCAGTTGGTTTGCTCAGCTAAAACCCAAACAAGTAAATCCATAGTCTTACTCACTTAATGAACCAAAGGATAGGTCATGTTGTGGCATGACCACAACAGCTGAAAATCTAGCCAGTAAATCATAGAAAGGAGAGAAGCACCAAATTCTGTGTATAAATTCTGCACGTATCTCTGATCCCCAAACTACACATATGCGAGAGATTCCAAACAGCCAGGCTAAGGCTAAAATAACAGAACTGACATTTCAGTTTGAAGTTTGAGTTGAGCCAAGTTAACTGCCTACTGAAACAAACAAGTAAGGAAGCAAACCACCAACCAAACATCAATACCCAAACATCAATACTAGAGGAACACAATAGACTCCAGAGTCTCTACAATGTGTCATTCATAATGTCCAAGTTATAAACTAAAATTACTACACATAAGAAACAGGAAAAACTGACCCATTCTCAAGAGAAAGGCAACTAAGGGAGACCAAGCCCAAGATGACCCAGATGCTAGAATTAGCACATAAGGATTTTATAGCAGCTATTTTAACTATGTTCAAGAATGTAAAGGCAAATATACTTGGATTTCTCAGCCAAAAAAAAAAAAAGAAAGAAACTATTAAAAAAATGCAAATTCAAGAAGTGAAAAATGTCTGAAATAAAAAAATTCACTGGCTAGATTTAACCACAGATCAGAAATGACGGAAGAAAGAGTCAGTGAACTTGAAGACAAAGCAACAGAAATCATTCTAACCTGAAGAGTGGAGGAAAAAAAAAATGGTTGAGGTAGGGAGATGAACAGACCCTCAGGGACCTGTGAGAAAGAATCAATAACTCTAATATAATATACCTGTAAGTGGAAATCCAGAAGAAAAGGGGAGGGAGAATGGGGTAGAAAAAAGTATTTAATGAAACAGTGGCTAAAAATTTCCCCAAGTTAGTAAATGATATAAATTTACACATCCAGAAGGTCTTGACTGGCTCCCCGGCCATCTTGGAGGTTGCTCTTGGTTGGGCGCCATCCTGCACCTAAGGCAGGAAGGTGGTGGTCACAAAGAAGACAAAAAAGTTGCCTAAGTCAATCAACTCTAGACTCCAGATCAACTCAAGATTCCAACTCCTTATGAAAAGTGGAAAGTACATGCTGGGGTACATGCAGGCTCTGAAAATAAGACAAGGCAAAGTGAAACCTGTCATCCTCACCTACAACTGCTCAGATTGAGGAAATCTGAAACAGAGTATTATGCCATGTTGGCCAAAACTGGTATCCATCTACAGTGGCAATAATGTTGAATTGGGCACAGCATGTGGGAAATACCAAAGAATATGCACAATGGCTATCAATGATCCAGGTGATTCTGATATCATTAGAAGCATGCCAAAACAGATTAGTGAAAAGTAAATCATGCAAAATTTTTCTATAATAAAACTGGCCAGAGCCTGTTTTAAAAACAACAAACAAACAAAAAGATCTTGATCAAGAAGATCAGCAAACCCTCAACAGGAAAAGCCAAAGAAAACCACAGAGAGGCCTAACAGTCGAAGTGCTGAAAACCAAAGAAAAAAAAAAATCTTGAAAGGAGCCGAAGAAACGAAATACAGGGAAACAACAATTCAAATGAATGCTGACTTCTTATCAAAAACAGTGGAGTCCAGAAGATACCGAAATGACAAAATTTAAGTGCTGAAAGGGAAAATAAACAATCAACCCACATCCTGCATCCAGCAAAAGTAAACTTTAAGGACAAGGCAAGATAACTATTTTTAAATATAGCCTTTGTGGGTGAGTGAATAAGTTTTACAACTAAACACATTACTGAAACAAACAGGTATTTATTTAATTACGAAAGGAAAACCAAGAAATACTTTACAACTTACTCTGGAAAATTATTTCTAATAATAAACAAAAATATATTTTCTATGGTTAAGATGCAAAATGACTGCTCTTCTGAGAAAATAAAGAAGTCATACTTTATAGGTATGCTTCTAACAGTAGGTGCAAAATTTTGGCACCTAACCTGCCACCAGCTCAAATGATCTAGGAGGAATAATTTCTTAAGGATTCTAAACAGTAGCAGAGTATACACAGTACTACAAAACCCAACCATAAATATACTGGAAAGATTTACAAAATGTGCCATATTCTTTCCTTTCTTAGAGTATGTAAGCAATTTATTTCTGACCTCTCAATATTATGACAGTGCAGAGTACTAAGTATCAGTTAATGGCTCACTCAGACTTCACGTTATGATAATGATCAAGTCTTCATTTTCACTATTGTTTACCATGGTGAATTCTTCCAGGACTGTAAGAGTATAACACAAATAATGGTTTAACTGTACTCACAAGAAGAGACCACAGTCTTCAGATTAAAAAACAACAGTAAAGAAAAGCAACAGAACTTATAGGTCTGATCAAAATTTGAGCATTTATGAGGTAACTGGATATTTAAAATTAGACTATCATCACCATCCACAACCCACAAATTTAAGGAGTGCCTAGTATGCAGCAGATACCATGTTGGAGATACAAGTATTAGAGTCTATACCCTTGCTCTCCAGGTCACAGACATTCCTGGATTAAAGGCACATCAAAACAAGCTCATAATTTAGGTAACTATTTTAACTTGTCCACTATTTTATATTCTGTCTGCCTCCTGCTACCAGATCTGCTGCCTGCTATCTCAGTCTACCTTGTTGCTGACACAGCAGTCTTTTTCATCCGTTTCACATCATTCAAAAACAGACTGGAAAGGAGTACATGAGGAAAAACTATAAAGAGCAGCAGCAAGAAAAAGGTAGGGGCCACATCGTGAAGTGCCTTTTGGGCCATTAAAATTTGGAGGTTTTAGCTTCAGGGTAATGGGAAGCCACTGATAGATTTAAGCTCAGAGGCAGGAAAGGTGACATGATCAAGAAAACCTGTATGTATGAAGAATGGCTATAGTACAGAGAAAAGGGGCAAAAGAATATATGAGAAGACCAGTTAGAAAAATGCTGTAGTGTAACCATGAAATAGTTAATAGCTTGTAACTGCAGAGATAGCAATGGACAGTGAGTAGAAGGAAAATCTTCAGGGATATTTAGGAAGTAAAATTTAATAGAACTTTGAGATGGATTAGACACTGGGGTAAAGAAGGAGGTATAAAGGTTGCTTTCTTATTTGCTCAGATGGTGGTCCCATCTATAAACTAGGGAACAACAGAAAAGGTCCAAGAAAACAAAGGGGTAGATTCTAAGTTTAGTTTTGAACATACTGAGTCGAGGGTACCTTTAAAACCTCAAAACAGTGATATCACAGAGGGAGTTGGGATATATGGACCTGGAGCTCAGAGGAGAGGTCTAGGCTGCAGATAAACATTTGAGAGGCATCTATGGTGCTGGCATTAATTAAAATCTGAGCATAGATGAGACAATCCTACCATATAATTTAAGAACAGTCAAAGAAAAATATTCTTGGTTATATTATGTATAAAACATCATACAGTCATTATTAATTTTTTCCCTAAAGGCCAACATTCCTTCCAGCCCAAACACTAAACATTATATAAAAAAATTGATTTTAAAATATCTTAATTTTTTGTTCCGGAACTATTTTAAGGATATACCTTATAATGAAAAATTAAATAAAAATTTAAAGAAGAAAACATGTACATAGTTTTTTAAAAGCCAAACAGTACTACAAAGTTTATCGAGAAACCAGCAATTTCCCTGTCTCATGCCTCTCCACTTTTATCCTATTCCATATTCCACTGTCAACACTGAGCTGTTTCTCCACATTATACAAAGATGATTATAGGGCTGTTTCTTGATTTTTCAATTTTATACATTTTCTATGGACTTCCTACTGTGGAAAATGAAGAGTTAGCTTTATAACTTAGTTCCCATCCCATAATATAACCATGCTTCTTCACTCCAATGTCCATCTGCCCAATACTTATTTCACAATTTTTTGCTTAAATCCATATTCAGTATTTATATTACTTTTTCCTGTAAATACTGTTAGCCTACACTTAATCTATTATGAGGGGTGGATTATATTGCCAAGGTCCTTCCCCTACTAGCATTTTGGGAAGAAAAGTGTGTGTGTTGTTAATGAAAAAACTGTAGAATATTAACCATATGTGACCAAAAGCTGGCTTTCCATCAAGTCCAAGAAAACAGCAAAGCTCTCGCAATTCTAACCCCAGGATAAATGGGGAGAAATGAGAGGGGAGGGGATAGGGGTAAACACTACTATTCTGCTATTGAAATTATAGATTTAGATGAGATGTATTACTTTTAAACAAACCTTGACAAGAGATTAAAAAACAAACAAAACCCCCAAACTATGACTATACCGATCTGTAAAAGATTAAAGTTGACTGCTCCTGGCCAGGAGGTACCATACAAAATAAATGATGGAGGAAAGCAAAATTCCCAGAGATCTAACTTTTAAGAAAAAAGGAGTGGACTTCCCTGGTGGTGCAGCGGTTAAGAATCCATCTGACAGGGCTTCCCTGGTGGCACAGTGGTTGAGAGTCCATCTGCTGATGCAGGGGACACGGGTTCGTGCCCCGGTCTGGGAAGATCCCACATGCCACGGAGCGGCTAGGCCTGTGAGCCATGGCCGCTGAGCCTGCGCGTCCGGAGCCCATGCTCCGCAACGGGAGAGGCCAGGGCAGTGAGAGGCCCGCGTACCGCAAAAAAAAAAAAAAAAAAAAAAAATCCATCTGACAATGCAGGGTATATGGGTTCGATCCCTAGACCAGAAAGATCCCACGTGCCACGGAGCAACTAAGCCTGTGCGCCACAACTACTGAGCCTGTGCTCTAGAGCCTGTGAGCCACAACTACTGAGCCCGCATGCCACAACTACTGAAACCCGTGTGCCTAGAGCCTGTGCTCTGCAACAAGGGAAGCCACCACAGTGAGAAGCCCGTGCACCACAACAAAGAGTAGCCCCCACTCACCACAACTAGAGAAAGCCTGCGTGCAGCAACGAAGACCCAATGCAGCCATAAATAAATAATAAATTAATTAATTTATAAAAAGATAAATAAAAACGGAGTAACTGGTAATGTATCTTATATAAACTACTTAGATTCATGTAATTTAAACTTGACAAAGTGTTGGCCTTTATTATTAAAGTCTTATTAAAAAAAAGAAATCAATGAATAAATTAAATGTAACTCTCAGATAAGCTTAAAACTTTCCTAAGCAGTAGAATTTCAAGAAACAATACTCTAACCATCTGTTTCTAAAATTTTCTGGCAAAAGAACATATTAATAGTTAAAAACAGAAATAACACTGCTAAATATTTCACCCTCAATTTCTACATTAGTGGGCATTGTTTCATTTAATAAGATGAGACAATTAAATGGCTGGTTAAGTATAAATTCTAGGATTCTATAATTTGTGCTCATTTATTTATGAAATTTAATCTGTCACTTACTTGCAGTGTCTTCTTGGGCAAATCATTAAACTCCTCTGTGTCTCAGTTTCTTCACCTACAAAATGGTGATGACAGAGTAGCTACCTCACATGATTTTGAGTAATACACATAAGATAATAAAAAGGAACACAGAGCAAGCAAACAAGTAAATAAAATAGCTTATGTAAATGGTAGCCATTAACACTATCATTTCTTCCTTGTAAAATGAAGGAAACTCCAAGAATTTACAGGATTAGTGATAACACAGTGAAAATTAATGGTATTACACTTGCCTGGCCTGTAGCAAAAAATACAAACACTAGTAGTAATAATTATTTATTCTAAATATCATGAATTTCCACAAAGTACAAAGGAACAAAACCTTAGCAAACACAGCTGCAGGCCACTCTGGCTGCAGAATATTGAAGGAGTTGACTGAGCCTTTGAGGCCTTCCTTTCCCATGTATATGGGACAAATAATTTGTTTTAATTAGGTAACTCAGATAAAGCTACCTGAAAACCAAATATTAGGTTGCATATAAGTGCCAGATAAGTGATATAAACTGTGCTATAGGTGTTTAAAGGGCTCTCTGGGCTGAGGGAAGGTGTGGGAGGGTCTTGAATCATGGGTACTTAAATAAGGTTGAAGTATGAAGCAAGGCAACCAAATACTGGGCAGGTTCTGGAGACAATGAGTCAGTCACCTGTCTGGCTAAAAGAAGGAGGGACAGGAGGAAAGGGAATTATGAAGAAGGAGTTTGGGGTGGTGAGTATCTACAAGAGAAGACGAGAAAGGCCAATGAAGGCTGCAAGTGTACAGTGGCCTTTATCATAGAAGATCTTGAGTTAACACTAACGGTTTAGTATTATTATGTAAACTGGTATACATATTTTATCTTTGCCCAGTTTGTACATGGTTGAGTTTTGCTGGAACAAATTTAATTATTATAACAAAAAAAAAAATACAGTTCATGTTGAAATATCACAGAGAAATAGGAAGAAATATATAAAACTAAAGTTCATTTCTCAACTGCATTAGGATTCTCCTTTAGCTTGTGGACAAGAAGGTCTTTCCACTTTAACCATATATACCATCCTAAAATTTAACTCTGATTTCCATAGTGACTTCCAGAGACGATAATTTTTTCTATAAACAATGAAATCTTGAGTTGGATAGAACCCTAGGAAATTGTCTTATAAAAGTATATATATTTAAGAGGTAAGAGAAAAGCCTTGCTGCCCAGTAGACTCCTTTTACCAGACTTCCTCTTCCATTCATCTATCCAATTTTACCTCCTAAAACTAACCCTTGACAACAAACAGAAATTTTTACACAAGTAATGTTAGTTTCAAAGTGGAGAGACTACCTTGTTCACCGCTGCTGTACCCTAAACACTTAGAAAGTGTAAGGCAAGTAGTAGATGTTCAAAAAATATTGCTGCAATAAATCTCTAAATACAGATCAGAATACATCTAGATTAAAGACTACTATAAAAAATGGTAGCTATCCCTCCAAACTAAAGTGTCTGCCTTACCCCTGGCTATGTCAGTGCTGCTGTAATACTTGTTTTGAAACTGTAAATTTGTTTCAATGCAATTGATATGTTAGGGAACAATTTGAACACTAAATGAATTTTGCTGTGATTTTATCTGCCAGAAACACTAGGTGAATGCAGAAAACCATACTCAGCTGAAACAAGCTGCATGTGAATACACAAAATGTGAATGTGAACACACCTCAACCATCTGCCAGCTACCTCAGCTCACTGCATCTTCGTGGAATCAGTCACACCCATCCACAACTTGTGTTCAACTTCCCTTGTGATTTCAGAAAACCCTTCTTCAACCACTTCACAATAGCAAGCTTCCACAACTATGTGGAAACTTCTTTTACAAGGCAAACTTCAGG